>NC_090442.1:231810021-232134647 GCF_031143425.1 Pleurodeles waltl
GAGAAATGTTCAGGAGAACACTCAACAACTATGCTACAATAATTCCGCCACCTTGCTGGAACAACAAATTTACCAAGATTACTTGGCCAAAAGTGATGTCCAACCCCCACCACATCAGAGCAATATATCAGATTTTCTTAAATAGTTTGGCTGAGTATGAAGATCAGGCTGTAGGGAATATTCAGATTCTCAAAATACATGACAGCATGACTACCCAGCTACGGGGGTTCTTTTATAAAACAAGGCGGTCTAAGCCACATGAAGGGAAAGGGGCACGCAAGGGATGGTTTGATGAGAGGTGTTCAAAGGACAAGTCCGGGTTAAGAGTAGCAGTAATGTCTGGCTCCCAGGGGGAAATTAAACAAGCCAGGTCTCTATACAAAATAACCTTGTCTAACGCTAAAAAGCGGTGGGAGGATTCCCTGTGGCAGGAACTATTAGATGCTTCCAGAGAGAAGAATAACAAGCGTTTCTGGGAACTTCTGTCCAAAAGAGAAAATGGAGGTAGGAGCTGTCCCAGCAACCATATTCAACCAGAAAGCTGGGTAGAGCATTTTACTACTCTTTATGCCCTACCAGAAGGCCCAATGGACACTAATGTGGTCCACTCTCCAACTAAATTGTTGGAATCAAACTCCAGCATGGCCCTCCAAGTGGTGGCTCAGTGTGTCCCCGAGGGTTGCCTCATCTTTAAAATAGAAGAGACCCTTGAGGCTATAATTAGCCTAAAACCTGGCAAAGCACCTGGACCAGACAAGCTCCCTGGAGATCTTTATAGATCGGAACCATCCATCTGGTCCTGGTATATTAATGCCATCTCAAATAGCATAGCTGCAGGGGGGCAAATTCCAGATACATGGAAGGGGGCAGAGATCATACCCATTTATAAAAAAGGAAATGCTAATCTTCCAGCTAACTACAGGCCAATTAGCCTCATAGACAACCTACAAAAAATATTTGCTAAACAAATTCTGCAGAGGCTAATCAATTGGGTCGAGAAGCACCAAATCCTTTCTCATTTACAGGCAGGGTTTCGTGCAAAAACTAGCACGATAGACCAGGTCTTTCGATTAGCCATATTGCATTGGAAATATGTTCTTGTGGCCAAGCAATGCCTGTATGTGGTATTTATAGACCTGCGATCAGCTTTTGACCTGGTCCCAAGAGCCAAGCTGTGGGAAGTGCTGGGTAGATTGGGAGTCCCAGAGGATCTTTTACTCCTGTTAAAACGACTACATGAGAACACCTATGCCCAAGTGAGGTGGGGTGAACAAGGCGAACTGACAGAGCGGATCCCAATTAGACGAGGAGTTCGCCAAGGTTGTGTGCTAGCCCCCCTACTGTTTACCGTATTTATTAATGAAGTAGTAAAGGCTGTGTCCATAGGCCAGAATGATGCCCCTTCCCTGAATACACAAAAAATTCCCATCTTGCTTTTCGCCGATGACTCACTTCTCATCTCTAAGACACCAATGGGGTTGCAAACCCTTGTTGACCGGTTTAGCCAATTTTGTAGTGATCATGGGTTGGAGGTTAATATTAACAAAACTAAACTGATGGTGTTATCTAAGGGACCTAGGAAAAAATGTTCCATCCATATTGAGGGAGTACCGTTGAAGGAAGTAAGCTCTATAGATTACCTGGGAGTTAGGTTAACTAACAAACTATTATGGGAAGAGCAGATTACAAAAAGTGCAGGGCTCCTACAACACAGAGCCTCATCTATATTGCGTTTCTATCAAAGCACCTCTACAAAAGTAGTTTCCCCAGCAATAAAAATTTACACAGCTAAGGCTCAAAGTGCAGCCCTGTACGGAGCGGAGGTATGGGGTTACGCTAACTGTAACAAGATCAGTGTGGGGGAAAACAATTTTGCAAGGGCCTTAATTGCATGTCCACGTACCACACCCTTGCTCCCATTATTTCTAGATCTGGGGTTAAGCCGAGTAGCAGATCTAGCTACTCTAAGACCTCTCCTCTATTGGATTAGGTTGTGGATAACCCCCGAACTAGATATATACAAGACCGCACTACTCGATCTATTGAAATGCCAAAACGCTAATACTCTTCCCTGGATTCGCCATGTGGCCCATTGGCTCCGGCTATTGGGTCTGGGCGATTACTGGGAAAATCCCCATAAATTAGAGAGACGGCACAAAAACGTTTTAAAGTTAACCTATTGGTCTTATGTTAAGGATAACTACATAACTCACAAATCCCATGGTCGCTTAACTAATTCCTTCATTGATATTAAATGGTCCCCAAAGTTTGAATCCTATTTGGATGTGATACCGGATTCGCAGGGCAAGAGCTTATATGCAAGGTTTCGCCTTGGCTCTTTGCCCTTGTTGTCACTGATTCATAGGTGGGGGCCAACTAATCTTCCCGATATATGCCCTGCCTGTGGCAGTACTTTCGAAACCATTGAGCATTTCATGTTCTTCTGCCCAGCCTATGCGATTCCACGTTTAAAATGGATTCGCAATATTTGCAGGGACATGGGATTCAAGAACTGCTCTTTGGCTCTACGGGTTCTAAAAAGCCATAATTCAACCGATGTAATTCTCTCAGTAAGCAAGTATCTAGCAACAGCTTGGCGCATACGATGCCATCTCCAAAAAGTAATTTAAAGTCCCATCCCTTTATAGATAAGTTTTAGAGCCACATGTGCAATTCAAGTTATTGTCCTAATGTTTTTACACCAAGTTAAAGATGTGTACTTATTTATTCCTTAAGAATTATTTATTATCTTGTTTTATGTGCTTTTATGGTCATGGATCGAACAAAGTTGATGATGATGATGATGAATTATTGACCATGTGGTTTAGACAGGGCTTTGGAACAGATTTTTCTTAGATAATACGTGGGTAATCATTTTGTGGTTCTGCTACTGTATCACTAGTGTTAGCCGCAAAGAGCTATTTTTATGCACTTGTCTGGCATTAGTGCCATTTTAACATGAATCTGATAACCATTTTAAGTTATTATATAAGCTTTTTATTACATTGTGCTTGTGTTTTTAATGACTTGACAGTGCCTAAATTTGCCTATACGATTGTGCCGGTTGCAGGCGCCCTTACTAAAGTATGCCACCAAAACTACCAAGAAACTGTACTATTATGTAACATCAACTCAGCACTCTAAAGCTTAAATCATGGGCCTGATAGCTTGCACTTATCTTGGTGATGGTACCACCTGGGAAACTTGAATCTGAAACCACCTCATATTGTTTTAAGAGCCTTAAATATTTGTATTATTTTTAACACTATGAAGCAGATGTTTAGAAACCTTGGCATCTAAATGTTAAGTTATGTATCGGGAACAATGGTGGACTATAATAGGCCATGGCCTATAGAAGCTATTTTTATTCTAAACTCTATTTTATGCCAGTGTGAAAGTATAATGAAACAAATGCACTTTCTTTGTATAATTTAATGTGTAACTTTTATGACCCATGGTCGAATAAAGTATATATATATATATATATAAAGTTAAGAATATCTTTTCTGCAGAAACTGCATCCATGAACCAGTTTCCTCAAAATTTTCTAATTGAATAATGCATCCTGGTCAAATTACTGCCTTTATCATAAAGAACCCTTCTCTCTTTGTTACAGGCAGATTTGTCTGCATCCTAAGACCTCTTTTCCTACCTATATCTCTTACTTTACCTACAAGCTATTACACATCTACCCTGCCTATATCATATCTCTGTACTTCCTTATATCCTATTATCACTTCCCCTCCCTTCTGAATCGGTTTTGGCCTTCTTTATGATTCTTCAACAGCAAAATCTTTGGCTGTGACTATTAAACACAGTGCGAAGCTTTCAGAAAAGCATGATCTGGGTATACAGAACAACATAGCAAATCGACTAAGCAGAAGGAATATAGACAACCACAAATGAAAGCTAGAAGATAGTTTGAGCTGTAATTTCACTGGTGGGAAAACCATAACTGAATATGGTTACAACCGATTAAAATGCCAAATGCCCATTGTTAGCAAGCAGCTGGCCCTGCCTGGGCTCTCAGGACGCTGCTTTTGCACTGAAATGGGGCAGAAAGCTTCGGTATGCATTTATGCATATTTCTCTAGCAGCCAGGGTGCTGTGCAGCATCAGGAAATGGCAATGCAAAGTAATTCTGGTGGCTCCTGCTTGGCTAGGGTAGCATTTCTTATGCAGAGTTGTGGTGCTTGACAACCCAAACACTGATTCAGTTCAAATCAGACAGGCAACTGTTATCCAGGAGGACGTGACAAATACACCACCACAACTCTCAATCCCATCAACTGACAGCTTGGCTCATCAATCCTAAGAATTTGTATTCTCCTGAAACCGGCTAAATCAGGTCTTAGCTATTCCTCAATTAAACTTCACCTGGCACAAATTTCGAGAAGATAAGCCTTCTTTGTTTTCAGCAAGGCAGATTAAGGAGTTCAGGAATGGTGTTTACTTATCATTCGCTCCAAGACAAGGCACGACTCTGACTGTCTGTGGAGCTCAACATTGCATTAGCGCTAATGAGACCAGCCGGCTTTCAGCCCGTTCATGGAGCTTCTATACAGCACCTTTCATTGAAATCAAACTTTTTTATTAACAAGTGAGCAAATTATAAAGTTACTGCAAGGAACCACACTTATGATTCTTCCAGGGTAAGGTGTTCTTAGATATGAATACCCATACCTACAATTCTTCCACCACTTCCTTTGGATCAGAATCAATGTTTTTTCCAATGCCTACCACTGAATTAGATTTCATTTTGTGGACATTAAATGACCAAGGATTTTCATTGAAAGGACCTTTGTTTATAGCTTATGGCATGTCAAACAAGGGTAGACCTTTAATAAAACAGTATCTAACCAGATCCCATGTATAACGCTGGCTTATGTCTCTATGAACAGACTACTTTGTGGAAACGTTAAGGTTTCGTCAACAAGAAGTATGGCAGCTACAGATGCTCTCTTTGCTGCAGCCTCACTGAAAGAAACCTGCAAAGCAGCGACATGGCGAATAAGGCTCACTTTCACAAAGCATTACTGCACTTATGTTCAGACCAGAAATCAATTGGCAGTGGGATTAGCGGTGGTCCATAACCTTTCTAAGGCGAATCTCATTTTCTTCTTCTAACGTTTACTGTACTGCTTTGCTAATGTTGATTCAAGCTTATGAATCTATAAAAGATGTAATACTGGAGAAGGAACAGTTAATTAAACTGTAGTCCGATTGGAATACGCCATCTTACACTTTCATGAGGCTATAGCTTAATCTCCTATAAACTGTCACAAGCTAAAATATATGGCAGATGAAAGCCTCTATCAGAGGAAGAGCTGTTTGCCCTGCCGTTTGATTGGTTGAGGATCAGTTACGCCTAGGGTTGACAGACTGCATGTAGTCTACGGCTGCGTTCAAAGTTATTAAGTGTAAAAGTACAACACAAAGATGTAAAGGTAACAACGAATACTAAGGATTCTCAGCCTGACAGAAGGGAATAATTCAAACATCTGAATATATTAAAGATCCAAATGCTGGAAAACCCAACATTATGTGCATTATTATGTTGCTTCTACTTGTGCGACTCTTTATTCCAGGCGGTGGTATTATGCTGATATGAGAAACATTCAATAAGATTAAAGGGCCAGAGGTTCTCACTATTTCTCACTACTTACGTTGGGCTTATTATTAACTGTTGTAATCTTCCCATTTCAACGTGTAATGAAAATGTCACTTACCCAGTGTACATCTGTTCGTGGCATCAGTCGCTGTAGATTCGCATGTTTTGCATAGCTCGCCATCTGGTGTTGGGTCGGAGTGTTACAAGTTGTTTTTCTTCGAAGAAGTATTTCGAGTCATGGGACCGAGTGACTCCTCCTTTTGTCTCCATTGCGCATGGGCGTCGACTCCATCTTCGATTGTTTTTCCCCGCAGAGGGTGAGGTAGGAGTTGTATTGTAGTAATAGTGGCCATGCAATGGAGTGACTAAGTATGTACCTATTTAAGGTTAAAATAATATATATACAAATAGTTGAAGGTACCTTCCGAACTTCTACAGGCTCCCGGGGAGGCGGGTGGGCACATGCGAATCTACAGCGACTGATGCCACGAACAGATGTACACTGGGTAAGTGACATTTTCAGTTCGATGGCATCTGTCGCTGTAGATACGCATGTTTTGCATAGACTAGTAAGCAGTTATCTCCCCAAAGCGGTGGCTCAGCCTGTAGGAGTGGGAGTAGTCTGAAACAATGTTCTTAATACGACTTGACCTACTGTGGCTTGTTGTGCGGATAACACGTCTACACAGTAGTGCTTGGTGAATGTGTGAGGCGTAGACCATGTGGCTGCCTTACATATTTCTTGCATTGGGATGTTTCCTAGAAAGGCCATGGTAGCACCTTTCTTTCTGGTTGAGTGTGCCCTTGGTGTAATGGGCAGTTGTCGTTTAGCTTTAAGGTAGCAGATTTGGATGCATTTAACTATCCATCTGGCTATACCTTGTTTTGATATTGGGTTTCCTGCATGAGGTTTTTGGAATGCAATAAATAGCTGTTTAGTTTTCCTGATGCTCTTTGTTCTGTCAATGTAATACATTAATGCTCTTTTGACATCTAAAGTATGTAGTGCCCTCTCAGCTACAGAATCTGGCTGTGGGAAGAACACTGGAAGTTCCACTGTTTGATTTAGATGGAACGGTGAAATAACTTTTGGTAGAAATTTAGGATTAGTCCTTAGGACGGCCTTATTTTTGTGTAGTTGTATAAAAGGTTCTTGTATTGTAAACGCCTGAATCTCGCTTACTCTTCTTAGAGAGGTAATGGCGATGAGAAATGCAACCTTCCATGTTAGGAACTGTATTTCGCAGGAGTGCATGGGTTCAAAAGGTGGACCCATAAGTCTAGTTAAGACAACATTTAGGTTCCATGAAGGAACAGGTGGTGTTCTTGGTGGAATAATTCTTTTAAGGCCCTCCATGAATGCTTTAATGACTGGTATCCTATATAGGGAAGTTGAATAGGTAGGCTGCAGGTATGCAGATATTGCTGCAAGGTGTATTTTAATGGAAGAGAAAGCTAGGTTAGATTTTTGTAAGTGAAGCAAGTAACCCACTACATGTTTTGGGGTTGCGTGTAATGGTTGGATTTGATTAATATGGCAGTAGCAAACAAACCTCTTCCATTTACTGGCATAGCAGTGCCTGGTGGATGGCCTTCTGGCTTGCTTTATGACTTCCATACATTCTTGGGTAAGTTGTAAGTGTCCGGATTCTAGGATTTCAGGAGCCAGATTGCTAGATTCAGCGATGCTGGATCTGGGTGTCTGATCGTTTGGTTGTGTTGTGTTAACAGATCCGGCCTGTTGGGCAGTTTGATGTGGGGTACTACTGATAGGTCTAGCAGCGTTGTGTACCAGGGTTGCCTTGCCCAAGTTGGTGCTATTAATATGAGTTTGAGTTTGTTTTGACTGAGTTTGTTTACCAGATAAGGAAGGAGAGGGAGAGGAGGAAAAGCGTAGGCAAATATCCCTGACCAGTTGATCCATAGGGCATTGCCGTGGGACTGCCTGTGTGGGTATCTGGATGCGAAGTTTTGGCATTTTGCGTTCTCTTTTGTCGCAAACAAGTCTATTTGAGGTGTTCCCCAGAGCGTGAAGTAAGTGTTCAGAATTTGGGGGTGAATTTCCCATTCGTGGACCTGTTGGTGATCTCGAGAGAGATTGTCTGCGAGTTGATTCTGAATTCCTGGGATAAATTGTGCTATTAGGCGAATTTGGTTGTGAATTGCCCAACGCCATATCTTTTGTGCCAGCAGGCTCAATTGCGTTGAGTGCGTCCCCCCTTGTTTGTTTAGATAATACATTGTTGTCATGTTGTCTGTTTTGACGAGAATGTATTTGTGAACTATTATTGGTTGAAAAGCCTTTAGTGCTTGAAAAACTGCTAGCAGTTCTAGGTGATTTATATGCAGTTTTGTTTGATGTACGTTCCATTGTCCTTGTATGCTGTGTTGATCGAGGTGTGCTCCCCACCCTGTCATGGAAGCATCTGTTGTTATTACGTATTGTGGCACTGGGTCTTGGAAAGGCCGCCCTTTGTTTAAATTTATATTGTTCCACCATAGAAGCGAGAGGTAAGTTTGGCGGTCTATTAACACCAGATCTGTAAGGTGACCCTGTGCTTGTGACCACTGTGATGCTAGGCACTGTTGTAAGGGCCTCATGTGCAGTCTTGCGTTTGGGACAATGGCTATGCATGAAGACATCATGCCTAGGAGTTGTAATATCATCTTTGCTTGTATTTTTTGTGTTGGATACATGCGTTGTATGATGTTGTTGAAATTTTGAATTCTTTGTGGACTTGGAGTGGCTACTCCTATTGTTGTGTTTATTATGGCTCCTAGGTATTGTTGTACCTTGCGCGGCAGAATGTTGGATTTTGCGAAGTTGACTGTGAACCCTAGTTTGTAGAGAGTTTGTATGATTTGATTTGTGTGGTGTGAGCACGTTATTAACGAATGGGTCTTGATTAGCCAGTCGTCTAGATACAGTACATGTATTTGCTGCCTTCTGATGTGTGCAGCGACTACTGCTAGACATTTGGTAAAGACTCTTGGTGCGGTTGTTAAACCGAAAGGCAGTACCTTGAATTGGTAGTGTATTCCTATGAATACAAACCTTAGGTATTTCCTGTGCGATGGATGTATTGGTATATGGAAATACGCGTCTAATGTTGTCATGTAGTCGTGTAGTTTCAGCAATGGTAACACTTCTTGTAGTGTGACCATGTGAAAGTGGTCTGATTTGATGTATGTGTTTAGTATTCTTAGGTCTAGGATTGGTCTTAGCGTTTTGTCCTTCTTTGGTATTAAGAAGTACAGTGAATAAACTCCTGTGTTTATTTGTGTGTTTGGTACTAACTCGATTGCGTTCTTTTGCAATAGTGCTTGAACTTCTATCTCCAGGAGCTCGGAATGATGTTTTGATAAATTTTGTGCTCTTGGTGGTATGTTTGGAGGGAATTGTAGAAATTCTATGCAATAACCATTTTGGATAATTGCTAGAACCCAAGTGTCTGTAGTGATTTCCTCCCATGCTTTGTAATAATGACCTATTCTTCCCCCCACTGGTGTTGTGTGGAGGGGGTGAGTGACATGTGAGTCACTGCTTAGTTGTAGGGGTTTTGGGGCTTTGAAATTTTCCCCTATTCCTAGGGAATTGCCCTCCTCTATATTGGCCCCGAAAGCCTCCCCTGTACTGTCTCTGGTAACTGGATGGTGTTGCCTGTGAGGTGCTGGCTTGTGTGGCCTGACCCCGAAACCCCCCTCTAAAGGGTGTTTTGCGGAAGGTGCTGTAATTTCCTCTGCTCTGCGGGGAGTAGAGTGCGCCCATGGCTTTAGCAGTGTCCGTGTCCTTTTTAAGTTTCTCAATCGCCGTGTCCACTTCTGGACCGAACAGTTCTTTTTCGTTGAATGGCATATTGAGAACTGCCTGCTGAATCTCTGGTTTAAACCCAGACGTTCGTAGCCATGCATGCCTTCTGATGGTCACAGATGTATTTATTGTTCTTGCAGCTGTGTCTGCTGCGTCCATGGAGGAGCGTATCTGGTTGTTTGAAATGTTCTGTCCTTCTTCAACCACTTGCTTTGCCCTCTTTTGTAGGTCTTTGGGTAGATGTTCAATGAGATGTTGCATCTCATCCCAATGGGCTCTGTCATAGCGCGCAAGAAGTGCCTGTGAGTTAGCGATGCGCCACTGGTTTGCAGCTTGTGCTGCGACTCTCTTTCCAGCTGCATCGAACTTGCGGCTTTCCTTATCTGGGGGTGGTGCGTCCCCAGATGTGTGGGAGTTGGCCCTTTCCCTAGCTGCTCCTACAACGACAGAATCTGGTGGCAGCTGCGAAGTTATGAAAATAGGGTCTGTGGGAGGCGCTTTATACTTTTTTTCCACCCTTGGTGTGATTGCCCTACTTTTGACCGGCTCCTTAAAGATGTCTTTTGCGTGCCGAAGCATACCAGGGAGCATAGGCAGGCTTTGGTAGGAGCTGTGGGTGGCAGAGAGGGTGTTGAATAGAAAGTCATCCTCGACTTGTTCTGAGTGGAGGCTTACATTGTGGAATTGTGCTGCTCTAGCCACCACCTGAGAATATGCAGTACTGTCCTCTGGTGGTGATGGCTTTGTAGGGTATGCCTCCGGACTGTTATCTGACACAGGGGCGTCGTATAAGTCCCATGCGTCCTGATCCTGGTCACCTTGGCTCATGGTGGTGTGAGCCGGGGAATGTGATGGAGTTTGTGCTGGCGAGACGTGAATTATAGATGGAGGAGAGGGTGGCGGAGTAACCCTTTTCACCATTTTTGTTTGTGGTGTTTGGTCAGTTTGAAATTCCAGTCTTCTCTTTCTCCTAATAGGGGGAAGGGTGCTTATCTTTCCTGTCCCCTGCTGTATAAAAATACGTTTCTGCGTATGGTCTACATCGGTGGATTGCAGGTCTTCCTCAAACCTATGCTTTCGCATTTGGGAGGTCATTGATTGCTCTTCGGTATAAGAGCCTGAAACTGGGTCGGTTGCAGGTTGTTTCGGCACCGAAACCCTGTCTGCATCTTTTTTCGGCTCCGAGGTGGCTTTTTTCTTTTTCGGAGTCGAAACATCTCGGTGTCGATCTTCATCGGTGCCGCTGTCTCGGCGTCGAGCCGTGTCTACACCGCTATCTCGGTGTCGATGTATGTCTCCAGCACTTTCTCGGTCCCGAGAAGGCTGCGTGCCGGTGTCTCGAGCAGAGTCGGACGGTCTCGGCACTGATTGGGCCTTTTTCGGTGCCGACAGTCGGTCACCGAATTTATGGGTGGAGCCATGGCCTGGTGGCAGTGGCGTCCCCTGGGCCTTGACAATCTTCTTATGAGTGGTTTTCGACGTCTTACTCACGGTTCGTGGATCGTCGAATTCCTCGGAGTCCGATTCGTGTATCGAAAAGGTTTCTTCCTCTTCCTGTACCTCGAACTCTCGGTGCGCTGTCGGCGTGGACGCCATTTGAAGTCTTCTGGCTCGACGGTCTCGGAGTGTTTTTCGGGACCGGAACGCACGACAGGCCTCGCAAGTGTCTTCACTGTGCTCAGGTGACAGGCACAGGTTACAGACCAAGTGTTGGTCTGAATAGGGGTATTTTTTGTGGCATTTGGGACAGAAACGGAACGGGGTCCGTTCCATCGGCGTTCTTCTACACGTGGTCGGGCCGAGTAGGCCCCGACGGGGATCGAAAACTACCCCGAAGGGCTCCGGAGCTCTTCGATCTTCGATGCGGTGTTGATTCTAACTACGCCGATCCTGAACGCAACAATACCGACGAAAATCTTCCGAAATTTAGCTGTTTTTCCGTTCCGAAACTCGGAGCGACAGGAACACGTCCGAACCCGATGGCGGAAAAAAAACAATCGAAGATGGAGTCGACGCCCATGCGCAATGGAGACAAAAGGAGGAGTCACTCGGTCCCGTGACTCGAAAGACTTCTTCGAAGAAAAACAACTTGTAACACTCCGACCCAACACCAGATGGCGAGCTATGCAAAACATGCGTATCTACAGCGACAGATGCCATCGAACATTTGATTTCTGGATATAAAATACTTATTCATGCCAATTCAAACCTCCATCTCCAATCTTGACACAGTCCCCATATGTTTGCCTGAATCATCATGTTTATCCTAATCATTACACATTTAGCCCCTTTCTCAAATTCGGAATCCCCAAGATTCAATCTTGCCTACGAGACCAGAAGACAAAATACTCACCTTCTGTAATGCTATTTCAGGTAGAGACTTTATCTAGCCACAGATTCTTCAGCTTTTGAATATTCCCCAGATGTCACACTGGTTTTGGAAACTTTTCAGAAGTATTTCTTTACACTGTAAGCTGTGATGTATGGTTCCGCACCAATGACGTTTTTCTCCTTAAATCCTTAAATGACATGTAGAGGCTATACAGGCGCCAATCATGCGCTGACATCAACTGCCTTCGAGACTCTTCAAGGCAGCAGACGTAGAGCCCCAAACGCCTAGGTGGTCTAGCCGGTTCCAGAGGCACAAAGCCTCCTGTACAGGGCCCATGACTCAATTTTCTCCTTTTGTTGCAATACCACATGACAGTGATGTCTTCCATGCACACCTGCACTTGATGGACGGAATGAAGGCTTTCAACGACAAGCTAGTGGCCCTAAGCTCCAGAAGGTCGATGTGGAGCTCGGACTCTGCCTCAGACAAGAGGCCTCAGATTTCCATCTCTCTCAGATGACCACTGCAGCCCAGAAGCAGCACATCAGTCACCACTGTCCACTCTTGGTAGGGAAGGGAGAGGGGTCTGCCACTGACAAAATCACGCTCCTGCAACTACCACTGCAGATCCTTTGCATTCTCCCCTAAAATATGAATGCAGTCAGAGTGGTCCCCTTGATGTTTGACCCACCGAGACTTCAGATCCCACTGCAGAGCCTGGTTATGCCACCTTGCGATCTTGGCCAGCAGGATAAATGAGGCCATAAGTCCCAGAATCCTAAAAGTCGACCTCACTGAAATCAAGGACCAAGGCTGAAAGATCGGGATCATAGCTTGAATGTCCTGGACTCTTTCACAAGAGAAAGGCACAAAACTTGATTTAGAGGTTGGCAGACGGGATACTCTGCCGCAAACGTAACAGATATCCCGTCCACCATAATACGATTCTCAAAGGATATAATAGGACTGCAATATGACAAACGGGATTCCATCCCGTTCGTGATGGAGTAATCCCATCCGCCAAACTCTTAATCAGACCCTATGTCCAGAATGGCTCCAGTGAAGGGGAGTGTCTGTGACGTTTGGTGTGAATTTGGTACGTTGATACCCAAAGATGACATGAAGTTCACCATAATCTGGAGGAGGTTGACAACTGCATTGGATGAGCCCACCTTCAACAGCCAGTTGTCGAGGCAGGGAAAGACTGGCAACCCTGACTACCACCATCACTTTTCTGAGCACTCTAGGGGTACTGGTGAGCTCAAAAGGGAGCACAGCAAACTGAAAATGCTCCAGTCCCACCATAAACCGCAGGTAACTCCGGTGGGTCGGCAGGCTGGATATACGGAAACAGACGTCCTGCCGGCCAAACGCTACCATCCAGTCTTCAGGGTCTAGGGTAGACACAAATGGGCCAGTGTGAGGATTTTCAATTTTTCCTTTCTGCAGGAAGCATTGAGAGGGAGCAGTTCTAAAATAGGCTGGAGTCATCCGTCCTTTTTAGGCACCAGGAAGTAATGGAAGTAACAACCACATTCTACTTCTGGTGCAAACACCCGCTCGATTGCTCTTTGATCAAACTGTCTTGCATTTCCAGCCATAAAACTGAAAGACAGTCCTCTGTCAGTCGTTAGTGAAACAGTGGGAGTTTTAGGGGTGACAGCCCTTGAATGTTGTACGAAATTGTGTGCATTTTTTAGGCGAAATGTCTCTAAGAGACGCGAGAGCTCTGGACCTGTGTATGGTGGTGTGGAAAGAAAGGAACAAACATCAGCATGTGGGAGTGGCACCGATATGGGCTCTGCACATCATTTACAGAGCAAACTGAGACAGTGCAGCGCCATATGGCACCACCTACTGGTGCACAAAGGTACTGCTGACAAGTTTCGGGATACAGTCTGACACTTTGAGAATATTTAAAAGGGGAGGAATCTGAAGCTAAAACTCCTTAAGAAATGGGGATTCATTTGACTACACAACATGTTATATGGCAAAATATACCTAGCATGTTATTTCCCCTTACCATCTAAGACCTAAAATAACATACATATGCTGTTCATATAGAGCAGTGATTTGTGTCTATTTTAAGAGCAGAAAACACTGCTGTTCACCTAGCAAAGAAGGAACTAAGCTGCTGCTGCACACAGGAGCCTACATTCTGGTTCCCAATCTATCTACCTGCCTCTTAACTTTTCTCCATTGCCATACTTCGTATGGAAACATTCCCAGTAGCACTTCTGTACTGACAAGAGGCATCAAAGCTTGTAGTCAAGCAAAAACCTCAGTGGATATGAAAGAACATGGCATATATAGCACCGCCAGGCACCTGGACAACAGTTTTTTTCCTCTTTCTCAGCACACCCTTAAAGGTGGATAAGAGCTTAACAAATTTAAAGAAACTCTGTGCTCAAAGCCAACCCAATACCATATTTTCAGCAGCATAACCATTTCTCAATTCAGAGGTGGGGAATCTGAAACAACTTCCCTGTATCGTCAGGACCGCTCCAATTTAGGAAAAAACTGAAGACACCTATCTATTTAAAGAACACTACATCACAATACATTAACACTCCACAACCCAGCTACCTCTCCTATCACCAGTGGACATTATAATTTTCTTTGACACTGTAAAGCATCCTGATGCATTTAGGCTTGGCTTGCACTGTAATTGAAATAAAAGAAACTATGGCAGATTAAAAAAAATATCAAGTTCATGCACTGTATAAACACCAGGACATCAAACACCCCGTTACTTCAATAGGAATACCCAGATACCCAACTAGGAAAGGAAGTGCAATCCCCCTGAACCTCGAAAAGCTGGGAGTACATCTGG
Organism: Pleurodeles waltl; assembly: GCF_031143425.1. Taxonomy (NCBI): domain Eukaryota; kingdom Metazoa; phylum Chordata; class Amphibia; order Caudata; family Salamandridae; genus Pleurodeles; species Pleurodeles waltl. The sequence goes on from NC_090442.1 coordinate 231,824,609, forward strand.
TAGCACTGGGCATGACCCGGGAACAGAGCTGGTTATTGGTGACAGGCCTGTGCCCAACCATGCAGGAGAATGGTCTGAAGACAGTTTTATGTTCAAAGTTTGGTGTGACATGAACAGCGCACCTATCCAGAGGTTGAGAGTGACACTGGATAGGAGGAAAACCTTTCAAACGGATCAATCTAGAGGGGTAGAGGGAGGGCTACCTTGTCAAAGGAGAGAAATCCTCAAGCTTAGCTTGGGAACTGGATCAAGATCGGCAGTACCCTCGCTGTCCTACGAGACATTAGAGGAGGTCCGAGCTGCCATCAGGCCACTTAACCCCAGCAAAATCCCGGGGCCCAATGTAATCCTGGCAGAGTTTTACAAAAGCTATGTGGATTTGCTGGGGCAGCATCTTCTAAACATGTTCCTGGAGGCGAATGAACAGGGGTCGCCCCCTCAGGACCTTAGACGGGCCAACATAGTGGTGATACACAAGAATGGGAAATTGATAGACCACTATCTTATCGCCCAATCTCCCTCCTTAATGTTGAGGTGAAAATATTAGCTACCATCTTAGCCAATAGACTTCTAAAAGCCATCACACCATTGATACATCGTGACCAGTTGGGATTTATGCCTGGCAGGTCAACGGGATTGTAGGAAAGTCACTCTTTCTGGCATGGTTACCCCCACTTTTTGCCTGTTGTCAGTGTGCTTAGACTGTTTTCACTGGTATCCTGCTAACCAGGACCCCAGTGACTGTGCTCTGTCCTCTAAATTTGGTTACCTCGGGACCATTTACACCCCACAACTGGCATACTGGTGTGCCCACATATTGGTGGCATGATGTCATGCACTCCTTAGAGGCCCCCCCAGTATTGCTCCTGTCAGTCTACTATGGTCTGCGAGAGCCCATGCTGTTGCAGCCCCTCAAACAGGATTCTGCCCTCCTGCTGTTTGGCCAGCTCAGGAAGGGGAAGGCAGAACAAAGGATTTCCTGTGGGAAAGGGGGGCAACCTCCTCTACTTTGGAAATAGGAGTTACAAGGCTGGGAACGGGCAGCTTCCCCACGCTATCGGCTTACTTTGAAGGGCGACATTCCTGTCCATCACCACCCCAGGGATGGTGCCCAGAGCTTCTCTAGGTGACCACTTGATTCTGTTATCTTGAAATCAAGATGGACAGAGGCGCCTGAGGTCATCTGACTGGTCAGGTTAGGCAGATGATGTCAGTGACCCCGTCTGATAGGTGGTCACCTTGCAAACTGACCAACCCCTTTTTGGACGATTAGGGACTTCCTTCCTGGTGGGTCCCTAGACTCGGCGTGGAAGACTCCACCAGGACTCCTCTGCAATGACCTCTTCTGCTCCTGACCAACATCAGTTCTGCTGGACTCCACAGAAACCGAACAAGACTGAAACAACCAAGACAACCTCTCCTTGCAACATAGTTTCCACGGCTCCTGTCAGCACTTTGCAACATTTCCACATCTGTGCATCCTCTGGTGTCGGCAAGACTTCAGCTGCACCAAAGAAGCAAGAAGGAATCTCCCTTGGAGTGAAAGAGTCACTCCCCTGCATCTGCAGGCACCTAAGGCAACAACATCCGGCCCTCTAAGACCTGCTGTCCTCTGGACCTGCAAAGATTCTTCAACACAGATGGTGGTTCTGAGGGGTCCTCTGGGTCCTCTTTGCCTTCTGTCCAACTTGGGATGGTGAGCCCTTGCCTCTTTCTCCAGGATGGGATCTCTGTGCACTGCGACAGTTGTGGCAATCAAGGCTTGTTGACTCGTGCTCCGGGACTTCAGGCTCCAAGTAGCCCCGGCCCCCAGCCTTCTACCTATCCAAGGATAGTCTCCTCTCTGCTGCTCCAGCGACGTGGGACTCGTCTTCTGGTGTGGTGCCTGGGTCTCACTGCGATTTACTGTGCCTGCTGCCAGTAGGTTGCTCGTGGGGGCTCTGACTGCTTCTGCTGGCTCTCCTGTCTTCTTAGGTTCAGCTCGGACTACCCTCCAAGGGCTGAGTCCCCAGGACCATGCTGGTCCTCTCCAGCCCTGCAAATCTTCCTCAGCTCTAATTTGCATTTGTTTGTTGGTGGTCCTCCTCACCACTGACACCTCTGCAATCCGACGAGCGCCGAGGTACATCTCCTAGACAACTTCAGGGACTCCTCTGCAGCTCCTGGACTCTACAGCTGGATTTCACCCACCATCGTTGACTCGGATCTTCACCCACAGAAGGGTGAGCATTGCCTCTTGCCCAGCCTGGACACTCCTGCATGGACTGGACTCTGTTCCCTTCTTTAACAGGTCCTTTTCATCCAGAATCCACCGGCCTGGTCCTGCTCTTGCATTGTTCCAATTTCAAGTCCCCATGTTAGCCTAAGGAGCGACCAGGTAACTTACCTCTGCTCTCCTGGTAGCTATGGGGCTTCTAGATACTCACCTCTTGGGGTTCCATATTCTCCCAGCTTTTGGCTAACTACTCCATATCCTCTGGTGAGGGACCCTTTCTCGCATTCTACTATTTTAGTATATGATTTGCCCTCCCATAGGGCCCTTGCTATTTCTAATGTTTTTATGCTAATTCATAGTACTTACCTGTGTATATTTTGTGTGTGCTTACCTCCAGAGAGGGGGGATTGCCTATAGTATTCTAGTTCAGTGTTACTATAATAAACTACCTTTATTTTTGCAACACTGCATGGTTCCTTTCATGTGTGATAAGTTAGTGTGACTACTATGGAATTGCAGGTGCTTCACACTCCTAGATAAGTCTTGGCTGCTCACAACAGCTACCACTAGAGAGCCCTGGCTTCCTTGACACTGTAACACTTACTAATAACAGTTGCCAGGATCTGGTATAAGGTGTCAATACAATAGGTGTCCACCACACACCAGGCCAGAATCCTAAAACGATATAACCTCAAACACATAATTGGATAAATGAAATTAAAGACCGCACCGAGTCACACAAGTTGCTGGCACTAGATGCTGAAAAAGCCTTTGATTCTCTGCATTGGCCCTTTCATGAATACACACTGGTGAAAGTTGGCTTTGGTCCTCGTTTTAGGGCATATATGCTATACTAAGCCCCAACAGCATCTGTTAGAGTGAATGGTGTAATGTCCTCAGACTTCCTGATTAGTAGGGGTATGAGACAGGAATGTCCCTTGTTCCCCCTCCTATTTGCCCCCACAATTGAAATGTTAACCTTCAAGATTAAGAATCATCCCATGATCAGGGGATTTCAAATCATGGGAGAGACGCCATCTGAAGATTTTTATATTTTTGGGCATCTCATACATATAAATGCCTGGCTCTTTTACCCACTGGACCACTCCACATTTGAACTGGAATGGTCATAGTGGGACTCTAACTCCTGTCTGTGCCATTTTTATGGAGGCCAAGGAACCCACCTCCTTCCTGCCTGCTACCGGGGCAGTGATCATAGCCTGGTGAAGCGCCATTATATCCATGGGCTGGTATGTCAGGTCCACCAGAGAAACGTTGCTGTGGATGGGGCACTGGCTCCCGGAACGGCAGAAAATTCAGGGATTTTGGGCTAGGGATTTAATAGGAATATCCAAAGTGAGTGACTTATTAGAAAATGGGGACCTCATGTCATTCTCCACATTCCAGAGGCAGTCTGGAATGCTAGAGAAACAATTTCTAAAATATGGGCAAGTGAAACATGCCTGGAGGGCAGAGGGCCTCAAAGGAGAGGGTATCCCTGATTATGCGGCACTAGAGGGAAGGTTACTGATGGATGGCATAGGAAGGAGAGTGATATCTCTCTCGCACAGGACCCTTAATAATAACAAGCCCAACCAGTCTGCGAGAGAAGTGGCTATTAAAGCTAGACTGCACCTGGTCCAATTGAAATTCCAACACTGGATATATTATGATCGATGCCGACTGCATAGCATGGGGTGGGCCCCAAGCCCACACTGTTTGCAGTGTAAACATCTTTCTTCCACAGAGTCTGGGGATGTCTCCAAATACAGGCCTACTAGAAAGAGATCAAAGGGGAATTGGGTGCCATACTTTCAGGGCCTCTTCCATTGAACCTGAAGTGCCCCCTATTGGTAATTCCTAAAGATATAGATCAGCCCCAAATCTAACTCCTCTTCTGTAGCCTTGGACTGGTGGTGGCTAAGCGAGATATCCCCGACAGTGGGGATCTGGGGATTGCCTCAGACTGCAGGAATGGAAAAGAAGCATGGATATGTATATGGCGGCAGAAACAGTCACCTACGCCTACAGAGGTGGTCTTCGAAAGTTTTGCAAAGTTTGGGTTAAATTAATGGAATATTACTCGCTAGACATACCGTAGACTGGTGGGTTGAGGAGAGCGGGCAAGGTCTGGTTGTAATAAAGGCACCTTTCTATGTAGTGACTACTGTTTTTCCTATGATAATCTCACTCCTTAATGAACATATATGGATGACTGTCTGTGGGTGTGGGGGGTCATAGAGCAGTAATAGGTTGTTACTCGTTATGAACATGGGTGTGTGGATCTTAAATGGGTGTTACAACACTATTATCTTACTTGTGCTTATGCTATTTTGTTAATGTCAAGGAAAGTAAAAATATATATTTTTTAAATTAGGAATCTATAGGCATAACTATCCATCATAAATAAGCAAAATATAGTATTCCAGCCCTGCCAAGCCCAACAGACATTACATTTCAACTACGGGTACCCAAAACTTTACCATGGGCAGTTTCTAAGGAATTATAAAAAAAACAGTACATAGCAGATTTTCTAGATACCTATTACGTGCTTCTGCAAAACAATGCCAATGATCTGCAAACAAATCCCCTCCAATTGCTGCGATATCTGGAAAGCAAAGCAAAATAGTTTAAGAACTGCTGCCAGCTTACCACGAGACTGACAAGCAATTAGCAGTGACCTTAAAATTACAGAATACTTAATGAAACCTTCACAAAAGCAATATAATCCATAAGCAAGCTAAGAAATAAAATAAACATAATCAGACACATAAGAGGCAAGTTATAATGAATTAGTGGTTATTTACAATCACCCTTCTAACAGGGAGGGTGACTGTATTCCTTTTAACCCTATCCAACATCATCCCCAATAAAGAAAAAAATCTGGATAGATACTGAGAGAGTTTTAATTAGCTGACTAGCAACCTGGTATCCTACTTACCAGTTGACAATTTATTCTGATCTCCCTGTCCTATGGGGAGGTAACCCTCCCCGAGGGCTCTGGTTGAGCACGCCGGGTTAGTTCCATCTGAAGCCGGTGGAATGGACTAGCCGATAATGAGGCATGCCACTATTAAGTGGGTGAGGACTTTCCATCCATAAGGGGGAAACCCCTCGGGGTAAGGAGGAGTATACACCGGGTGTGATAGACACGAAAATGATATAAGAGTCTATAAATACATTTCCCCGCCCCATTTTTTTGTGGTATTGACTGATAGATTAGGAGCGAATGGGGATAGGTAACTTTCCTACCTCTCTTTAGTGGTATTATATTCTCCGTTAACCTACCAGTTCTGAATTAATACATGAAAAAACTTTGGTTGAGAGAATATCACCTAAAAATCTATTTTAAGAATTACAAATATATATTTATCTGTTAACCCTTTAATGTGACAACAAACTACACAACACAAGGATTGATACATATACAGACTAGACTCCAACCTCTTTATGGTCCTCAACAACACTGAGAATAGTATCGATTGTATGTAGGATGCCCATGGCCATCACAGTTTTGTCCTCCACTTCTTCATACTCGTCACTCTGAAGAACTTTACCAAATATCTCAGCCTGAAAAAGAGTTAACCAAACATTTTAGAGACAACACCGGAGTATGATGGCTGTATCATCAAAGAAAACAGGATGCTATCAAATGCAACAATGCGGCAAAACGTGTTTGGTGGAGTAAACTTGAATTATAGTAATCTCACATAACAGACACAGATTGTTCTGGATGATGCAGTGAGGGAATGCAGATGTTTAACCTTAAGAACATTTCTTTTTTTAATTTTGGCTTACAGTGTGGTGTAGGGAAATAAGGTGTTTAGTTTTGCAAAGTCTGAGGCAGACTAATGACTTATCTATGCTTGTGGAGCATTTGGCACTACACTAGTGACAACTCAGTATTAGTTCACAGAAACACTAACCAAAGAAATAACTAAATACATTAGATGCAGTACACAAAACCAGTAGCCGTCAATTCCAACAGGAGGATGAGGACTTGGAAGTCCAGTAGGTCCTTGAGGGGGAGCAAGCATATTTTGTCTTCATTTAGCTTGCATCACATCACTATAATAAACCAATTACTGCCTTCAATATACAAGCAAACAGTAGCTTTTCTTACTATTCATACAGCGTTAAAGAGTTAGTAAAAAAAAAAGTTGTCAAGTACACAATAGTAAATGAGTGTTTTATGTTTATAGTCTCCTGTAGATGCAGTCTCTGATTACAGCCCAGAGAGAACTGTGCCACCTGAGAGAAATGACTTTGGAAGCAATGTACTTTGGCCTCAAAACTACGTCACCTGGATGAAATGCCAGAACAAACTGGATAGCATATAACAGAAAGAAGACCCCAGCAACAAAGCAGCTCTATCTTCCTATCCCTCAGAAGTAGGACTTTGCTTTTTTAAACTCTGGATGAAGTGTCCTTTGCTGAACTGAAGCAAGTTACTAATGCTAGACATAATAAACCTGTTTTGTCTGAGATAGCCTTATTTTGCTTTTCTGTCACAGACACCCTGATGAGCTCTGGAGACTCGCACAGTGATGTTACTACAGAGCATACATAAACATTTAGTAAGAAGTTACTTAACACTAAAGTTCATCAACACAGGTTTTCTTCATTGGTTCAGGTGCGTTTGGATAATTCACTGTCAGACAGGACACACCATTTATCTGTATCATGGCAATACTAAAGACACTTATTTAACTCTGGAATTTACACAGTATACTCAACTCGTTCTTGGGCCATATTGCAAAAATCCAGTGATGAAGAATGAATTCCAACTCTGTAGTGCCCACCTTTATTTTTCGAAGCATGATCACATCATAAATACAAATCCTCACTAAGAAGAAAGATGGGTTGAACAGAAATCTATATAACACTCCAATCTGGGAGAAATATGGCACAAAGAACTGAATCCTCCCACCATCAGCAATGAATTCTGTGTCATGCCTGGACGCGAGGATTATGCATTACTTTCTTCTTTATTTTCTCCAGCAGCACCTTACATTAAATTAAAACACAAACTACATTTCACAAAAACACTGGAAAAGAAAACATCAGTGTCAGCCAATCCTCTGTCTCGTATCCCTTGAAGAGTCCTGTTTGATTCCAGTGCCTCCTTTTGCTTCACTGCTCCAGCAGCAGATAAGTACTTCTCATTTCACCTGGGATTGACACTGAAAAGCATGTTTTCCTTTGCTTTTTTGTGGGTTGTGCATGTTTTAAATCCTTTTCCACCTCTGGAGAAAAGCACAAGATCAGATCTAGCCAATCCGTAGGTGTTTTGAATAGCGGAAGCAGGGATGCTTGCAAGCATGGTGATATCCTGACCACAAGAGGCCACGCTTCTGTGCAGTTCTGGTCCTTCTTGGCTGCTCTACCCTATCCATCACTATGGAGCCAGATTGAGATTCTAGGGAAACGGACTGTGCGACTGCAGTGCAAGAGTTGCTCTACGTGTTTCGCTGGTCAAATATTTGAAGAAAATCTAAAGCATAGTGCGTATTTACAGCTCAACAGGTATAAATATTAGCAAGCAGGATTCTGCTCTGCAAGGGCTCAAGGGTGAGGCTCCATTCTCAGGGTTGTACCGGGCTAGACACAGCCCTCCTAGTGTTTCGGGGGCAGCCCAGGCCAAACCCCTATAAGTGACAGGATGCAGTGTCCCTCTCTTTTTTTTGTCCCTGGTTGGACCCTTTTGTGGCCATAACCAAAACCATGTGCTAACCTATTTGCCCAGAGGGCCCTAATACTAGACTAATCTGCTGTTTTGTTCCTCATTTGGCACTAGTTCCCTGCCCATGGCAGAATATAAACCATAATGCAAGGGGGCTACGCCTTACATTTGCAAGAGGATTGCATGGGATGCTCACCTTGCAGAGGCTGTTGAGGCCTCAGTTGAAAAACAAAAATACTGTCTATAATGAGGTAGTGCCTCTAGAGAAGAAGATACTACAATTTAACCCCTCAAATGGAGGAAAGCTCATGTGGGACCTTTGAGATCCTCAGAGCCTCCAAGGACACATCTGACAAAGCAAAGACCAAGGTTCACCTGAACTCAACCCACAGGGGACACCTTTGCCCAACTAAAGAGAACATTTCTGTCCTAGGACTATTTTTCAACTGAGGTTTACCTTAACAATGACACAGATGTCTTGGGAACTTCAAGGAATTCTGGAAATCACTTCTTCCCGGAAGGAGCTTATCTCCCCAACTATGACCCTGCAGATGACTCTGCACAAGATTCAGATGGGGAGCAAGATTCGACCAGGTCTTGGTGCCCTAGGTCAGACACTCAAGATCCTCTGCCCGCTGATGATGGCCCAAAGGCTAATCCTTCCCATGCTCAGATATGCGCAACTTGAAAGAAATCTTTCGCCCACGTTCCACATAATGGGTCGCAGCGGACAAAGCAGCGTCTTATGTGGCAGGCTGCCTCCACAAGCTATTGGGACGCAATCCGGTAGCTTGAGGAGGAAGCTCACAAAGAGGTTCACAATCAATTAGGAGTCGCATGCCTTTGTCCCTCCTTTTAAAGGGAAAGTTTCCCCAACTTCGGAAATTGGATACCATTCTGGTCACATGCAATAAAGAACGTAAGAAGGGCATTGATAGTTCCTGTCAGGACAGGTTTCTGGATACGGTGGAACCCATAACTAAGATCTTTGATATGGCAGAGAAGCCAAACTGCCTGGGTTCCTTATATATCCCGATATTTTGCTTGGCAAAGTCGGCTATAATCTTTCTATGTAATGCTAACTGCATTATCTCCACTGAATGTGGCAGGTCCCTCCTCAAATTAGAGGGTTAGGCTTTATCAGAACTAGAGGCAGTTGCCTGAGAGGGCCTCCTCAAAGACCTTTTTTATCAAAGAACTGCGAAAGTTCATATCCACTTTCACTCACTTGGACAAGGGCCAGACAGCGATCAAGAAGATCTTCCCTGGAGGTGTGCGATGCTATTAATTGTGTTTGACCAATGACTTTGTGTTTCACCACTGCGCATATCAGTTGCTCAATATTCACCAGTAGCACATTACATTCTGTATTCAGTTTAGCTGCCTATTGGCTTTGACATGGCATTAGACATTACATTTGATATTCAGTTTAGCTGCCTATTGGCTCTGACATGACATTAGACATTACATTTGATATTTAGGTTAGCTGCCTATTGGCTTTAACGTGGGGTTAGACATTGCAGTTGAGACATCGCAGATGTCTGTGTTTTTCCAAGCTGTGTTTTTCCACAAGATGGACCAAGCTGTTTTCTTCACACCAGACCTTAGCTGATAAGAGCACGTTGATTTTGTGTTTACCTCGCAATCCAGTCTGAGAATGAGGAGCTCAGGAGAATTGGCCACTCTCCAAGGTTCTTTGGCTCTCACACTGAGTTTGCTTTTAAGGATGACTCTGGGCTACAGAGAGTTAGATTTGAATCTACTTGACTTCAGACTGGAACTAGACGTCAGTTGCCCGTCTCCCGTTTGGGTAGAGAATCTCTTTCTCGCAGTTGACCGGAGTCATCAACTTGCAGACCCCAGAAAGATGAAGCTGAGTATAGGCCCTACCGCCTTGCCCATACGGTGATGAATTTTGACTTTTATGCTTTGCTTTGAAATTATTCCATAAATGTCTTCACCTATATTTGCTGTGTACATTGCAACTGAGAAGTACAGTGATATTTTGCTTTCATTGCTGCGACTACTTTTGAATGTGTGCTTCCAATCTACTAATTTCGTCTCTCAGGAACTTGTGGGTGGGGAATTAATAACCATAAATGTCTTCTTTAAACTCAGAAGTGCATTCCAGAGAGGTTCTGTAAGCTCGGTTATGAGATAAGTGGGAAAGCAGAACATTATGGCTTAGTCAGTTTTCAGAGTCGGGAAATTAGTAGATTTCTAAGTGCACAATTTAAAAGTGTAATTGTTTTTTGTTGTTTAGAGAATTACAGAAGCATAGCAGACCATGTTTGAAAATGCATGTGAAGTTAAACTGCCCGATGGTGCTGTGAGAAACATGTTTTCTTGCTGTGATGAAGCATGTTTAGAAAATGTGCCTTTTGAAAGCAATGATGTTCCTTTTGTTTTTGACAGAAGGGTTTGGATACTTTTATCTGCTTACAGAAAAATGCAGGAGAGATGTAGGCAGTTAGAACATGAAAATAAGAGTCTACGTGAGCAAATTAGCCAGAACACATTAATGCAAGATAAAGATGAAAGCTACAAAACTGCTGTTTTAGAAGAATCTGGCTTTTCCCATTTCAGTAATGAGGGGGTTAAGACAGCTGTGAGCCAGTCTGAACCTCCGTGTGTACCGGGCATAAAACAAAACACCCCTCAGTTTTTGGCAGTTGAAGTGCATTCCTTAACTGATAATGTTATTGACAGACCGCTTCTGCAAAGAAAAATTAATTACATGGCAGAGGTACCGTCGCAAAATGTGCAGTTCCTGGCACAAGTAAAACGAAAGATTTTAGAGTTTCTTACTGTTTGCACTAAGCAAGAGACATCGAGTTTCATTTGCTTGTTTGATTTTTGGAAACAGTATAACCCTCATCTGAGTGAAATCTTAACACTTTGGTATAAAGTATTTAGGAAAAAATATAAGCAGCTGCGCACTTTTAATTTGGCAAATGAAATAATTCAGACTTTAGGTTTCTGCGCAGTGCAAGAGGGAAACACTGATTTACATGTAAATCAGGAACAGGGGAAGAAAAGAGTGCCCCTGCAAGACAGGGCTAGAGTCACTGCAGCCCTACATCAACAGGTGTCACAAGCCCCTTTTCAGGATGTGGAGAGGGGGCAGGGAGTACCACAGGTAAAAGAGTCACCACTGAAATTGAGTGCACCATTTGAATTTGTGTCCCCTGAGGATAAAAAGCATGTTTGTTTGACTAATGATTCATTGACTGAAAAGTTGTTTTCTAGCACAGGAGAAGGAACAGCGTTATACAATGTGTGTCAGACTTTAAAGCAAGAGCTGCTTGAGATGTGTCATTTTTACACTGATTCTTGGTTCACTGCCAATGGTTTAGCCCGTTTGGTTTTCCACATGGCTTATACATAACTGGTTCAATTCCCTTGCAGATGTTAAAGAGAGTATGAAGTGTCCACCCAGAATTCATGACTTAGTGGGGATGGCTAAGTGGGTGCACCAGAAATGTGAAAAGCTGGGAGAAAAAGCCACTTACAGGTGGGCAGAGATTAGAGAGATGCACATTCCCCTAGATTTGATAAAAACTGTGCAGCACGCACAAGAGAAATCTGTCCCACAAGCAGTCACAGAGCAGTTGGGGAGAGGAAAGTTACCAGGACAGATGTGGCAAATTCATCAGGTTTTAGGGGGAGTGATTGCTGCAGATTACCAAGGAGAAATCAAAATTATGCTGATAACTAGAAAATAATCTGATTCATTCATACATATTGGAGACAGAATGGCCCAACTTGTCAAACATGCAGTGAATGGAGGTTGGTAAAGAAGAAGTCTGCCCCAGCCCTTCTGACAGTGCAGAAAAAGGAAAGCTGTGGTGCAGCAGATAAAAGCCTCAGTGCTGAGGTGTGGGTTGAAGCCCCAAGTGACCTCCCAGAACCTGCAGAAATCATAACAAAGGGTCCTAAAAACGTCCTACTGATTATAAAACAGGGAAAGGAAGAGGAAGGGCACATTTCAGATGACCAATGTTATTTGCAAGAAAAGTCATACTTTTTTCTTTTGCAGATCCTACCACATTTCGCCACTGACCATGAGTGTGCTGCGTGGTCTCCCTTCGGGTGTGTGCGTGGTGGGGTCGGAGAAGGGACCGAACCCCCAAACTGAACCTGACTGAGTAAAGTACAAGCACCATGGATCCATTTTGCGCAAATGGCGCCTTCAGTTCAAGTTCAACTTGTTTGATTACATTCATCCACTGGAACTAAGCAACCTTAACAGTTAACTGTCTGTGTTTTTTCGTGTGGAACTCTGACTTTCGCCAGCAAACCTTTCAGGTGGACCGTGCACCTTTACATGAGTAGAACTCATGCTACATCAAATTGCTATTTTAGAGACACTGTTGAATTAGAGACACTGAGTTTCAGTCTTTTCTGTGTGGATGTATCTGATGTGAAAGGTTATGAGATCAATATGTTAATCCACTTTCATTGCTTTACAGCGATTGCTTTTATCATTCAAATGTGATTTGCTTATAATGTTTTTTGTTGCTATTAGTTGTTTTTTGTTTGAAATAAGAGGTATGTGAAACAAAAATTCATTGGTCATAGGGTGGAATGTGATGCTATTAATTGTATTTGACCAATTACTTTGTGTTTCACCACTGCGCAAATTAGTTGCTCAATGTTCACCAGTAGCACATTACATTCTGTATTCAGTTTAGCTGCCTATTGGCTTTGACATGGCATTAGACATTACATTTGATATTCAGTTTAGCTGCCTATTGGCTTTAACGTGGGGTTAGACATTGCAGTTGAGACATCGCAGATGTCTGTGTTTTTCCAAGCTGTGTTTTTCCACAAGATGGACCAAGCCGTTTTCTTCACACCAGTCCTTAGCTGATAAGAGCATGTAGATTTTGTGTTTACCTCGCAATCCAGTCTGAGAACGAGGAGCTCAGGAGAATTGGCCACTCTCCAAGGTTTTTTGGCTCGCACACTGAGTTTGCTTTTAAGGATGACTCTGGGCTACAGAGAGTTAGATTTGAATCTGCTTGACTTCAGACTGGAACTAGACGTCAGTTGCCCGCCTCCCGTTTGGGTAGAGAATCTCTTTCTCGCAGTTGACTGGAGTCATCAACTTGCAGACCCCAGAAAGATGAAGCTGAGTATAGGCCCTACCGCCTTGCCCATACAGTGATGAATTTTGACTTTTATGCTTTGCTTTGAAGTTATGCCATAAATGTCTTCACCTATATTTGCTGTTTACATTGCAACTGAGAAGTACTTTGATATATTTTGCTTTCATTGCTGCGACTACTTTTGAATGTGTGCTTCCAATCTACTAATTTCTTCTCTCATGAACTTGTGGGTGGGGAATTAATAACAATATATGTCTTCTTTAAACTCAGAAGTGCATTCCAGAGAGGTTCTGTAAGCTCGGTTATGAGATAAGTGGGAAAGCAAAACAAGGTGGCGGAGGCCAGGGGTCCTTGGCCTGCTGATCTTTCAGCCATGATCCCCAAAGAAAACATATTAAGAAAGGCATTATATGAAGAGAGAATGGCACTACCAGACACGACTTTGAGGCGTCTTTCTCTCCAGAGGGCCTGGGGAGTGAGGGGCAACAGAGTTGCATGTCCAGCGCAGTAAACGTGCTTCACCTTCATGCAATATAAAAGAAGGAGGCAGACTGGCTAAGCTCTGGAATGGGAGAAAATTAACATCAGATGCCTAGATACAACAGACTGTCATGGGTCTCCGCACTGAATAGTATGGATCCCCAAACACATCGCCTGCAAGGTCCCATAGTCATAAAACGGGAGGAATTGCACCTAATAAATCAAGAAGTAGGCAAACGGGAAGCAAAATACGCCATCTCAGTATCTTACATAAACCTAAAGGTTTTTGTCAGAAAATCCTTTCTGGTAATAAGTCTCGGAGAATTCAACAAGTGGTTAGTAAACTGCCACCTCAAGATGGAAGGCATTCACCTCCTAAGAGAGATTCTGCATCTGAGAGATTGGCTGGCACACCTTGACCGCAAGGGCGCATACCGGATGATTCCTATATTCAGACCAAACATGTTCCTTCAGGGATCCTGAAATCCCTTGGGAGACAACAGGTCTTCAAGTTCACAACCTTTCTATTCAGCCGCGCATCGGTGCTGTGGTGTTTCGCAAAGGTTCTGAAGCCGGTGACAAAAGTGCTCAGGTTGCAGGTTGTCTGTCTCAAAGGGTACCTAGACCACATTATTACAGATCAGACACAGAAGAGACTGATCAATGAATTGAAGATCACAGTCTCACTCCTGTGGGCCTGGGATATGTTGTCAATAGGTATAAATCCACTATCATCCCCCCTCAAACAGTAACCTTCCAGGGATTTGTCAGACTCAGACAAGGCTACTCTAAGCCGCCCATCAAAGAAGATAGTCAGAATTTGCCAGAAATTGGGGAGGACGTTTTCCAAACCCATAATCTTAATAAGTCGAATCACAAGAATAGTGGGCCTTATATCATCCTCAATACAAGTGATCTTTCTACAGCCCCTCCACTACAGGGCCCTTCAGAGGTTGAAACCTTCCCATTTGAGAGGGTGCCTTATATTCGAAATCAGTACCACTCTCAAAAGAAGCTAAGGAAAGTTTTGATAATGGCTGGCCGATATAAGGCACGGAAGGGAAAGGACATTTTTGGGTCAGACCCGGACCAAATCAATGAATCCAATGCCAGCCGAACAGTCTAGGGCACAATATGTGGAGGATCATACTTAGGAGGAAAATGGTCGTATCAAGAAGGCATGTTCACACGGTAACTTTCTGAAACTTTGAGCAGAATACTTTACAATCAAATGCTGGACCAAGGAGAGTGTGGAAAGTTGTGTACTACACAAAATGTACAAGATATAAACCAGCATGAATGTTTTGTTGAAGATGAGGCTTTTGGCCTCGAGTTATCATCTCAGTACATATCCTTAGAAGTGTCTAGAACTGGAAATTTAGAATATTTTTATGTCCCCTTCTTAAATAGGGGAGGAAAGGGCCACTCATCCCAGTGGACACTGTGGGAGCAAATGTGTACTTTCCCTTTGTGATGGAATCATATTTGTTTGATGTATGCAAACAGGAAGAGACATCGCATGAAAAGACTACTTGATCTCAGATTGGGAACCTCAAATAACATTCTATGGACAGACCAATGTGAAGGGCCAGTGAGGGGACTTGTTCATGCCGCTTTCGAGAAAATCATATAGTTTTTGTGTTGTATATGAAGAAGCCCAAGCTTTACATCTTTCACTCCTGGCTGGATTTTAGAGTTCCACAGCTGCTCTTAATGGCTGCCTGTGTGACCATGAGCGGAGAGACGCTGCAGCAGTCCTGAAGGCACTATGCTCAGTGTAAGGAAATGCCTCCTTGGCATGGTTACCCCCTGACTTTATGCCTTTGCTGATGCTAAGTTATGACTTGAGTGTGCTGGGACCCTGCTAACCAGGCCCCAGCACCAGTGTTCTTTCCCTAAACTGTACCTTTGTCTCCACAATTGGCACACCCTTGGCACTCAGGTAAGTCCCTTGTAACTGGTACCCCTGGTACCAAGGGCCCTGATGCCAGGGAATGTCTCTAAGGGCTGCAGCATGTCTTATGCCACCCTGGGGACCCGTTACTCAGCACATGCACACAGCCTCACAGCTTGTGTGTGCAGGTGGGGAGAAAATGACTAAGTCGACATGGCACTCCCCTCAGAGTGCCATGCCAACCTTACACTGCCTGTGGCATAGGTAAGTCACCCCTCTAGCAGGCCTTACAGCCCTAAGGCAGGGTGCACTATACCACACGTGAGGGGCATATGTGCATGAGCACTATGCCCCTACAGTGTCTAAGCAAAACCTTAGACATTGTAAGTGCAGGGTAGCCATAAGAGTATATGGTCTGGGAGTTTGTCAAACACGAACTCCACAGTTACATAATGGCTACACTGAAAACTGGGAAGTTTGGTATCAAACTTCTCAGCACAATAAATGCACACTGATGCCAGTGTGCAATTTATTGTACAATACACCCAGAGGGCATCTTAGAGATGCCCCCTGAAAACATACCCGACTTCCAGTGTAGGCTGACTAGTTTCTGCCAGCCTGCCACACGCCAGACATGTTGCTGGCCACATGTGGAGAGTGCCTTTGTCACTCTGTGGCCACGAACAAAGCCTGTACTGGGTGGAGGTGCTCCTCACCTCCCCCTGCAGGAACTGTAACACCTGGCGGTGAGCCTCAAAGGCTCACCCCCTTTATTACAGCGCCACAGGGCATCCCAGCTAGTGGAGATGCCCGCCCCTCCGGCCACTGCCCCCACTTTTGGCTGCAAGGCTGGAGGAGATAATTAGAAAAACAAGGAGGAGTCACCCACCAGTCAGGACAGCCCCTAAGGTGTCCTTAGCTGAGGTGACCCTTACCTTTAGAAATCCTCCATCTTGTGGATGGAGGATTCCCCCAATAGAAATAGGGATGTGCCCCCCCTCCCCACAAGGAGGAGGCACAAGGAGGGTGTAGCCACCCTCCAGGACAGTAGCCATTGGCTACTACCCTCCCAGACCTAAACACACCCCTAAATTCAGTATTTAGGGGCTCCGAAGAACCTAGAAAACTAGATTCATACAACCTTAATCAGAAGAAGGAATGCTGATCTGAAGCCCTGCAGTGAAGACGGAGATGACAACTGCTGTGGCCCCAGCCCTACCGGACTGTCTCCTAACTTCGAAGAAAACTGCAACAGCGACGCATCCAAAAGGGACCAGCGACCTCTGAAGCCTCAGAGGACTACCCTGCAACCAAGGACCAAGAAACTCCTGTGAACAGCGGCCCTGTTCAACAACCTGCAACTTTCTTGAAACAAATAAACAACTTTAAAGACTTCACGTTTCCTGCCGGAAGCGTGAGACTTTCCACTCTGCACCCGACGCCCCCGGCTCGACCTGCGGAAAACCAACACTATAGGGAGGACTCCCCGGTGACTGCGAGCCTGTGAGTAGCAAGAGACGACCCACCCCTGATCCCCCACAGAGACACCTGCAGAGGAAATCCAGAGGCTCCCCTGACCGCGACTGCCTGTAACAAGGAACCCGACGCCTGGAACCAACACTGCACCCGCAGCCCCCAGGACCTGAAGGAACTGAACTCCAGTGCAGGAGCGACCCCCAGGCGACCCTCTGCCTGACCCAGGTGGTGATTACCCCGAGGAGCCCCCCCTGTGCCTGCATGCATCGTTGAAGTGACTCCCGGGTCCCTCCATTACTTTCTATCTAAAACCGGACACCTGTTTGCACACTGCACCCAGCCGCCCCTGTGCCGCTGAGGGTGTACTTTCTGTGCCTGCTTGTGTCCCCCCCGGTGCCCTACAAAACCCCCCTGGTCTGCCCTCTAAGGACGCGGGTACTTACCTGCTGGCAGACTGGAACCGGGGCACCCCTGTTCTCCATTGAAGCCTATGTGTTTTGGGCACCTCTTTGACCTCTGCACCTGACCGGCCCTGAGCTGCTGGTGTGGTAACTTTGGGGTTGCCCTGAACTCCCAATGGTGGGCTACCTTGGACCCAACGTTTAACCCTGTAAGTGTTTTACTTACCTGCAAAACTAACCTTTACTTACCTCCCCCAGGAACTGTTGATTTTTGCACAGTGTCCACTTTTAAAATAGCTTATTGCCATTTTTACAAAAACTGTACATGACATTGTGATTATTCAAAGTTCCTAGAGTACCTAAGTGAAGTACCATTCAGTTGAAGTATTACTTGTAAATCTTAAACCTGTGGTTCTTAAAATAAACTAAGAAAATATATTTTCTATATAAAAACCTATTGGCCTGGAGTAAGTCTGAGTGTGTGTTCCTCATTTATTGCCTGTGTGTGTACAACAAATGCTGAACACTACCCTCTGATAAGACTACTGCTCGACCACACTACCACAAAATAGAGCATTAGAATTATCTATTTTTGCCACTATCTTACCTCTAAGGGGAACCCTTGGACTCTGTGCACACTATTTCTTACTTTGAAATAGTATATACAGAGCCAACTTCCTACACTCAGCCATGCGTGGAGTTCAGCATTCAGAAATATGCTGACCAGCATACAGCGGAATGCTGCTTCCCCTCTTGAACAATCACAGTCTTTGTTAACTTCTTGATACTACTATGAGCACGGATTTAACAATCGGGCATTACAAAGGCATCAGAGCCAAACAACTCATCCACCCTAGCAAACCACTGAGATGGCGTTCAGCAAAACGTTTGCTAACAAAACATGCCTTACCTTTCTCAATTGACACTTGGATAATCTCAGGTAACTTTGAAGGCTTCAAGCGTAATGCTGTAGTTGGCTCGGAGGATGGCTTTTATGTCAACACCGAAGGAGGTACCAACTCCAGAGGAGGCTGTAGGTTGGTAGGCTGGTGAGTGCTTATACTTCTTCGTAGGTGCTGTAGTAGTGTGGTATGCAGGTCGGAGTCACCAAACCTCCAGGATCAGATTCACCTTTGGAGAGTGGCCAAAGGGCACAAGAACTGCATTGAAGAAACCCAACATAGCCACCTGGATGGGCTAGACCTACGCAGGACAGCCTCATCTTTTCTGACATCAGGATGTTTTCCAATAACCTACAAGAGGGGGGTCAGGGAACAGCTTGGAAGTATAGGATTTTTATTGATAACATGAAAGGATGAGAATGTTTATGGAGGTGCTTGAAGAATAACTCCAAAAACTCCACAAAAAGTAGTCAACAATGGTATCACCTACAAGAGTCTGCCAGGTAGACAGAGTGATTGTTCACTGGAAAAAAAATCATGGTTGTCAAATAGTCTGCAAACGCCTGGATAACTTGGGTCACTGATAAGTCAATCGACAAAGAAGGCAAATAATATATTTTTTTAGCTGCCAAGAGAAATGACAATGAGGGGTTAAACAGCAGGGTCTAGTCTTGGGTATGATTTGCTGACCTGAGGAATGTCAGAGTCTTTCAACTTTTCATCAGCATGATCAAAATACTTTTAAGACATTTGCCTTTTTATTGTGGTTTTCCCATGGAAAGAAAGAATTGAGTTTATCACATTCCTCGCCACAGCAAATGGACACCATCTTCATTTAGAAGGAAAAAACACAAAAACCTAATCTCTTCTGCGTATCTCTAAGAGTTTTCAAAAAGAATGCTTTAGAAAGTAAAAGTCTTTAGGAAAGTGGTGAGCTACCTTTAACGTAAGCAGATACATAGTTCATGGGGGTCACCAATAAAACGCTTTTTTAGCCTACTTATTTTTTGCTATTTTGCAATTCTCGGTTTCTTACAGAGATGTTTGGCTTTACTAGCTACAGTGGACAACTAGAATGTCATCACCCAGGACATGATATTGAAGAGGAAACTAGATTTTGACCAGGGAAAATATTGAAAATACTCATCAAATTACATATTTCCAAAAGAAAAGAGCCATCTGAAGAAAGAGCACTGTCTTCCTCTGTGTACTTTCACAATGCAAATAGACTTAGGACTGGGTCACCTGAGGAGGACCGAAGGAGGAGAATCTTTAAAGGTTCACAGCTGTGAAATAGGTTTGAAAATGCTGTGCTTTTGTGAAGAAAAATTCTATTCTGGTGGTGCAGAGCTCAGGTATGAATTTCAATTGATGGCCGATGAAGACATTGCTGAAGATGATTGTTAAAACTCCTCCTCGAGAGAGAGAATGCGCATGTTCAACAGCTTCATTGTTAGATTGTTCATTTTTTCCCCTGCCATTCTGGTGAGTAAGGATGGAGGCTAGTGAAGATAGTAATTGCTGCTGCTATGCATAGAGTTTGATACGTGTAAATCTGTCACATACCTGCCAGGGAAGTAGGAGGGTGCCTGTGAATTTGCAGCACTTCACGTTAGGAATAGATGCTTACGGGATAAGTAACATACTCCATTCATAGCATGTGTTGGCTGCAGCTACAAAGCAGTATACCTCTCGCAGTGGCTCTAGACATTAGATGGTGCATATGTTTGAAATAACGTCTGTCGGGATTGCTGCTTGGCCTGAACATCGATGCAGTATTACCTTGTGAACACCTGCGATTTAGACCAATGAGCTGCCTTACAAATGCCAGCTAACTTGATAGTTTCCAAGAAAGCCATTGAAGCACCCTTCTTACTGGTACTGTGCGCTCCTGGAATAGGTGGCTAAGCTCTTTTGGGCTTTACGTAACAAATATGAATACATTTTACAATCCATCAAGCAATTCCTGCTTTAGAAATGGCTGTACCCTTTCTTGGATTTGAGAAAGAGACAAAAAGCAGTTGAGCTTTTCGGGAAGGTCTAGTTCTCAATATAATACATTAGTGCCCTCTTAACGTCAAGTGTATGGAGTGCCCTTTCTGCCATGGTGTGTAGTCAAGGGACGAAAACTGGTAAATGAATTGTTTGGTTTAAATGGAAGAGAGAGATGACCTTTGAGAGAAATTTAGGATTTGCACAAAGGCATGCTTTATTCTAGAAAAACTGAAAATATGGCTCTTCTACGTTAAGAGCATGAAGTTGGCTGACTCTTCTCAGGGAAGTTATAGCTACAAGGAAAGCTACCTTCCAAGAGAGGAACTGCAGAGGACAAGAAAGCAGTGGCTCAAAAGGTGTGGACATTAGCTTTGAATGACATTAAAATTCCACAAGGGTACTGGTGGTGTATGTGCTGGAATTTATTCTTTTTAGCCGTTCTATAAAAGCACTGACACCTGGTGTAGAGAGGACCCATTAGGGCCTGCTTGGAGACTCCCTTTTTAAATGCACATTTTTTACTTATTTATTTTCTGTCGGTAGCCTTTCACATGGCTTCTCGTTTATGTGGTAATGTCCTGGGAAATAGTTGTACATGGTACTCATTCCTAGTAAGCCATTTAATCTGTACACTCTATCCAAAGCTGAGCACAGAGAACATGATGCCTGAACATGTTGCTTGTCTGTGGAGACAGCTCAGCCTTTCTAGACTCATCATAGCGTTGAACTTGCATCTGTGACACAGAGCAACACAAAGTGCTTGTATTATGAAAACAGGGTCTTCGCTATATGTGGCAGAGGAAACTCCAACTGGGCTTACCTCAGAACTTTGCATGCACGAAATACCTGAGATGGAGCTTGGCTGACTCTGATGACGATTCTGAGTCATACCTCTACCTTTCACCAGAACAACAGCTGCTTCACATCAGACTGGCTTCCTGGTGCTCTGGTACATCATACTCAAGTATGGAGGTACGAGATTCCCAATAGATCTGGCATAGGATGCTTTCTCTATGCTCTCAGCAGTGTAGATAAGTACAGATAGGAGCTTACCAATGAAATCAGAGAACCATGGTCACTATCTTTGTAATGCTGGTTACCATGCTCTGTCTTGTTTGCTTAATAATTGCAGCTCATGTTTTCTATAAAAGAATAAGGCTATTGCAACCAATGCTCTAAACTAGATTTTCACATAGTTTCTTGCGTCTAATCCTAAGTACTCAGAGTGACAACAAATTGGTAGATTGGTTTCCACAATTTCCTTGGGAATCTACGAAGTCATGTTCAAGGTTGTGGAACCTATCTGTTGTCCTGCTGTTTAAAGGTTCAGGCAGTGCACTGTGAGTTAGCTAGGAGTTGTGTCAACATTTCCCGATGGTATATGTGGACTGAGTCCCAATGCACTGTGTTTATGTTAACCAAATACATAGTCCTACTTTATCTGTGGGAAACGTGTAACACTGGTATATAAAGAAGTGATTGATGCATGAGGTTTTGCAGGTACGTTGCAATGGTCAGCAGGTTCAATCATATGGAAGTTTAAGCTAAATGTGAGTTCTGAAGGTTTAACAGGTAGCATACTATCTATTATACTGCACAAGGGTCTTTATGCTGGTCTGTACAGTAGTGTACAAAATGCTTCCACTTAGCTTCAGAACAAGCTCTTGTTGGGCGTCTTGCTTTCTTTAGAAGGCCCATACATACAGAAGGTAATTGCAAGAATCCAAACCTATGACTTCAGGAGCCAGAGTGCCAGAGTGCCAGGTTGAGTTGTTTTTCTGTTTGGGTGCCTGACCCTGCTCTTGCTGTGAGTGAGATCTGTTGCGGTAGGGAGTTTCTTGTGAGGTACTAGGGACAGCTTCAATAGTGTTGTGAACCAGGGCTGCCACACACAGGTAGGAGTTATGAGAATCATCTTCAGATATATCTGCCTGAATTTCCTGACAAGATATGGAATAAGTGGTAGAGGTGAAAAAGCATATGCAAATATCCCTGACCAGTTAATCCAAAGAGCCTTGCCCATGGTCTGTGGATGGTGGTACCTGGAGGCAATGTTTTGGCAGTCTTTGTTTAGTACCAATGGGACCAGATACACATTTGGTGTACCCCTCCCCACCATTGCTGGAAGTAGCAGCGAATGACTTAGGGGTAATCTTCCCACTCGTGGACTTGCTGCTGCATCCTGCTTAGCAGGTCTGCTATTGCACTGTCCAGTTCCAGAAGATACCGAGTCAAAAAGTGGATGTGATGGTGCCCAGTGCCAGATGGTCTGTGCTATTTAAGACAAAAGTGTTCCTTACTACTGAATGTAGTACACTGTGGTCATGTCTGTCTGGAGGAGAATGTTCTTTCCGGGCATGTTGGGGAGGAAGGCTTTTGAAGCAATCTGAATCGCTATAACCTCTATTATGTTGATGTGGAGTTTTTGCTGATGACTAGTCCAAGAGTTCTGGATTGTCATGTCCCTCTTGTGTACGCCTCATCCTATGAGTGATGCATCTGTAGTGATAGTAACATGCATGGGTCCAAAAAAAGGACTACCTTTTAGGATGTTCTGTGTGCCCCACCAGTGCAAATCTTGATGGACCCATGGCAAAACCAACACTAGATCCTCCAAATAGTCCCTTGCTTGTGACCACTGAGATGCTAGACACTCCTGTAAGGAGTGCATGTGTAGCCTTGCATGAGAAACTATTGCTAAACAAGAGGCCATCATGGTCAGAAAAAGCATCACCATCTTGACTAGCAGACGATGATGTGGCTGAAAAAGAGCCAGTTGGCTCTGCAGACTGAGAACCCTCTGTAATTGAGATATGCTGTGGCAGTGATCAAATTGAGGGATGCTCCCAGAAAGGGCTGTATTTTAAGAGGCTGTAACTGGATTTTGTGACATTTACTGTGAACCCCAATTTGTGTAGCAGGTTGATGGTGGCCTGTGTATCTTATAGACACCTCTGTCTCTTTGTACCCTTGATGAGCCAATCATTGAGGTATGAAAAGACATGAATGTTGTGTCTTTTTAAACGAGCTGCTACCACTGCTAGACATTTGGAAAACACTATTGAGGCTGTTGTCACCCCAAATGGTAGAACTTTGAACTAGTAATGACAACCACTTACCACAAACCTGAGGTACTGGCAATGTCCCAGATGAATCAGTATATAAAGTATGCGCCCTTCAGATCGAGCGCCGTCATGGTGTCGCCTTCTTACAGCAGTGGTATTACATCTGCTATAAGAAGTGCTCTGACAATATGTAAAGACTGACCGTAGATCTAGTATCATCCTTAGTACCCCATCCTTTCTGGGTATCAAAAAGTATAGGGAGCACACCCAGTTGCCTTGATATCCATGTGGGACAGACTATGGCATTCTTTAACAACAGAGCTTTTACCTTCTTTTTGGTAAGGTCATGGTGCTGAGGGTTTGTCTGCGAGGAGGAACGTTTGGTGGGTGGGAGGTGAGTTCAAGGCAGTATCTGTTGTGGATGATGGATAGTACCCACTGGTCTGACGTTACCTCTGGCCACACGTGAGAAACTGCTGCAGCCTTTCCCCAGCAGGTGTTGAAGGCTCGGGGGAATGTGTGTTGAGTCACTGTTCGAAGGTAGAGGTTCCCTTTGCGCAAGTTCCTCTACCTCTACCCCCTCTGTTTAAAACCTCCTTTGTAGTAGCTTTTGGCTGCATGATGATATTGCTGCTAGAGCTTTTCATATGTCTGGGTGTCAGAGGTGGTGGCTCTGGAAGCTCCTCTGCCCTCATACCTACAAAAGGACTGTTGCCGTCCCATGGACTGCAGAGGTCCCATGGATTATGCAGTGGTCTCTCTGTCTTCCTTAATTGTTCCTAGCTGGGAGTCCACCTCTGGGCCGAATAGATGTTCCCCATCAAAGGGAACATTAAGGAGGTGATGCTGGACCTCAGGGTTGAACCCAGGCATGCATAGCTAAGCATGCCTATGTAAGAGAATAGATTAATTTATTCCTCTTGCAGCAATGTCCGCACTAATTAAGGTGCAGCGTATGATTGCAATGGAGATCTGTCTACCATCTGTACTAGCTGTTCCCCTCTTTTTCTATATTGCTCTGGGAGATGTATAAGCTCTTTCATATTGTCCAAAGTGGCCATGTTATATTGGGATAGCCATGTATCAATGATTAGCATGCCTCACTGCTACCAGTTTTCCTGCCACATCTATGCGCTAGCTTCCTTAACAGGAAGAAGCGAGTCTCCAGTATTCCAGGAAGCTGCAGTCTTCTTTGCAATTGTTACCACTACAGAGTCAGTTGTTGGATGTCCCCTGATTTAAAGTGCATCAGTGTGAGAAGGTCTGTACTCCCTCCCAATGTGTGGAATAGGGACTCTGACCTTGACTAGGTCTCTAAAGATCTCTCTGGAGAATTTGAGCATATCACACGTAGATATTGAACAGAGCTCTAGGTCCTAGAAAGTGCCTTAAGTAGAAAATATGTTTCCTCCTCCGTAGTGTGCATTTGTACTTTATGATATTCAGCAAGTCGCTGAATGACACTAAGGGCTAATGAGATTTCATCCGGAGGTGCTGCCTTAGCTGGTACTGAGATTTAAATGTCTGGATCTGCCAGTACGACATCATTTGCAGCCCAAGGGTTTGGGATTTGAGGAGGGTCTCCCTGCGAGTCTGTGTCATGTGTATAATGACTAGGGCTCCCTACGTCTGTATTGTGTGCCTGTATGGATGATGGTGACATAGGCTGTGGAGGTGGTGTGCTGTCAAGTGGCATAGCTCTATTGACCTTATGTTCCATACTCTCCCTCTTTGGAAGAGGTTATGAAAGGCCAATATCCTGTCTGTTTCGTTTATGGGCCTTTTCAGGTAAGTGTTCATTATCCAGAATTGGCATCCTGTGCATGAGCTCTTGAAGATTCTCAAATATATTTCCCTCTATATCTGAGGTTTTTATTGTTTTACTTTTCTTGGGCAACAGGTCTTTCTCATTTTGATTCTTTCTATGCTCAGCTAGAATGTAGTTGATGTCAAAGCCTTCAATACTGTTGTTTTTTTTGGAGTCGGAATTGATGTATGAATTGCTTCAGCCGATGACTTTGTCGACCCGAAAGCTGGCGGAGCGACAGATGCTTTGTTGAAACCACAGTCTGTACAATCATCAATGACTTTGTCCTCACAGAGTGCTGCTCTTGATCTCTCTCACGTCTGTACCTATGGCCTGGAGCCCGATCTAGATCCAGGGCAGTCTTGTCCTGTCTCAGCTCCGAGACATGTTCTTGGTGTCTGCTAAAATCAGAAGGCTGGGGTGTGCCCAAGAGATGGTGGGTAGGTTGTGGGGGCAGCCTTTTGGTGTAGAAGGGGGTTTGTGGATATGGGGTACTCACGGCCCTCTGTGTTATCGTGAGCCTGAGTCCTGACCCTGATGTGGTCTGTCCTTCCGGAGGTACCACTGCCAACATAGATGACTCATCTTCCTCATCATGTTGGCTAGACTCATCAGATGCCCCTTCTACGGGAACATCATTATCTTCTTCGTCAGCAATCTGTATCTGTTGTTCCTCATCTACTAAGAATGCGGCTTCAAATACCATACCCATAGTACAAGCTAAGCGTCGGGGAAGTCTGGAGCGTAAGGTCTTTTTATTTCTCAACAAGCCACAGACCACGCAGTCCTGCTCGTTGTGCTCGTTATGCTCCAGCGACAAGCAGAGGTTGCAGACATTGTGCTGCTGTGAGAAGGTGTATTTTGCCCAGCCTTGAGGGCATTTCCCAAAAAGTCTCTTCTTATCACCTTCCATCACCTGGAGTCAAACATTCTCAGCGGAACCTAGACGAAGCTGACCGAAACAGTTGCTGAAAAACTGAATCTGATGATGATGAGGCAAATTTGGAGTCATACAGGAGAAGCCACTACAAGGTTGTTGGACATTCACTGGCCGCAAAAGTGTTGAAGGTGCATGGAGCTCTGATGCAACCCATCTGAACCCAATGGCGTAAAAAAAAAAAATCAATCTAACAATGGAGCCGTTGAATATGAGCATTCTTGAAAAGAGGAGGAGACTCAAAAGAACATCAGCAATAAAAAAACGTTATTGAGTAAAGTCCGAGCCCAACACTAGATGGCAGGAGTGTGCCTAAGATGTGTAACTGTAGCCAACACATGCAACAAATATAGCTATTTCAAATCCTCCATCAATGGCACTGGTATCCACAGAAACTGTGTTGAGCTTGCCTAAGTAAGGACTTTCGCGGTTGGTGATTTGCCAGGAAAGATGTGACAGTCCATTTATTGCAGCAATGCATGCTTTTTTGCACTCAGCTCTGGCACCTGTTGAAGAGAGACTTACAAGTGAATAGACTGCTCACCACCAGTCTGTTCTTCCTACACAACAATGCTGACCTCCTCTTATGACAAAGCATGTCAACAGATGGCTTTCCACAGCTCTAGGTGTGGCTAAACTGGCAATACTACACCACTGGAAAACGGCACAAGTCTCCTCCCTCTAGTCCTGGCCGGACAGTATGTATGACATGGCCCGCTTTGACATCTATATGTGCAGCAATAAATTAGCAACTTTTGATGAAGTCTGGGGTATGTTCATCAAGAGGTGAAACTGAAACTGTCTGTGTGACTGGCCAGTTCAGGGGCTCCTCTGCACTCACTGATTTATTTTTGCACGCCTCCATCATCCCCCTCATGACCCTCTAGGCACTGGTCCATTCTTCTATCCAATCTCGCAGGACTAGGACCTCTCTCACTCCACAACCTGGAGGGGGATGGGGGATTTTTTTTTGGGGCGGGGGGATGAGGGGGGAGTGGGGTGTAGCAGGGACGATCCTGTGCTCTTGAGCTGACCTGAGGTGGGCGTGATCTGGCTGACATGCTAGTCCTTTCCGAAGGGCAAGGTGAGTTGCACACATTTTTGAATGGATGATGTTCTAGTTGATTGTTTTGTTTTTCACTGTGACCCTGGTGGGTATTCTGCTCTGCATTTAGTCACAACAAATGTAATAAAGAATTGTTATTTAAAAAAGAGAAAGGCAGATATGTCCAGAGAGAAAGAAAAGGAATACAAAATAACAAAAGTAACTTAAGTTTAGAGTAACACTTTTAGGCCACATGAAAACAACATCCATAGATATAAGTTCCATATCAACGCTTTTGCCATTTCAGTTGTCACATACCAAATGCTGTGTCATGTCTACTGCTATAGAAGCCAC
Source organism: Pleurodeles waltl (assembly GCF_031143425.1). NCBI lineage: Eukaryota > Metazoa > Chordata > Amphibia > Caudata > Salamandridae > Pleurodeles > Pleurodeles waltl. The sequence continues at coordinate 231,851,974 of NC_090442.1, forward strand.
TTCCTGACTGTACTCGCAGATCATCTTCTGAATTACATTCGTCAGGTCATCATTCTCAGTCTCTCTTACAATGTGCAACAGCTCCTGCATCACTGGTCTGACATAGGGCTTCACATATTCTTTGGCTAATTAATAAGATGATAAAAGCTATAAGGAAAAGCAATTATTCTTGCGAAATATGCAACATCACTGTACAGCACGGCAGCTTAGAAACACACATAATGAATCAGATGTGTGTTCAAGCGAGTATTTACACAGTTATAATACTGCATCATCATAATTAGAAGACAAAAATGAATAAGCATTGCCTACATACACAAACACTGAAAACGCAAATACAAACCCAGATGTATTTGATTGTGTTTCACATGGATGACAAAAAAACGCAAGTCAAACAATGTCATCTCATCTTCCATTAATAAATGTATGCATGCCATCTCCCTCAGCCTGTGACAAATGAGTGAGGTTATCAAGGTTCCTAAGTGGGCTGGTGTCTTGAGAATTGCAAAGTTTCCAGATAAGAAAGTTCATCTCATAGGATGCCACAGGTACGAAATGTAAAATTAAATATACACAATGTAGGAACAAGTGCATTCGAATGTCACAGTATCAAGACTGGAAGAATGAAGCAATGCTAACAACTACGTGTGTGTCTTTTTGTATTTCTACGGAAACTATGCCAATGCCTGTGTCTAACTAAAACAATATGGCTGTGTATTCTGTACAACTTATCACTTGATTATTATTATTTTTTTGCAACTACAGAGTCAAATTGCATTTCAAAAAGTTGCTTACAGACGTGTGAGACCAGTAACATTGCTTAACACAACATGGAAGTAAACTGTAGATCAGTTTACAGGAGGGTGTGAGAATTTTAAGTCGGCACCGGAGACAAGGATCATGCTTTCTTTCTGGACTGTTAACTACATTTCCTATAGAACAAATGGGAAAGAAAAAACTTCAATCCATAGCAAACCAGAGTACAGTTCTCCACTGAAAACACTTCTCCTTCCTGAGCCTCCTTTCTCTTTGTTGCTTCAGCTACAGATATGTACACTGTGGAGCCTTTTTAAATGTTATTTGCTTATGAATTTAGTCGTTTTCACTGAGATGCAGAGTTATTGCTTTAAAATTGGCAAACTAACTATTTTTTTCCGTAGGGGACTGCATGATTAGCCTATGGATTTAAAGTTGGATCCAAAGTAGCACACAGTTGGGGGTTCAAGGCAACCCCAAAGTTACCACACCAGCAGCTCAGGGCCGGTCAGGTGCAGAGGTCAAAGTGGTGCCCAAAACGCATAGGCTTCAATGGAAACAGGGGTGCCCCGGTTCCAGTCTGCCAGCAGGTAAGTAGCTGCGACTTCGGAGGGCAAACCAGGGGGGGTTTTGTAGGGCACCAGGGTGGGGGGAGGGGGGGGGGGGGGGGACAAGCAGGCACAGAAAGTACACCCTCAGCGGCACAGGGGCAGCCGGGTGAAGAGTGCAAACAGGAGTCGGGTTTTCAATAGAGATCAATGGGGAGACCCGGGGGTCTCTTCAGCGATGCAGGCAGGCAGGGGGGGCGGCTCCTCGGGGTAGCCACCACCTGGGCTAGGAAGAGGGCTGCCTGGGGGTCGCTCCTGCACTGGAGTTCGGTTCCTTCAGGTCCTGGGGGCTGCCGGTGCAGTGTGTTTTCCAGGCATCGGGTTCCTTGAAGCAGGCAGTCGCGGTCAGGGGGAACCTCTGGATTCCCTCTGCAGGCGTCGCTGTGGGGGCTCAGGGGGGTCAACTCTGGCTACTCACGGGCTCGCAGTCGCCGGGGAGTCCTCCCTGTAGAGTTAGTTTTCCTCAGGTAGAACTGGGGGCGTCGGGTGCAGAGTGGGAAGTCTCACGCTTCCGGCGGGAAGTGTGTGGTCTTTAAAAGTTGTTTCTTTGTTGCAAAGTTGCAAGTTGGTTGAACAGGGCCGCTGTCCTCAGGAGTTTCTTGGTCCTTTTAGATGCAGGGTAGTCCTCTGAGCTTTAGAGGTCGCTGGACTCTGGGGGATGCGTCGCTGTTGCCTTGCCGCCAAAAGTGGGGGCAGTAGCCGGAGGGGCGGGCATCTCCACTAGCTGGGATGCCCTGTGGCGCTGTAACAAAGGGGGTGAGAGCCTTTGAGGCTCACCGCCAGGTGTTACAGTTCCTGCAGGGGGAGGTGAGAAGCACCTCCACCCAGTACAGGCTTTGTTCCTGGCCACAGAGTGACAAAGGCACTCTCTCCATGTGGCCAGCAACATGTCTGGTGTGTGGCAGGCTGGTAAAACTAGTCAGCCCACACCGGAAGTCGGGTATGTTTTGAGGGGGCACCTCCAAGATGCCCTCTTGGTGTATTTCACAATAAAATGTACACTGGCATAAGTGTGCATTTATTGTGCTGAGAAGTTTGATACCAAACTTCCCAGTTTTCAGTGTAGCCATTATGGTGCTGTGGAGTTCGTATATGACAGACTCCCAGACCATATACTCTTATGGCTACCCTGCACTTACAATGTCTAAGGTTTTGCTTAGACACTGTAGGGGCATAGTGCTCATGCACCTATGCCCTCACCTGTGGTATAGTGCACCCTGCCTTAGGGATGTAAGGCCTGCTAGAGGGGTGACTTATCTATGCCATAGGCAGTGTGAGGTTGGCATGGCACCCTGAGGGGAGTGCCATGTCAACTTAGTCATTTTCTCCCCACCAGCACACACAAGCTGGCAATCAGTGTGCATGTGCTGAGTGAGGGGGTCCCCAGGGTGGCATGAGACATGCTGCAGCCCTTAGAGACCTTCCCTGGCATCAGGGCACTTGGTACCAGGGGTACCAGTTACAAGGGACTTATCTGGGTGCCAGGGTTGTGCCAATTGTGGAGACAAAGGTACCGTTTAGGGAAAGAACACTGGTGCTGGGCCTGGTTAGCAGGCCTCAGCACACTTTCAAGTCATAACTTGGCATCAGCAAAGACAAATAGTCAGGGGGTAACCATGCCAAGGAGGCATTTCCTAACACAAGCCCCCCCCCCCCCAAAAAAAAAAGAGGATGAGACTAACCTTTCCAAAGAGAGTCTTCATTTTCTAAGTGGAAGAACCTGGAAAGGCCATCTGCATTGGCATGGGCAGTCCCAGGTCTGTGTTCCACTATAAAGTCCATTCCCTGTAGGGAGATGGACCACCTCAACAGTTTTGGATTTTCACCTTTCATTTGCATTAGCCATCTGAGAGGTCTGTGGTCAGTTTGAACAACAAAGTGAGTACCAAAGAGGTATGGTCTCAGCTTCTTGAGGGACCAAACCACAGCAAAGGCCTCCCTCTCAATGGCACTCCAACGCTGCTCCCTGGGGAGTAACCTCCTGCTAATTAAAGCAACAGGCTGGTCAAGGCCATCATCATTTGTTTGGGACAAAACTGCCCCTATCCCATGTTCAGAGGCATCAGTCTGCACAATGAACTGCTTGGAGTAATCTGGAACTTTTAGAACTGGTGCTGTGCACATAGCTTGTTTCAGAGTGTCAAAGGCCTGTTGGCATTCTATAGTCCAGTTTACCTTCTTAGGCATTTTCTTGGAGGTAAGTTCTGTAAGGGGTGTCACTACTGATCCATATCCCTTCACAAACCTCCTGTAGTAGCCAGTCAAGCCAAGGAATGCCCTGACTGGAGTCTGGGTTTTTGGAGCTACCCAATCCAGAATAGTCTGGATCTTGGGTGTGAGTGGCTGAACTTGGCCACCACCTACAAGGTGTCCCAAGTAAACCACAGTTCCCTGCCGTATCTGACATTTGGATGCCTTGATAGAGAGGCCTGCTGCTTGCAGGGCCTGCAAAACCTTCTTCAGGTGGACCAGGTGATCCTGCCAGCTGGAGCTAAAGACAGCAATATCGTCAAGATAAGCTGCACTAAAGGACTCCAAGCCAGCAAGGACTTGATTCACCAGCCTTTGGAAGGTGGCAGGGACATTCTTTAAGTCAAAGGGCATTACAGTAAACTGATAATGCCCATCAGGTGTGGAGAATGCAGTCTTTTCTTTTGCTCCTGGTGCCATTTTGATTTGCCAGTACCCTGCTATCAAGTCAAAGGTACTTAAGTATCTGGCAGCACCCAATTTATCAATTAATTCATCTGCCCTTGGAATGGGATGGGTATCCGTCTTGGTGACGGAATTAAGTCCTCTGTAGTCCACACAAAACCTCATCTCTCTCTTACCATCTTTTGTGTGAGGTTTGGGGACTAAGACCACTAGGCTAGCCCAGGGGCTGTCAGAGTGCTCAATGACTCCCAATTCCAGCATCTTGTGGACTTCCAATTTGATGCTTTCCTTAACTTGGTCAGACTGTCTGAAAATTTTGTTTTTGACAGGCATACTGTCTCCTGTGTCCACATTATGGGTACACAGGTGTGTCTGACCGGGGGTTAGGGAAAAGAGCTCAGCAAACTGTTGTAAGACCTTCCTACAGTCAGCTTGCTGTTGGCCAGAAAGGGTGTCTGAATAGATCACTCCATCTACTGAGCCATCTTTAGGCTCAGTGGAGAGGAGATCAGGGAGAGGTTCACCCTCAGCTTCCTGGTCCTCATCTGTAACCATTAACATGTTTACATCTGCCCTGTCATGAAAGAGTTTGAGGCGGTTCACATGGATCACCCTTTTGGGGGTCCTGCTAGTGCCTAGGTCTACCAGGTAGGTGACCTGACTCTTTCTCTCTAGCACTGGGTAAGGGCCACTCCATCTGCCCTGAAGTGCCCTGGGAGCCACAGGCTCCAGAACCCAGACTTTCTGCCCTGGCTGAAACTCAACCATAGCAGCCTTTTGGTCATACGACATCATCTGGAGTTATTGGCTGGCCTCAAGGTTTTTACTTGCCTTTTCCATGTACTCTGCCATCCTGGAACGTAGGCCTAGTCCACTATATCTTGTTTAGGCTCATGAAGAGGTCTCTCCCAGCCTTCTTTTACAAGACCTAGTGGTCCCCTTACAGGATGGCCAAACAGAAGTTCAAAGGGGGAAAACCCTACTCCCTTCTGAGGCACCTCTCTGTAGGCGAAAAGCAGACATGGAAAGAGGACATCCCATCTCCTTTTGAGCTTTTCAGGGAGCCCCATGATCATGCCCTTCAATGTCTTGTTGAATCTTTCCACAAGACCATTGGTTTGCGGATGGTATGGTGTGGTGAATTTTTAAGTCACCTCACACTCATTCCACATGTGTTTCAGGTATGCTGACATGAAGTTGGTACCCCTGTCAGACACCACCTCCTTAGGAAATCCCACTCTGGTAAAGATACCAATGAGTGCTTTAGCTACTGCAGGGGCAGTAGTGGACCTAAGGGGAATTGCTTCAGGGTATCTAATAGCATGATCCACTACTACTAGTATGTACTGGTTCCCTGAGGCTGTGGGAGGTTCAAGTGGACCAACTATGTCCACACCCACTCTTTCAAAGGGGACCCCCACCACTGGAAGTGGAATGAGGGAGGGCCTTTGGATGGCCACCTTTCTTACCACTGGCTTGACAGGTGGCACAGGAGACACAAAACTCCTTTACTTTCTGGGATATGTTGGGTCAATAGAAATGGCTGACTAACCTCTCCCAAGTCTTGTTTTGTCCCAAATGCCCAGCAAGTGGAATATCATGGGCTAAGTTCAAAATGAACTTCCTAAACTCCTGAGGCACTAACACTCTCCTAGTGGCACCAGGTTTGGAATTTCTTGCCTCAGTGTGGAGGAGTCCATCTTCCCAATAGACCCTATGTGTTCCAGTGATTTTTCCTTTGGTTTCCTCAGCAGCTTGCTGCCCGAGGCCTTCAAGAGAGGGACAGGTTTCTTTCCCCTTACACAACTGTTCCCTTGTGGGTCCCCCTGGGCCTAAGAGTTCAACCTGATAAGGTTCCAACTCCATGGGCTCAGTTCCCTCAGAGGGCAGAATTTCTTCCTGGGAAGAGAGGTTCTTTTTCTTTTGTTGTGTTGAAGCTGGTTCCCCAGTCTTCTTTCCTTTTCTCTTGGAGGGTTGGGCCATCATTCCAGGCTCCAACACCTCTGTTTCACCCCGAGCTCTACACTGTGCCCTTGTTTTGACACACACCAGTTCAGGGATACCCAGCATGGCTGCATGGGTCTTGAGTTCTACCTCAGCCCATGCTGAGGACTCCAGTTCATTTCCAAGTTAACAGTCTACTGGGATATTTGAAGAGACTACCACCTGTTTCAGGCCATTGACCCCTCCCAATTCTAAAGTTACCATAGCCATGGGATGTACTTTAGTCTGATTGTCAGCGTTGGTGACTGGATGGGTTTGTCCAGTCAGCTATTGTCCTGGGGAAACCAGTTTGTCTGTCACCATTGTGACACTGGCACCTGTTTCCCTCAGGCCTTCTACACTAGTCCCATTAATTAAGAGTTGCTGCCTGTATTTTTGCATATTAGGGGGCCAGGCAGCCAGTGTGGCTAAGTCCACCCCACCCTCAGAAATTAATGTATCTTCAGTGTGAACCCTGATTTGCTCTGGGCACACTGTTGATCCCACCTGGAGACTGGCTATTCCAGTGCTAACTGGAGTAGAAGTAGAAGTGGAACCTTTCTTGGGATAGGCCTGGTCTTCAGTTTAGTGTCCCTGCTGATTACAGCTACGACACCAGGCCTTTTTGGGATCAAAGTTTTTACCCTTGTACCCAAAATTGGGTTGTGAAGAGGCGTTGGACCCTCCCTCCTGAGCAGGTTTTTGGGGCCCTGTAGAAGACTCTTTACTTTTACCCTTGGATGTCTCAACACTCTTCCCCTGGGGAGTCTTTGTGACCCCTTTCTTTTGGTCACCCGCTGTGGAAGTCTTGGTCACCCTAGTCTTGACCCAATGGTCTGCCTTCTTTCCCAATTCTTGGGGAGAAATTGGACCTAGGTCTACCAGATGCTGATGCAGTTTATCATTGAAACAATTACTTAAAAGGTGTTCTTTCATAAACAGATTGTACAGCCCATCATAATCATTTACACCACTGCCATTAATCCAACCATCCAGTGTTTTGACTGGGAAGTCAACAAAATCAACCCAGGTCTGGCTCGAGGATTTTTGAGCCCCTCTGAACCTAATCCTGTACTCCTCAGTTGAGAATCTAAAGCCCTCAATCAGGGTAGCCTTCATGAGGTCATAGGATTCTGCATCTTTTCCAGAGAGTGTGAGGAGTCTATCCCTACACTTTCCAGTGAACATTTCCCAAAGGAGAGCACCCCAGTGAGATTTGTTTACTTTTCTGGTTGTACAAGCCCTCTCAAAAGCTGTGAACCATTTGGTGATGTCATCACCATCTTCATATTTAGTTACAATCCCTTTGGGGATTTTTAGCATGTCAGGAGTATCTCTGACCCTATTTAAGTTGCTGCCACCATTGATGGGAGCTAAGCCCATCTCTTGTCTTTCCCTTTCTATGGCTAGGAGCTGTCTCTCCAAAGCCAATCATTTGGCCATCCTGGCTAACAGGAGGTCATCTTCATTGAGGCTGCCCTCAATACTTCCAGAGTTGCTGGACTCCCCTGTGGGAGAAACAGCATCTCGGACTATCACTTGTGGAGTCAGGGTTGGAGAAACCCTTGTCCCTAACTAGGACTGGAGGTGGGAATTCCTCCACATCACTAGTTTCCCCCTCTGTGAGGACATCATCAGAGGGGTTGTTTTTAGCAAACTCTGCCAAGAACTCCTGAAGCTGCACTTTGGTAGGGTTTGAACCAGTTTTTATCTTTTTGATTTTGCAGAGAGTCCTTAATTCTGACATCCTAAGATGCAGGTAAGGGGTGAGGTTGAGCTCCACCACCATCTCTTCTACAGCAGACATTATTTCTCTAAAAGTTGGAATACTTTTTAAGAATCTAAAACTATCTCTAGAACTTAATCTAAACTTTTACAAAACTTTTAAACTCTAAAAGAAATGCTAACAGGGACTAACACAAGGCCCTAACAGGACTTTTAAAGATTTAGAAAAATAGTTAAATTTTCAAAAATCAGTTTCTAATGACAATTTTTTGAATTTAGTCGTGTGATCAGGTATTGGCTGAGTAGTCCAGCAAATGAAAAGTCTTAGACCCCACCGCTGATCCACCAATGTAGGAAGTTGGCTCTGTATATACTATTTCAAAGTAAGAAATAGTGTGCACAGAGTCCAAGGGTTCCCCTTAGAGGTAAGATAGTGGCAAAAAGAGATAATTCTAATGCTCTGTTTTGTGGTAGTGTGGTCGAGCAATAGGCTTATCAGAGGGTAGTTGTAAGGAAATGCCTCCTTGGCATGGTTACCCCCTGACTTTTTGCCTTTGCTGATGCTATGTTTTGAATTGAAAGTGTGCTGAGGCCTGCTAACCAGGCCCCAGCACCAGTGTTCTTTCCCTAACCTGTACTTTTGATTCCACAATTGGCACACCCTGGCATCCAGGTAAGTCCCTTGTAACTGGTACCCCTGGTACCAAGGGCCCTGATGCCAGGGAAGGTCTCTAAGGGCTGCAGCATATGTTATGCCACCCTGGGGACCCCTCACTCAGCACAGACACACTGCTTGTCAGTTTGTGTGTGCTGGTGAGAACAAAACGAGTAAGTCGACATGGCACTCCCCTCAGGGTGCCATGCCAACCTCACACTGCCTATGCAGTATAGATAAGTCACCCCTCTAGTAGGCCTTACAGCCCTAAGGCAGGGTGCACTATACCATAGGTGAGGGCACCAGTGCATGAGTACTGTGCCCCTACAGTGTCTAAGCCAAACCTTAGACATTTTAAGTGCAGGGTAGCCATAAGAGTATATGGTCTGGGAGTCTGTCAAACACGGACTCCACAGCACCATAATGGCTACACTGAAAACTGGGAAGTTTGGTATCAAACTTCTCAGCACAATAAATGCACACTGATGCCAGTGTACATTTTATTGTGAAATACACCCCAGAGGGCACCTTAGAGGTGCCCCCTGAAACCTTAACCGACTATCTGTGTAGGCTGACTGGTTCCAGCAGCCTGCCACCACCGAGACATGTTGCTGGACCCATGGGGAGAGTGCCTTTGTCACTCTGAGGCCAGTAACAAAGCCTGCACTGGGTGGAGATGCTATCACCTCCCCCAGGCAGGAGCTGTAACACCTGGCGGTGAGCCTCAAAGGCTTACCCCCTTTGTTCCAGCACCGCAGGGCACTCCAGCTAGTGGAGTTGCCCGCCCCCTCCGGCCACGGCCCCACTTTTGGCGGCAAGGCCGGAGGAGATAATGAGAATAACAAGGAGGAGTCACTGGCCAGTCAGGACAGCCCCTAAGGTGTCCTGAGCTGAAGTGACTCTAACTTTTAGAAATCCTCCATCTTGCAGATGGAGGATTCCCCCAATAGGGATAGGAATGTGACCCCCTCCCCTTGGGAGAAGGCACAAAGAGGGTGTACCCACCCTCAGGGCTAGTAGCCATTGGCTACTAACCCCCCAGACCTAAACCCGCCCTTAAATTTAGTATTTAAGGGCTTCCCTGAACCTAAGAATTTAGATTCCTGAAACTACAAGAAGAAGAGGACTGCTGAGCTGAAAAACCCCTGCAGAAGAAGAACAGAAGACACCAACTGCTTTGGCCCCAGTCCTACCGGCCCGTCTCCTGCCTTCCAAAGAAACCTGCTCCAGCGACGCTTTCCAAAGGACCAGCGACCTCTGAATCCTCAGAGGACTGCCCTGCTTCAAGAAAGACAAGAAACTCCTGAGGACAGCGGCCCTGCTCCAAAAAGACTGCAACTTTGTTTCAAAGGAGCAGATTTAAAGACCCCTGCAACTCCCTGCAAGAAGCGTGAGACTTGCAACACTGCACCCGGCGACCCCGACTCGACTGGTGGAGAACCAACACCTCAGGGAGGACCCTCCGGCGACTCCAAGACCGAGAGTAACCAAAGTTGTCCCCCCTGAACCCCCACAGCAACGCCTGCAGAGGGAATCCCCAGACTCCCCCTGACCGCGACTGCCTGACTCTGAAATCCCGACGGCTGGAAAAGACCCTGCACCCGCAGCCCCCAGCACCTGAAGGAACGGAACTTCAGTGCAGGAGTGACCCCCAGGAGGCCCTCTCCCTTGCCCAGGTGGTGGCTACCCTGAGGAGCCCCCCCCCCCCCTTGCCTGCCTGCACCGCTGAAGAGATCCCTTGGTCTCTCATTGAAAACCATTGAAAACCCGATGCGTGTTTGCACACTGCACCCGGCCGCCCCCGCGCTGCTGAGGGTGTACTTTCTGTGTGGACTTGTGTCCCCCCCGGTGCCCTACAAAACCCCCCTGGTCTGCCCTCCGAAGACGCGGGTACTTACCTGCTGGCAGACTGGAACCGGGGCACCCCCTTCTCTCCATTGAAGCCTATGCGTTTTGGGCACCACTTTGAACTCTGCACCTGACCGGCCCTGAGCTGCTGGTGTGGTAACTTTGGGGTTGCTTGGACCCAAACCTGAGACTTGTAAGTGATTTACTTACCTGCTAAGTCTAACAATAACTTACCTCCCCCCAGGAACTGTGAAAATTGCACTGTGTCCACTTTTAAAACAGCTATTTGTGTTTTATGTGAAAAGTATATATGCTACTGTAATTATTCAAAGTTCCTAAAGTACTTACCTGCAATACCTTTCAAATGAGATATTACATGTAGAATTTGAACCTGTGGTTCTTAAAATAAACTAAGAAAATATATTTTTCTATAACAAAACCTATTGGCTGGATTTGTCTCTGAGTGTGTGTTCCTCATTTATTGCCTCTGTGTATGTACAACAAATGCTTAACACTACTCCTTTGATAAGCCTATTGCTCGACCACACTACCACAAAATAGAGCATTAGTATTATCTCTTTTTGCCACTATCTTACCTCTAAGGGGAACCCTTGGACTCTGTGCATACTATTCCTTACTTTGAAATAGTGCATACAGAGCCAACTTCCTACAGTAGTGTTAAGCATTTGTTGTACACACACAGGCAATAAATGAGGAACACACACTCAAAGACAATTCCAGGCCAATAGGTTTTTATATAGAAAAATATATTTTCTTAGTTTATTTTAAGAACCACAGGTTCAAGATTTACAAACAATACTTTAAATGAAAGGTATTTCACTCAGGTATCTTAGGAACTTTGAATCATCACAATAGCATGTACAGTTTTGGCAAAAATGGCAATAAGCTATTTTGAAATTGGACAGTGCAAAAATCAACAGTTCCTGGGGGAGGTAAGTAAATGTTAGTTTCACAGGTAAGTACAACACTTACAGGGTTCAAAGTTGGGTCCAAGGTAGCCCACCGTTGGGGGTTCGAGGCAACCCCAAAGTTACCACACCAGCAGCTCAGGGCCGGTCAGGTGCAAAGGTCAAAGTGGTGCCCAAAACGCATAGGCTTCAATGGAAATAGGGGTGCCCCGGTTCCAGTCTGCCAGCAGGTAAGTACCCGCGACTTCGGAGGGCAAACCAGGGGGGTTTTGTAGGGCACCGGGGGGGGGATGGACACAAGCAGGCACAGAAAGTACACCCTCAGCGGCACAGGGGCGGCCGGGTGCAGTGTGCAAACAGGTGTTGGGTTTTAGATAGAAAGTAATGGAGGGACCTGGGGGTCACTTCAACGATGAAGGCAGGCAGGCACGGGGGGGGGCTCCTCGGGATAGCCACCACCTGGGCTAGGCAGAGGGTTGCCTGGGGGTCACTCTGGCACTCTAGTTCAGTTCCTTCAGGTCCTGGGGGCTGCGGGTGCAGTGTTGGTTCCAGGCGTCGGGTCCCTTGTTACAGGCAGTTGCGGTCAGGGGGAACCTCTGGATTCCCTCTGCAGGCGTCGCTGTGGGGGCTCTCCGGGGGGGGGGGGTCAACTCTGGCTACTCACGGGCTCGCAGTCGCCAGGGAGTCCCCCCCTGTAGAGTTAGTTTTCCGCAGGTCGAGCCGGGGGCATCGGGTGCAGAGTGGGAAGTCTCACGCTTCCGGCAGGAAACATGTGGTCTGTAAAAGTTGTTTCTTTGTTGCAAAGTTGCAAGTTGGTTTAACAGGGTCGCTCTCCTCTGGAGTTTCTTGGTCCTTTTAGATGCAGGGTAGTCCTCTGAGGCTTCAGAGGTCGCTGGACCATGTGGGAAGCGTAGCTGTTGCAGTTTTTCTCGAAGTGGGGAGACAGGCCGGTAGGGCTGGGGACAAAGCAGTTGGTATCCCCGTCTTCTCTGCAGGGCTTCAGGTCAGCAGTCCTTCTTCGTCTTCAGGTTGCAGGAATCTATCTTCCTCGGTTCTGGGAGGCCCTAAAAACTCAATTTAGGGGTGTGTTTAGGTCTGGGAGGATAGTAGCCAATGGCTACACCCTCTTTGTGCCTCCTCCCGGTGGGGAAGGGGTCACATCCGTAATCCTATTGGGGGAATCCTCCATCTGCAAGATGCAGGATTTCTAAAAGTTAGAGTCACCTCAGTTCAGGACACCTTAGGGGTTGTCCTGACTGGCCAGTGACGACTCCTTGTTTTTCTCATTATCTCCTCCGGCCTTGCCGCCAAAAGTGGGGGCAGTGGCCGGAGGGGCGGGCATCTCCACTAGCTGGGATGCCCTGTGGCGCTGTAACAAAGGGGGTGAGCCTTTGAGGCTCACCGCCAGGTGTTACAGTTTCTGCAGGGGGAGGTGAGAAGCACCTCCACCCAGTACAGGCTTTGTTCCTGGCCACAGAGTGACAAAGGCACTCTCCCTATATGGCCAGCAACATGTCTGGCATGTGGCAGGCTGGTAAAACTAGTCAGCCCACACTGGAAGTCAGGTATGTTTTCAGTGGGCATCTCTAAGATGCCCTCTGGGTGTATTTCACAATAAAATGTACACTGGCATCAGTGTGCATTTATTGTGCTGAGAAGTTGGATAGCAAACTTTCCCCGCCAACTCCCCCAAGAGCACCACTTGCCAACCTATGTGTCTGCCCTCCAGGGGGGCAGGGGGGAGGGGGGCTGCGTTCTTTTGGGACAATGGGAGTCCATGCTTGAAGCACTCTGAGCATTTGGGGATAAACTTCACTGTCTTCTTGTCAAAGTACCCTGGTTTATTGTCAGATTCAGGTGGGGACTGTTTACCACCGCTCCCCCCCCTCTTGCTGGGGAATGGTTTTGGGCGCCTTTTGAGAACTCCATATTTGTAAGTTTTGCTCCCCCCTCTTGCTTCTGGTGGGAACCCTGACCACCTTTGTGGGTGTCCCCCCGGTACCTTTTGGACACTCTGGTCCTAACTCAGTGGTCCGCTTCCTCAGCAAGCTTTCTAGGATCAATCAGCTTACTGTCAATTAGGCGCTGGCGTAACTCTGTAAAGCAAACACTCAACATATGCTCTTTCAGGATCAAATTATATAACCCCAAATAGTCATCTACTTTACTGCCCCACACCCATCCATTTAGTGCCTTACGGGAGAAATCAAAAAAGTCTACCCAGTTCTTTGTGGAGCGCTTGGTGCTGTCCCTGAACCTCTGACGGTATTTCTCGAGTGTAAGCCCAAACGTGGCAAGTAAAGTGGTTTTCATGGATGCATATGTGTTTTTATCCCTTTGATCCAATGCAAGGAGTGTGTCCCTCCCCACTACAGGTACATACCACCAAAAGGCTGCCCCCACCATTTCTTCAGAAACCCCATGAGCTCTTAGTGCAACTTCATAAGCAGCCAACCACCTATCAGTGTCATCTCCCACCACATAACTTGGCACCACATTTTTGGGTATACAAACCTTCTTTTTCCCAGCGGTTCCTGCATGTATGCTGCCACCATCACTGCTGGACTCAGGCTGCCTCGCCTTGATATCCAGCTCTTTGAGACTGTCCATGACCCAACAAAAGTTTCTTTTCAGCCAAGGCTCTCTCAGCTGCTCTCTCAGCTGCATCCTCGGCTCTCTCAGCTTCTCTCTCTGCTTTTTTTCTCCTCCAGTTTTAATCTTTCCAACTGTAGTTGAAATTCTCTCTCCTCCCTCCTTTCCTCTGCGGTCAGGCAATGGCTGGAGACACTGATCCCTGGTTTAGCAAGGGGCACAATTTCAGGGGTAACTTCCCCCACTAATAGCAAAAAATCTTCTGAGGGCCCATCCTCTGGCTCCTCCTCCTCAACATTCTCTTGTGAATGGGCTTCTGCCCAGGTCCTCACCGCCTTTTGGTATTCCTCCTTTCTGAAGGTACCCAGGGTAGGTACTCCCATCCCGTTGCAAAACCCCTTCAGCTGGTTAACAGTGTATGTCTCCAGCTTGGCTAGGTCAAATTCTGCAGCTCCTGCTTGAGACCCAGCCAGGGACGTGTTGAATGAGGATTAAGTTAAAACGTTAGATGGAAAATGAAATTGCAGAAGAATATAAAAAATCAAGTTGACCTTCAACTGTGGGTAGGTAGTGTACACGTAGCTATTGTATGTCACTGCACAAATACAAGTCCTATCCTCACTGCCGATCACCAATGTTAGAAATGGGGTCTTTGGTTGGGAGTCAGGTTATCCTCTGTCCAAGCAAGGACCCTCTCTATAGTAAGGGTAAGTCACACACAATCCAAATTATCCTGTGCCCACCACCCTCTGGTCGCTTGCCACTGAGCAGTCAGGCTTAACTTAGTAGGCAATGTGTAAAGTATTTGTGTAATAAATCATGCAATCACACAGTATAAACACCACAAAAATACACCACACAGGTTTAGAAAAATATAGAATATTTATCTGAGTAGATTAAGGTAAAAAACAATCAAGATTTGATAAATACAAGTTGAAATATCACTTTTGTAATGATATTAAATAGAGTCTTTAGTTCTTAAAAATAACAATGGTCTCTTGCGAGCGCAAAGTACCTGGTTTTCGTTGAAATTATCAGCACTAGACCGCAGAGGAGGAGATGTGTGGAAAATGGGGAGATGTGCGTCAATGCTTTTCCACGCATCAAGGGCTTTGCGTCGATATCTGGCGTGCAGGCTTGGATCCTCTTTGGGTTGCGGGGTATTTGGACGCCCCGGGGACGATGCAGAGAAATTCTGGGCATGCAGGACGAAGTCACAGGAGCTGCGTCGATCTGGGGAAATTTCTGCCGCACGGCAGGCACTGCGTTGATTCTTCTTGCAGGAAGTCGGGCTGCGTCATTCTGGCTCGGCGATGCATCGATCAGGTTGGCCGTGCATCGAAGTGCCGCGATCTCCACTCGGGGAGCCGGGCTGCGCCATTCCAGTTCGCGATGCAGTGATTTTCTCACTGCAGGGCAGGCTGTGCATCGATTTTCAACGCACAAGTAGTTCTTTGCAGAGATGAAGTCTTTTTGGCCCTGAGACTTCAGGGAACAGGAGGCAAGCTGAAACCAAGCCTTTGGAGAGCACTTCTCAGCAGTGCCAGATGGCAGCAAGGCAGCAGGGCACCAGTCCTTTACAGCAAAGCAGTCAAGTGAGTCCTTTGGGCAGCCAGGTAGCCTCTCTTAGCAGGTTGCAGGTTCTGGTTCAGAGTTCCTTTCCCAGTAGGTATCTTGTCAAGAAGTATTTTAGTAGGGTCAGTGACTCAGTTTATAGGGGAGACTTCAAAGAGTGGCTTAGAAGTGCACAAGTTCCGTCCTGTCTGCCAGGGTCCCAGTAGGGGGTTTGGCAGTCCATTGTGTGAGGGCAGGCCACTGTCCTCTGACATGTAAGTGTCAGGCCCTCCACTCTCCCAGCCCAGGAAGACACATTCAGTATGCAAGTGTCACTGAGCATCCTGTGATAGGGGTTGTCTGAGTGAGATGCACAAGGGAGCTGTCAACCCACCCAGACGTGGATTTGAAGACTAGGGGTGCAAAGATAGGCTGGTCGTGACGCAGTGGAATGTCACTGGTCCACTGGAGAGATGTATGTCAGAAAAAGGCCATGTCGTAGTTGTGAAAATAACAGTGAAGTGGCAAATCAAATAAGGTAGAGCTGGTGCTGAGCAGAAGGCGAAGTCTGTAGATAACGTGATAACAGTTAGCAGCTGCCTGCGCTGTACTTTAGACATTGGGATAAAGCATAGAAGTAACCACATAGACGTTATTGAGGCCAAACGCAAGTCATGGATCTGATCGTCTAAACCAGTGATACTCAAAGTACTGTCCGGGGGCCGCATGCGGCCCTTTTGACCTTTACATGCGACCCCCACTGCAGCTGTAGCACTAGGCTGCTGTTTACTGGACTCTGATAGGCAATACTTTATTTAAACATTATTGAATATAAAGAAAGGAAATGAGGAATTTCAACCTGCCAGGCTAGTGGGAAGACAGGGAAAAGGTTCAAGCCCCCGATACCACTTCACGTCGTTGGAACCCCCTTTGAAAGGGTGGGCATCAACGTCCTTGGTCCCTTGGACCCCAAAACCACCCTAGGCAACAGGTTTATCCTGGTTTTGGTGGACCATGCCACGCGCTATGCAGAGACAATCCCTCTAAGTACAGTGACTCCACCGGTGGTGACCAGAGTTCTAATGGGGATATTTACCCGTGTGGGGTGCCCGAAGGAGGTTGTGTCTGACAGAGGCACAAACTTCATGTCAGCATATATGAAGTCCATGTGGGATGAGTGTGGGGTTACCTATCAGTTTACCACCACCTTACCATCCTCAAACCAATGGGCTTGTTGAAAGGTTCCGACCCCCCCTACCGCCATCCAGTTCACGGCGGTTCTCCCGCCGGGAACCGGATGGCGGTAGGGGGGGTCGCGGGGCCCCTGGGGGCCCCTGCAGTGCCCATGCCACTGGCATGGGCACTGCAGGGGCCCCCGTAAGAGGGCCCCTAAATGTATTTCACTGTCTGCTTCGCAGACAGTGAAATACGCGACGGGTGCAACTGCACCCGTCGCACAGCTTCCACTCCGCCGGCTCGATTCAGAGCCGGCTTCATCGTGGAAGCCTCTTTCCCGCTGGGCTGGCAGGCGGCCTGAAGGCGGTCGCCCGCCAGCCCAGCGGGAAAGTCAGAATCACCGCCGCCGGCCAATGTCGGAATGAGGGCCTTAATCTCTGCAAAGAACTCCTTGTGTGGCGAAAATCAATGCACAGCCCGCCCTGCGGTGAGATTATCACTGTATCGCCGAACTGGAATGGCGCGCCCCGCTCCCCGAGTGGAGATTGCAGCAGCGCCAGCGTTTCGACCGGAACTTTGACGCACGGCCCACCGGATTGATGCATCGTCGAGCGAGAACGACACAGCCCGACTTCCTGCGAGAAGAATCAACACAGCACCGGCCATGTGACAGAAATTTCCCCGGATCGACGCAGCGCTTGTGACTTCGTCCTGCACGCCCAGGATTTCACCGCATCTTCCCAGGGGCGTCCAAATACCCTGCAACCCGAAGAGGATCCATGCTTGTGTGCCGGAAATCGATGCAAAGCCCTTGATGCGTGGAAAAGCATTGACGCATCATCTGTGTGCGCCCGGAGAAACCAACGCACACCTCACCGTTTTACACGCATCTCCTCCTCAGCGGTCTAGTGCGGATAATTTAGACACAAACCAGGTACTTTGCGCTCGCAAGAGACCATTATTATTTTTAAGATTTAAAGACTCTATTCATCATCATTACAAAAGTGATATTTCAACTTGTATTCATCAAATATTGATCGTTTATTACCTTAATCTACTCAGATAAATATTCTATATTTTACTAAACCTATGTGGTGTATTTTTGTGGTGTTTATACTGTGTTATTGTATGATTTATTGCACAAATACTTTACACATTGCCTTCCAAGTTAAGCCTGACTGTTCAGTGCCAAGCTACCAGGGGGTGGGCACAGGATAATTTGGATTGTGTGTGACTTACCCTGACTAGAGAGAGGGTCCTTGCTGGGACAGGGGGTAACCTGACTGCCAACCAAAGACTGCATTTCTAACACTGTTATACGCTCCACTATTTAATTAAGTTATTATGACTCAATATAAAATGCACTTTCACATCCCTGCCCTTTCTCCATTAACAGCTACATTTTTTGTGAGGTGAGAATTTGCTGATAAGTTGCCCTCTGATCTTTGACCAGTTATGTGCATTGTATCTTATTAATCTTTTTTATTTGAAGGTCCCAAGGTCCATCCCTGGCCATTTTCACGTGTTCAGACTCAAAATGTTTGATTGTGCTTGTTGAACATATCAACTGTCCTTAACACATTACCACCCAACCAGTACCCTCCTTAGGGATCCCACTATTATCTTCAGGTTCACCTGGTTGCAAATGATAAAAATGTACATTTATCTTGTTATCTCTGAAGATATGTTCTTATTCTACATTTGGTCCTACAGTGCTTTCCCCCCCATAATATCTCCTGTGGCTCCTTGTCTTACTCATTGTTCATTTAAATCTGCGATCTCCCCCTCACGTATGTCTTCCCATAGCCCTGGGACTTATAGAGACTTCTCCACTCCTTTTCAAGGATGGTTTCTCTTGCTTCTAACGTAATTTATTTTACTTTAGTATACTTGATTTGGCTTTGTGGTAGGGCTCCTGCCTTATAAACAATCTCTTTCCAGCACCCTCTTCGACTCACTGCAGTTATGTGACAGAGTTCCCTCCAGACATGTAGGTATCACCCGGAGATGTTGTCCTTTAAGCTCTTTTGTTCAGAACTTCATCACCCCACCCGCAGCAGTTTAAATATTTCTAGCATTAAAGACCCTTGGGTTAAAATTACAGCCAATACCACAGATATCTTGAAGGTCATTAGAGATTTATATGCCAAATTATATATACCCACTGTCCTAACCCTTAAGGAAGAATGCTGAGAATTCCTGAACTCCATTCCTCAAACCCATATCTCAGAAAATGACAGGATAAAGGGCCCGATTACGGCACTGGCATTCCGAGGATAGCCACATTACGAGGTTGGTGGGCAGACCGGTCAACCTACCACCATTCCCACCAGGATTTTTGATCCCAACAGGCTGAAGGCCGGTGCAGATTGCAATCAGCCAAGGCGGCGCTGAGCGCAGCGCTGCCCTGTTGACTACAACGTTGTTCTCCACCAGCCTTTTCATGGTGGTACCACTGCCATGAAAAGGCTGGCGAGAACAGGTGTAGGAAGCTGGCCTCAGCTGTGTTGAGCACCTATGGTGTTATCACCTTATACCAGGTCCAAGTATCACCTTTTAGTGAGGTATAGTCAGTGTCTAGGAAGCCAGGCTTTCTAGCGGTAGCTGTGGATGAGCAGCCAAGACTTATCTACGAGATATGCAAAGCTTATGCAATACCACTGTATTCACACAGCACTTACACACATGAAAGAACCACACAGTGTTACAAAAATAAAGGTACTTTACTATGGTAACACAAATACTAAAATATTGTATAGGCAATACTCTATTAGCAGGTGAGTAAACACACTATTATGTACACATTAGAAGTCAGGATTAGCATAAAAGGCAACACAAAACAATATTAAATTCTGAAGGCCCTAGCTATGGTGGACCAAACCATATACTAAGAAAGTGGAATGCGAAAGTCGTGCCCCTACCCAAGGAAGTGGAATCGGTAGAGGGAAAACGGAGGAACTAGGAACCCCAAAAGGAAAGTACCAGAGTGTCCCCCAGCGACCAGGAGAAAAGAGGAAAGTACCTGGTTTTCCCCAAACCCACCAAAAGGACTTCCGAAGAAGATCTGCAAGACCCAGACAAGACTGCAAGAAACCAAAGGTGAATCCTGGTAGAGGAATGGGACCAATAGAGTTCACGTTGGAGTGTCCGGTTGTGGGAGGACCCACCCGTCTGTGGATGCAGGACCAGGTCATCAGTAAAGAAAGGCAGTCAGCAGTGCAGCACTGGATCGGCTGAAGAGTTCCAGAAAAGATGTAGTCGAAGTCCAACGCCGGAAGAAGGATTGCAGTTGGTCAGTGGTGTGGAAAAACCACCAACAAGGCTTGGCAAAGGCAAATGTCATGGAAGAAGAAATGTGGAGCTGCCAGGGACCAGCAAGGTCCAGGGAGTCTCAACCCATGGAGGGGAGTCCCGGGTGACCTTCAACAGTAAAGAGAGTCACAGGAAGAGGAGGAAGCCCCCACAGATGACCCACAGACAGCAAGCACAGGAGTCGCAGCAAGGCCACGCAACACCTAGAAAGGAGTCCCACGTTGCTGGAGAAGCACGTAGAGGGCTGTGAAAGAGTGCTGGGGGCTAGGGCTACACGGAGCCTGAAGATCCCTTGGAGGAGATGCCAACAAGCCTTGGTAGCTGCAAGAGATGCAGTGCACGGTGGTACTGTCCTGCATGGAGAGGCAAGGACTTACCACCTCCAAAGTTGGAAAGCTGGCAGGGAGAACCACAGGGACAACTCTAGACCACCACCCATGATGCAAGATCCACGCAGCACTGGAAGAGAGGAGATCCACACAGCCAGTCGTAGTTGCAGTTGGTGCCTGCGGTTGCAGGGGAGTGACTCCTTCACTCCAAGGGAAATTCCTTCTTGCTTCTCGTGCAGACTGAAAACCTGTCGCTCTTACAGGATGCACAGCCTGGGAAATGTTGCAGTTGCTGGAAGGAGCAGAGGATACAATTTGCAAGCAGTGTCTTCGCTATAGATGTAGACTGTCGGTTCCAGTAGCCAGAAGTTGAAGTAAACAATGCAGAGGAGTCCTGCTGGAATCTTGCACGTCGCATCTGAGGACCCATCCATGAGGGAGACCCTAAATAGCCTAGGAAGGGTGATTGGTCACCTAGAAGAGTGACCACCTATTAGGAGGGGGCTGTGATGTCACTTGTCTGTCCTGGCCACTCAAATGCTCCAAGAGGCCTCTGCCCATCTTGGACTCAAAATAACAGAATCAAGCGGCCACCTGGAGGAGCACTGGGCACCACCCTCATGGGTGGTGATGGACAGGGGAGTGGTAACTCCCCTTTCCATTGTCCAGTTTTGTGCCAGAGCAGGGACCAGGGGTCCCTGGACTGGTGCAACTGGTTTATGCAAGGAGGGCACCAAATGTGCCCTTCAGAGCATACCAGTGGCTTGGGGAGGCTAGCCCTCCCAAGCCAGGTAACACCTATTTCCAAAGGGACGCAAAGGAAAACTTTGTTCTGCCTGCGACAATGCTGCCATCACTTTCCCGCTTAGCTGGCCGGCAGAAACGTTGGTTTCCGCTAGTCAGCCCAGCAGGGAAGTCCTAATGGGGCAGACAGGGAGGTCACCAGCATAGTGGTCACCACCCCATCTGGAGTTTGGCAGATGGGTGTTCCCGTCCGCCAAAATTGTAATAAGGTCCAAAGTTAAAAGTAAACCTTGAGAAAGAAAAGAAATCACATTAATCCCATGGGGAAAAAACCTACTCCTGACTGCTTCTCCATCAGCTTTTACAAATCTCGGACCTCACTGATTATTCCTTGCTTAGAGCCCACACTCAACCATTTTGTGGCCACTGGTAAATTCACAGGTACTGCTTCAATTGCCACCAAACTGGTAATTACGAAAGAAGGCAAAGACCATCTAGACCCCAAACATTTTCGATACGTACAATTTTGATGGGTACGGAATCAAAAATCTATGCAAAGATCAAAGCCACGCGTCTTGAATT
Source organism: Pleurodeles waltl (assembly GCF_031143425.1). Taxonomy (NCBI): domain Eukaryota; kingdom Metazoa; phylum Chordata; class Amphibia; order Caudata; family Salamandridae; genus Pleurodeles; species Pleurodeles waltl. The sequence continues at coordinate 231,873,422 of NC_090442.1, forward strand.
CATTATCACAAAAATTATATAGCTTGCAAAAGCGGGCTTCATTAAGGGTAGGCTAGCTAGCGATAACATTCAAACTTTGTCATTTTATTAAAAGAGCTGCCTCTTCTAACTCCCCCACAGCTGCTATTGCACTTGAAGTAGAAAAGGTGTTTGACAAAGTCACCTTGCCATATTTAGAGGTGACCCTAAGCTGGTGTGGGCTCAGGGATAATTTTATTTAAAAAAATAAAATAAAATAAAAAGCAAGCTATGTCATTATATTCCGACCCTGATGCGTGCATCAAGATCAACGGACGCATTTTCTCCAACAAGACACACATCAAGGCTACCCTTTGTCTTCCTTACTTTTCTTTATTTCCATTGACCCAGATTTTCGCCTTCTTAGCAACTCATCCAATATTAAGGGTTTCTTCTTCAACAATGACAATTTAAGACAATGGTTTATGCCAATGACTTCTTCATATTCACGCAAGCCATAGACGTAGCAATCCCTGCTATCACTGATTTCATTTATTCTTTTTCAAAGTTTTCAAGTTATTTCTTAAATAAGGACAAAATGGAGGTGCTCCTCTCAACCCATTATATCTTTCATCATGCATTAAAGACAAGGGTCTCCAATGGCAACCCAAATGTATTAAATATCTATGTATATGGTTTAACAGTAGACTATTAGGCTCATTTGCTCATTACAAACAAACCCTTCTTAAAATTAAAAACTTTCTCAGTCTGTGGTCTCCCAAGAACACCTCATGGTGGGGTACAATAGAAACCATTAAGATGATGGTTACCTTTCTATCATGCTTACTATTTGTCTCTCTTAATCACTTTTTTCTTCTATTAAGACATTTACTTCAGAATTTCTGTGGTCGCAGAAGCAGGAATCTCTCTCTTAAAAACTGTGATGGTGGCTGCAATTTCCCTAACTGGTACAATTTTTAGACATCTTGCCTAGACACAAAAGGGGCAAAATGGCTGCTACACTATACCTTATTGTAGCCTCCCTGGCTCCCTTTGACTCACAATTAGGAAATCGCAATACCTGATTTTAGAAAACTTAAATCTGTTAAACAGTGATTCCTAAAGGTCGCAACTCAACCTACCTCATAAATAACAATGAGGTAGGTCGCAATTTGTGACTCATTAGGAATTACAGTTATCACAGGGATGGGGTGGCCTACTGAGGTCAGCAGACCACCATGTCTGTGATTGCTTTTTATTAACACTATTTTTTTTAAAGGAAAACAGTATGTGTTTAAAAAGAAAATAAACTTTGAAGTTTCATTTTTTAATAGTAGGCAGTGGCCTGTGGAACGACAGCCTGCTCTTTAAAAAAAATATATATATATATATACACATATATATATATATATATATATATATATATATATATATAGAAACTGTCACTTACCCAGTGTACATCTGTTCGTGGCATGAGACGCTGCAGATTCACATGCTGTTCATATCCCGCCATCTAGTGTTGGGCTCGGAGTGTTACAAGTTGTTTTTCTTCAAAGAAGTCTTTTCAAGTCACGAGATCGAGGGACTCCTCCCATTTCGGCTCCATTGTGCATGGGCGTCGACTCCATCTTAGATTGTTTTCCCCGCAGAGGGTGAGGTAGGAGTTGTGTATATAGTAATAATGCCCATGCAATGGAGTAAGTATGTATGTACATAATGTGACTAAAAGTGTTATATTTACAAATTTTCAAATGTACAAGTTTAACTTTAATCAACTTATAACGGCTACAGGCTCCCGGGGAGGTGGGAGGGCGCATGTGAATCTGCAACGTCTCATGCCACGAACAGATGTACACTGGGTAAGTGACATTTTCCGTCCGATCGCATGTGTAGCTGCAGATACACATGCTGTGCATAGACTAGTAAGCAGTTATCTCCCCAAAGAACGAGTTACTTACCTTCGGTAACGACTTTTCTGGTGGATACATTAGCTACCTGTGGATTCCTCACCTGATGAATACTCCCATGGCGCCAGCATTTGACGGAAATCTTCTTACTAGTCTCTGCACGTCGACGAGGACGTCACTCTAGCCCACGCGACGCCGTCTGACGTCATACAGGCAATAAGAAGTCCTCGCCGACGTGCCGATGACAGTACCAACATTTTTTACGTGCATGAGAATAATAATAATAACCCAATGCAATGAAAGAGCAAAGCAACATCTCTTAATATTGTAAATCACACAACATTGCAATAAAATAGCTGTAGATTTATATATACGAATCATGTATATACCCAATATATATATAGATTTATATATAAATATACACATATATACAAATATCATACATGCAAAATGTATTGCAACTTTGAAGACCAAAAGGAGCACACTCAAGGATTGCTTGGAGAGACCAAAAAGGCAACGGGGAGGCGGGTGGGACCGTGAGGAATCCACAGGTAGCTAATGTATCCACCAGAAAAGTCGTTACCGAAGGTAAGTAACTCGTTCTTCTGATGGATACAACTACCTGTGGATTCCTCACCTGATGAATAGAGTCCCAAAGCAGTACCACGCCCGGCGGTGGGTGCCTAAATGGTCAAACCAAGAAATCCTGCAGCACTGACCGTGCAAAATGACCGTCCCTTCTGACCTCAGAGTCCAAACAGTAATGTTTCACAAAAGTGTGAAGGGACGACCAAGTTGCGGCCTTGCAGATGTCAACCACAGGAACACCCCTGGCCAAGGCCGAAGAGGCCGACTTAGCTCTGGTGGAGTGAGCTCTAATGCCCTCAGGCGGATCCTTCTTTGCCAAAGAGTAACAGATTTTAATGCAAAGAACAACCCACCTGGAGAGTGTTCTCTTGTGGACTGCCTTTCCTCTCCTCTTGCCCACGTATCCGACAAACAGCTGATCCTCCAGCCTGATATCCTTCATTCTGTCGATATAGAAGCTCAACGCCCTTTTTGGGTCCAGGCGATGTAGTCTTTCTTCCTCCTTTGAAGGATGAGGCGGAGGATAAAACGTGGACAAAGTGATTGTCTGAGCCAAATGGAAGGGTGAAACAACCTTCGGAAGGAAAGCAGCCTTGGTCCTCAACACCACCTTATCCCCATAAAACGTTATATAAGGGGGTTTAACCGATAAGGCCTGCAACTCACTCACTCTCCTTGCAGATGTTATAGCTACCAGGAATACTGTTTTAATAACCAAATACCTTAAGGGGCAAGAATGCATAGGCTCAAAAGGGGACCCCATAAGGAAAGTCAGGACCAAGGACAAATCCCATTGAGGCATAACGAATGGTTTTGGAGGATATTGATTCAGAAGACCTTTCAAGAATCTGAGAACAATAGGGGATTTAAATAACGATGGTTGGTCTGGAAGACAAATGAAGGCTGACAAGGCCGACAAATAACCCTTAATGGTAGCTACTGCACAACCTTTCTGCGCTAGAGACAGTGCAAAAGACAAAACATGTGACAGATGAGCATGTAAGGGATCAATCTGTCTCTCTCCACACCACATAACAAATTTAGACCACCTATTAGCGTAGATAGATTTAGTGGAGTGTCGCCTGGCCGCTAAGATAACATCCACTACATCAGGCGGGAGAGAGAAGGAACTCAGGTTGCCCCGTTCAATCTCCAAGCATGTAGGTGCAGACTCTGGAGGTTGGGGTGTAAAACCTGCCCCTGCGACTGCGAGAGGAGGTCTGCCCTGAGAGGGAGACGGAGCGGAGGGCACAGTGAGAGTTGGAGAAGGTCGGAGTACCATACCCTCCTTGGCCAATCCGGAGCTATTAAGATGACTTGGGCCCGGTCTTGGCGAATTTTCCTCAACACTCGAGGAATCAAGGGTATGGGGGGAAACGCGTAAAGCAACTGGTCGCACCAGGTTATCTGAAACGCGTCCCCCAACGCTCCCTGCATCGGATACTGGAGGCTGCAGAATAACAGGCAATGCGCGTTCTCCCGAGTGGCAAACAGATCTATCCGAGGAAACCCCCACATCTGGAAGATTAAACAGACTTGATCTGGATGGAGACGCCACTCGTGGTCTGCCGAGAATTGGCGACTGAGACTGTCCGCACGTACATTCAAGACCCCGGCCAGATGATTTGCCACCAAGCAAATCTGATGGTCCTTTGCCCAGGACCATAGCCGAAGAGCTTCTCTGCAGAGAAGGTACGACCCTACTCCTCCCTGTTTGTTTATGTACCACATCGTGGTAGTATTGTCCGTCAGGACCTGTACCGACTGACCACGAAGGGATGGGAGGAAGGCCTTGAGAGCCAAACGTACAGCCCGTAACTCCAACAGATTGATATGAAACACCTGTTCCTCTGGAGACCAAAGCCCTTTGATCTCCAGATCCCCCAGATGAGCTCCCCATCCTAGGGTGGAGGCATCCGTTATTACCGTGGCCACTGGTGGCGACTGCGCGAACGGCTTCCCCTGTGAAAGATTGTTGCCCGCAATCCACCACTTCAATTCCACAGCAGCATCTCTGGAGATCTTGACAGTACCTTCTAAATCTCCCTTGTGTTGAGACCACTGCCTTCGGAGGCACCACTGAAGAGCCCTCATGTGCCAGCGAGCATGCGTGACCAACAGAATGCAGGAGGCGAACAGACCGAGCAGACGAAGGACCTTGAGGACTGGAACTACCGCTCCATTTCGAAACATTGGAACCAATTCCTGAATATCTTGAATCCGCTGAGGCGGAGGAAAGGCTCGACTCAATGTTGTATCCAGTACTGCCCCTATGAACAGGAGGCGCTGAGAGGGCTCCAGGTGAGATTTGGGCACGTTCACCGAAAAGCCCAGGTCGAACAACAACTGGGTTGTTGACTGCAGATGATGCGACACAAGCTCCGGGGACTTGGCTTTGATCAACCAATCGTCCAAGTAAGGGAATACTGCTATCCCCTTCCTTCTGAGCTCCGCCGCAACCACTGACATCACCTTTGTGAAGACTCGAGGTGCTGAAGTAAGACCAAACGGGAGGACCGCAAACTGATAGTGCTGCGACCCTACCACAAACCGGAGATACTTCCTGTGCGACTTGAGTATCGGGATATGAAAGTAAGCATCCTGCAAGTCGACAGACACCATCCAATCTTCCTTGTTCAACGCCAAAAGCACCTGTGCTAGGGTCAGCATCTTGAACTTTTCCTGTTTGAGGAACCAATTCAAGATCCTCAGATCCAGGATTGGTCTCAACTGACCATCCTTTTTGGGAATCAGGAAGTATCTTGAGTAACAACCTCGACCCTTTTCCTGCTCTGGGACCAACTCTACCGCGCCCTTTGAAAGGAGGACTTGAACCTCCTGTTCTAGCAACAGGAGGTGTTCTTCTGAACAATAAGATGGGCGGGGCGGGATGAGGGGCGGGAACTCCCGAAAGGGAAGGGCGTAGCCTTTTCCCACAATGACGAGAACCCAAGTGTCCGTTGTGATAGACCTCCACTTGTGGAGAAAACGCTGTAATCTTCCCCCTACAGGAGAGGAGTGAGTGGGAAACGGTGGAAGCCTAAGGCTGCTTCCCCTGCTGCACCCCTCCAGAGGACGAGGAAGAGGCAGAGTGCTGTTGAGAGGCTCCTCTGGTACGGACCCCACCCCTCCCCCTCCCTCTAAATGACCTATAGGGGAGGGAAGAGGCGGGTTGCTGGAACCTCCCCCGAAAGGAAGAGGAATAAGAGCCACGCCCAAATCCCCGAAACCTCCTGAAAATTCTAGAAGAGGCAGAGGAAGAAGGAGCTTGCAGTCCTAACGATTTGGCTGTGGCTCTGCTCTCCTTAAATCGTTCCAAGGCCGAATCTGCCTTGGCTCCAAACAGTCTGTCCCCATCAAACGGGAGGTCCAGCAGGGTCGACTGCACATCCGCAGAGAACCCTGAGTTTCGGAGCCAGGCCTGTCTTCTTGCCACCACAGCCGTGCCCATCGCCCTGGCCACCGAGTCGGTCGTGTCCAGCCCAGACTGGATAATCTGGGTCGCGGCAGCCTGGGCGTCCGAGACCACATCCAAAAGACCCTGGGGAAGCTCCGTGAATGAAGACGAAATATCATCCATCAGCGCATGGATGTACCTCCCCAGAATGCACGTGGCGTTGGTGGCCTTCAACGCCAAACTGCATGACGAAAATATTTTCTTGGACTGCGCATCCAGTTTCTTGGAGTCTCTGTCTCCAGGCACCGTCGGGAAGGAACCAGGCGCTGACTTTGAGGAACAGGAGGCTTGCACCACCAAGCTCTCCGGCGTAGGGTGTCTAGAGAGAAAGCCAGGGTCAGATGGTGCAGCTCGATACCTCCTGGCCACAGCCCTATGAACGGCCGAGGAAGACACCGGCTTCTTCCACACCTCCAACACCGGATCCAGCAAAGCCTCATTAAATGGCAAGAGAGGCTCAGCTGCAGCAGAGGCCGGATGCAATACCTCTGTCAGCAAATTCTGCTTTGCCTCTGCCACCGGCAAAGGCAGGTCCAAAAAGCTCGCTGCCTTCCTCACCACAGCATGAAAGGAAGCAGCCTCCTCCGTATATTCCCCTGGAGATGAAAGGTCCCACTCAGGGGAAGTGTCCAGCCCACTGGCTGTATCCAGACCATGCAGTCCGTCTCCAGAGTCCTCAATCTCTCCCTCCTCTAGGACTCGCTGGTACTCTTGCTCTTCTAAAAGACGGAGAGCACGCCTCCTCGAATGAAGTCTCTCCTCGATACGCGGAGTCGACATGGCCTCCGCCGACGTCGAAGAACGGCGCCGATCTCCAGAAGCATCTGACGCCGCGTCCGGCGCCACAGGCAGCTTCGGCGCCGAGGCAGGAGCCGGAGGACGAGGTCTTGGAGCCGATGGACCAACCGGAGTCACAGGGCAAAATCCTGACTTCGACGGAGGGGCAACCTCCGGGGCCGAAACATCCGAAGCCACCGGAGCGGCCACCGACGCCGGCACCGGCGCCGAGCCCACATTCCCAAAAGGGAGAAAGGGCATAAAGGGTGCCGGCCGAAGAGGCGCAGGATCACCCAACGAAAAGGCCAAGGGCCCCGAAGGACCAGCCGGAGCAGCTCCTGGAGCCATCTGCTGAAAGATGGTATACATCGCATTAAGAAACGCGGTACTATCGGCTCCAGGAGTGGGAAAAGCCGGATACTGGGGTGCCTGGATCGAAGGCGACCCCGACGCCGGCCTCGACGTCTGCGACGCCGGAGAAAACACAAGAGGCTGCACCACCTCAATCACTGACGCCTGACCAGATGAAGTCGGTGACGCCGGAGAGGGCAACGGCGTCGATGGATGCGGCGTGACCGTGGGGCTGACCTCCCAAGTCCTCCGACGCCGAGCCGAAGGTGACCTCGAATGAGACTCCTTGCTGGAGTGACGTCGTGAGTCTCTACGGCGCCGGGAGTCTCGATGACGCTGGTGAGACCTTGGCGAAGAAGACTTCTTATGATGTTTCTCCTTCTTCTTTGACTTTGCCATGAATAACTTGGCCTCGCGCTCTTTGAGGGCCTTCGGATTCATGTGTTGACATGAATCGCAAGTCGAGACGTCGTGGTCGGAGCTCAAACACCATAGACAGTCGGAGTGAGGATCTGTAACTGACATCTTGCCCCCACACTCTCGACAGGGCTTGAAACCCGACTTCCTCTGAGACATTGTTACCGCAGAGAAGACTACGCAGCAGACAATACACTGTAACCACGAAGGTAACAGTAACTCCCTCGAAGATAACCGTTTCGAATGCACGGAAAAAAGGGAACTGTCATTGGCACGTCGGCGAGGACTTCTTATTGCCTGTATGACGTCAGACGGCGTCGCGTGGGCTAGAGTGACGTCCTCGTCGACGTGCAGAGACTAGTAAGAAGATTTCCGTCAAATGCTGGCGCCATGGGAGTATTCATCAGGTGAGGAATCCACAGGTAGTTGTATCCATCAGAAAGCGGTGGTTTAGCCTGTAGGAGTTGAAGTTGTTTGAAATAATGTTCTTAGTACTGCTTGTCCTACTGTGGCTTGTTGTGTTGTTAACACATCCACGCAGTAATGTTTAGTAAATGTATGAGGCGTAGACCATGTGGCTGCCTTTCTTTCTAGTGGAGTGTGCCTTCGGTGTAATAGGCAGTTCTCTTTTAGCTTTAACATAACAGGTCTGAATACATTTAATTATCCATCTGGCAATGCCTTGTTTGGATATTGGATTCCCTGTATGAGGTTTTTGGTAAGCTACAAACAATTGTTTTGTTTTGCGAAACTGTTTAGTTCTAGCAATGTAGTACATTAGAGCTCTTTTTATGTCTAATGTATGTAATGCTCTTTCAGCTACAGAGTCTGTTTGTGGAAAAAACACTGGGAGTTCCACAGTTTGGTTTAAGTGGAACAGTGATATAACTTTTGGCAAAAATTTGGGATTTGTGCGTAGAACCACTTTAGGTTTGTGTATTTGTATAAAGGGTTCTTGTATGGTAAAGGCTTGTATTTCACTCACTCTTCTGAGGGATGTGATAGCTATTAGAAAGGCTACTTTCCAAGTTAAGTATTGCATTTCACAAGAGTGCATGGGTTCGAATGTTGGACCCATGAGTCGCGTTAATACAATATTGAGGTTCCACGAAGGAACTGGTGGTGTTCTTGGTGGAATGATCCTTTTTAGACCCTCCATAAATGCTTTTATGACTGGGATTCTAAATAGTGAAGTTGAATGTGTAATTTGCAGATATGCTGAAATTGCTGTGAGATGTATTTTAATGGACGAAAAAGCTAAGTTAGATTTTTGTAAGTGTAGTAAGTAGCTTACAATGTCTTTTGCGGACGCGTGTAATGGTTGAATTTGATTATTTTGACAGTAATAAACAAATTGTTTCCATTTATTTGCGTAGCAATGTCTTGTAGTAGGTTTTCTAGCCTGTTTGATGACCTCCATACATTCTTGTGTAAGGTCTAGGTGTCCGAATTCTAAGACTTCAGGAGCCAGATCGCTAGATTGAGCGATGCTGGATTCGGGTGTCTGATCTGCTGTTTGTGTTGAGTTGACAGATCTGGTCTGTTTGGTAGTTTGATATGAGGCACTACTGACAGGTCTAGTAATGTTGTGTACCAAGGTTGTCGTGCCCAAGTTGGTGCTATTAGTATTAGTTTGAGTTTGTTTTGACTCAATTTGTTTACAAGATACGGAAGGAGTGGGAGAGGGGGAAAAGCGTAAGCAAATATCCCTGACCAACTCATCCATAACGCATTGCCTTTGGAGTGAGGCTGTGGGTACCTGGATGCGAAGTTTTGGCATTTTGCGTTTTCTTTTGTTGCGAATAGGTCTATTTGCAGTGTTCCCCACTTTTGGAAGTAGGTTTGCAGTATCTGTGGATGAATCTCCCATTCGTGGATCTGTTGGTGATCTCGACTGAGATTGTCGGCCAATTGTTTTTGAATTCCTGGGATGTATTGCGCTATTAGGCGAATGTGAATCGCCCAATGCCAAATTTTCTGTGCTAAGAGACACAGTTGTGATGAGTGTGTGCCTCCCTGTTTGTTTAAGTAATACATTGTTGTCATGTTGTCTGTTTTGACAAGAATGTGTTTGTGGGTTATTAGCGGTTGAAATACTTTCAACGCTAGAAACACTGCTAGTAGTTCTAGCTGATTTATGTTTCTGCTGAGTGTCCCATTGTCCCTGGATGCTGTGTTGGTTGAGATGTGCTCCCCACCCTACCATGGAAGCATCTGTTGTGATTACGTATTGAGGCACTGGGTCTTGGAAAGGCCGCCCTTGGTTTAAATTTACAGGATTCCACCATTGAAGCGAGGTGTGTGTTTGGCGGTCTATCAACACTAGATCTTGAAGTTGACCCTGTGCTTGTGTCCATTGTGTTACTAGGCACTGTTGTAAGAGCCGCATGTGTAATCTTGCGTTTGGGACAATGGCTATGCATGAGGACATCATGCCTAGTAGTTTCATCACTAATTTGACCTGATACTTTTGGTTTGGGTGCATGCTTTGTATTACGTTTTGGAATGCTTGTACCCTTTGTGGACATGGAGTGGCAAGCCCTTTTTTTGTGTTGACTGTTGCTCCTAAGTATTGTTGTATTGGACACGGCTGTAAGTGTGATTTTTGGTAGTTTAGTGAGAACCCTAGTTTGTGAAGGGTTTCTATGACGTATTTTGTGTGTTGAAGACACTGTTTCTGGGTGTTGGTTTTGATTAACCAATCGTCTAGATACAGGAATACGTGTATGTGCTGTCTTATGATATGTGCCGCTACTACTGCAAGACATTTTGTAAATACCCTTGGTGCTGTTGTTATTCCGAATGGTAACACTTTGAACTGGTAATGTACTCCTTGGATTACAAACCTTAAGTATTTCCTGGGTGAAGGATGTATGGGTATATGGAAGTACGCATCTTTGAGATCTAATGTCGTCATGTAGTCTTGTTTGAGCAAGGGGATTACGTCTTGAAGTGTCTCCATGTGAAAGTGATCTGATGTAAAGATTTAGTGTTCTGAGATCTAATATAGGTCTTAGAGTTTTGTCCTTTTTGGGTATGAGAAAGTACAGGGAGTAAACTCCTGTCCCTTTTTGATGATTGGGTACTAGTTCTATTGCATCTTTTTGTAACCACGCTTGGACTTCTATCTGTAATAGATCCATGTGTTGTTTGGACATGTTGTGTGTTTTTGGCGGCACATTTGGTGGTAATTGTAGGAATTCTATGCAATAGCCATGTTGGATGATGGCTAGGACCCACGAGTACGTTGTTATTTCCTCCCAATTTTGGTAAAAATCTGTTAGTCTCCCCCCCACTGGTGTTACGTGTTGGGGATTTGTGACACTGAAGTCACTGTTTGTTTTGAGGGGTCTTGGGACTTTGCAACTTCCCTCTAGCCTTAGGGAACTGTCCCCCTCTGTATTGTCCCCCAAAGCCTCCTCTCTGATACTGGCTTTGGTATGTGGGCCTGGTTTGTGAAGTTGAGGGTTCTGTGGTTTGAGCCCGAAACCCCCCTCTAAATTGTGTCTTCCTAAAAGTGCCTCTGCTCTGTGGGGAGTAGAGTGCGCCCATGGCCTTGGCCGTATCTGTATCTTTTTTCAACTTCTCGATAGCAGTGTCCACTTCCGGCCCAAACGACTGCTGTCCATTAAAAGGCATATTAAGCACAGCCTGCTGGATTTGGGGCTTGAATCCTGAGGTGCGCAGCCATGCATGTCTCCGAATTGTCACCGCTGTATTTACAGTTCTTGCAGCTGTGTCTGCTGCGTCCATTGCTGAACGTATCTGGTTATTTGAGATACTTTGGCCCTCTTCTACCACCTGTTGTGCACGTTTTTGGAATTCTTTGGGCAGATGTTCAATAAAGTGTTGCATTTCATCCCAGTGGGCTCTGTCATATCTTGACAGCAAAGCCTGTGAATTCGCAATGCGCCATTGATTGGCTGCTTGTGCTGCCACTCTTTTTCCCGCTGCGTCGAACTTGCGACTTTCTTTGTCGGTGGTGGTGCATCTCCGTAGGTGTGTGAATTCGCCCTTTTACGTGCTGCGCCAACTACTACTGAGTCCGGTGTCAGTTGCTGCGTAATGTACACAGGGTCTGTTGGTGGAGGCTTTACTTTTTGTCCACCCTAGGAGTAATGGCCCTGCCTTTAACGGGTTCTTGAAATATTTGCTTTGCGTGTTTCAACATTCCCGGTAGCATTGGAAGACTCTGGTACTGACTATGTGTGGACGACAGAGTATTAAATAAAAAGTCATCTTCGGTAGCTTCAGCGTGCAGTGTCACGTTGTGAAAAGCAGCTGCTCTGGACACAACCTGCGTGTAAGCAGTACTGTCTTCAGGTGGTGATGGTCTTGCTGGGTAACAGTCAGGACTGTTTGCTGACACAGGCGCCTCATAAAGATCCCATGCATCTGGGTCATCTTGGCTCATGCTTGTGTGTGTTGGAGACTGCACCATAGGTGGTCTAGCGATTGGTGATGATTGCGGTGAGCGCTGAGGTGATGGTGGCGGAGTTACTTGTTTTGCCACCTTTGCTTGTGGTGGTTTATCCTTCTCTTGGAAAGCCAGTTTCCTTTTCATCCTTATAGGAGGGAAAGTTCTTATCTTCACTGTCGCCTTTTGGATATGGAGCCTTCTCTGTGTATAATCTGGCTCCCCTGCCTCTAGCTCCTGTCCGAATTTATGGCTTTGCATTTGTGTGGAAAGCCCTTGATCCTCAGTGTAGGAACTTGTTTTCGGCTCCGAAGCCGGATGTTTCGGGATCGAAACCTTTTCCACCGTCTTTTTCGGCTCCGAAGCCACTTTTTTGTGTTTCGGTGTTCCGATTTCTCTGCGCCGGTATCTCAATGTCGAGATTGTTCTGACCCGGTGTCTCGGGGCCAAGTCTTTTCTGTGCCGGTATCTCGACCGGAGTCGGATGACTTCAACACATGTGTGTCCTTTTTCGGTGCCGATGGACGGTCACTGATTTTTTGGGTTAAGCCAAGGCCTGCCGGCGGTGGCGTCCCCTGGGCTCTGATGATTTTAACGTGAGTTTTGGCCGGGCTGTTTTACTCACGGTTTTCAGCGTCTGTTCTGTTTCGGCCTCGTCCGAGTCAGCAATGGAGAAGGTTTCTTCTTCCTCCAAGTCTTGGTGTCCTGACGGCGCCGACGCCATTTGAAGTCTTCTCGCTCTCCGGTCCCTCAGCGTTTCCCTCGATCGAAACGCTCGACAGGCCTCACAGGTAATCCTCTTTGTGTTCGGGAGACAAACACAAATTACAGACCAAATGTTGATCTGTGTAAGAATACTTGTTGTGGCATTCGGGGCAGAAGCGGAATGTGGTCCGTTACATTAGTCTTGTAGACGCACGTGGTCGGGCCGACCAGGCCCCGGCGGGGAATCGAAACCCCGAAGGGCCACCGGAGCTCTTCAAAATTCGGTGTCGATCTGTGATAACTAACCTGATACCGAACGCAAACAATACCGTCGAATTTTTCCGATATCTAACTAACTTTTCGAACCGAAACACGGAGCGCAGAGGAACACGTCCGAACCCGATGGCGGAAAGAAAACAATCTAAGATTGAGTCGACGCCCATGAGCAATGGAGCCAAAATGGGGGGAGTCCCTCGATCTCGTGACTCAAAAAGACTTCTTCGAAGAAAAACAACTTGTAACAATCCGAGCCCAACACTAGATGGCGGGATATGCACAGCATGTGTATCTGCAGCTACACATGCCATCGAACATATATATATATATATATATATATATAAAATGTCACTTACCCAGTGTACATCTGTTCGTGGCATGTTGCGCTGCAGATTCACATGCTGTGCATATACTTCTGCCATCTAGTGTTGGGCTCGGAGTGTTACAAGTTGTTTTTCTTCTAAGAAGTGTTTGAGTCACGGGATCGAGTGACTCTTCATCTTCAGTTCCATTGCGCATGGGCATCGACCCCATGTTAGAAAGTTTCCCCGCAGAAGGTAAGGTAGGAGTGATAGAGTATAAAGAAAAGAGATGTCATGCTAATGGAATGTTAAATATATATATATAGATCTACATATGTACAAATGTTAACTTAAACGACTACAGGCTGCCGGGGAGGTGGAAGGGTGCATGTGAATCTGCAGCGGAACATGCCACGAACAGATGTTCAATGGCATGTGTAGCTGCAGATACACATGCTGTGCAAAGACTACAAAGCAGTTTGTCCTCCCCCAAAAGCGGTGGCTAGCCTGTAGGAGTTGAAGTTGTTTGAAATAATGTTCTGAGTACAGCTTGACCTACTGTGGCTTGCTGTTTTGCTAAAATATCTACACAATAGTGTTTAGTAAATGTATGTGGTGTTGGCCAAGTAGCTGCTTTACATATTTCAATCATTGGTATGTTTCCCAAAAAAGCCTTTGTAGCACCTTTTTTCCTTGTAGAATGTGCTTTAGGAGTAACTAAGAGTGGTCTTTTGGCTTTAACGTAGCATGTTTGGATGCATCTTACTATCCATCTTGCTAGTCCTTGTTTTGAAATGGGGTTACCAGTATGAGGTTTTTGAAAGGCTACAAATAGCTGTTTAGTTTTTCTGAATGGTTTTGTTCTATCTATATAGTACATTAGTGCTCTTTTAATGTCTAACGTATGTAGAGCTCTTTCTGCCGCAGAATCTGGCTGTGGGAAGAAGACTGGCAGTTCCACTGTTTGATTAATATGAAAAGGTGATACCACTTTTGGTAGAAATTTAGGGTTAGTTCCTAGTACAACTTTATGTTTGTGTACTTGTATGAACGGTTCTTCAATAGCCATTGCGGATAATTGATAATACCAAATTGTCTGTGGTAATGCTTTGCCAATTGGTGTGGAACTTTTGCAGTCTCCCTCCCACAGGGGAGGTGTGGAGTGGAAGGGAATGAAACAATTCACTGTTTACTGTGTTGTGAGGCTTGTTTAGGTGTTTGATATTTCCTTCTACCTCTGGGGTACTGGCCTCTATATGTGCTCTTAAAACCACCTCGTTGGTATTGAGGTTGGTAGGCCGGTTTTGGCTGCAATGTGGATGCTTCTGCAGTTTGAGCCCTAAATCCACCTCTAAACTGGGGTTTCTAAAGGATCCCCTGTATTGTGTGGTGTAAAGTGCACCCATGGCTTTTGGGGTGTCTGAATCTTTACGCAATTTTTCAATTGCAGTGTCCACCTCTGGGCCGAAAAGCTGTTTCTTGTTGAACAGCATATTCAACACTGCTTGTTGGATTTCGGGTTTGAACCCGGAGAACCTGAGCCATGCATGCCTCGTGATTGTTACAGCAGTGTTGATGCTCCTGGCAGCTGTGTCTGCTGAGTCTAGGGCAGACCTAATTTGGTTGTTGATGGCGGCTTGCCCTTCCTCCACTATCTGCTGTGCCTTCTTTTGGTGTTCCTTGGGGAGATGCTGAATAATATCTTTCATCTTATCCCAATGGGCCCTGTCGTATCTAGCCAACAACGCTTGGGAGTTGGCTATTCTCCATTGGTTAGCTGCCTGGGATGCCACTCTCTCCCCTGCAGCATCAAATTTGCGAGACTCTGTCTGGTGGGGGTGCATCACATGACGACTGAGTTTGCCCTCTTCCTGGCAGCGCTTACCACTACTGAGTCTGGAGGGAGTTGCTGAGTTATATAGACAGGATCAGAGGGAGGTGGCTTGTATTTTTTCTCTACCCTAGGAATTATTATTCTGGCTTTGACAGGCTCGCTCAATATTTGATCAGCATGTTTTAGCATGCCCGGGAGCATAGGGAGTGACTGGTATGTTGCGTGTGTGGAGGAGAGTGTTTTGAACAAAGAATCATCCTCCAAAGGTTCAGTATACATGCTATGCTGCAGCCCTAGCTAGTAATTGATTGTATCCTGTACTATCCTCTGGTGGTGAGGGCTTAGAGGGACAGCAGTCTGGGTCGTTATCGGGAATGGGATCTGGATCATAAAGATCCCATGTGTCTACATTATCTTGTTGCGAGTCAAAGGAATGTGATGGTGACTGCATTGGTGTAGGACTGGTAGGAGGAGAGATATGAAGGTGTTGAGAGTGAGGAGGAGAATGAGGAGGAGAAAATTGAGGAGGTGGTGGTCTCTCCTTTGTCTTTGGTACTTTAGCTGGAGGCTGTGCAGTGTGCAATTCCTCCTGAACGGCTAATTTCCTCTTAGGCTTTAGAGGAGGTGCTGTGAAGATTCTGCCAGTTTTTTTATGGAGATGAATCCTGGCTTGCCTTTCGTCCATTGCTTCCAGTATTGGCTGTATTTGGGAGTCCTCCTCAGAAGATTTATGGCTTTCTTTGAGTGTTTTAGAAAGTCCATGCTCCTCAGTGTAACCTGCTCTTTTCGGCTCCGAAGCTGGCTTTTTCGGTTTCGAAAAAGATGGCGTTGTGGA
Source organism: Pleurodeles waltl (assembly GCF_031143425.1). Taxonomy (NCBI): domain Eukaryota; kingdom Metazoa; phylum Chordata; class Amphibia; order Caudata; family Salamandridae; genus Pleurodeles; species Pleurodeles waltl. Next base: position 231,889,246 of record NC_090442.1, read on the forward strand.
TGGTCTCGGCTCTGAAAGGGATTTCCGAAATTTCGACTCGAAAGAGAGGTGTTTGCTCGAGTCGGAGAGGGAGCTTTTGGTCGACTCCGATGGCTTCGGAGGAGTGGCCTTTTCGGTGCCGAACCAGGGGCTTGGTCACCGGGTGTCTTCTTTCGGGTCGAGCCATAGCTTTCCGGCAGTGGCGTCCCCAAGGCCTTATATTTCGGTTTAGATGACCAGTCTGTCCTCCTCAGATTCCTGGTCGGAGTCGGATCCTCGAACGGAGACTGGGGTCTGCATGATCTCTTCCTCCTCGACGTCGAGATGTTCGGAGCTTTATGACGCCATCTTGAGCCTTTGTGCTCTTCTGTCCCGAAGTGTCTTTTTGATCGAAAGGATCGGCAGGCCTCGCTATTTTCTTCCAGATGATCTGGGGAAAGGCAAAGATTACAGACGAGGTGTTGGTCTGTATAAGGGAATTTGGCATGGCACCGAGGACAGAATTGGAATGGAGTCCGATCCATGAGGCTTCCATGCGGTCGGCCCGAGCAGGCCAGAGTTGGGCATGCATGCCCCAAAGGGCGAGTAGAGATGTCTGTTCCGACGGTACCGAAGTGCCGACATAAGATGTAACACGATCGATACAATACCGCTTAAAAATGAAGCGTTTTCAAAGTTTTCCGAATCGAACTATCAGAGCGAAAGGAAACACATCCGAACCCAATGGCGGAAAGAAAACAATCTAACATGGAGTCGATGCCCATGCGCAATGGAGCCGAAGAGGAGGAGTCACTCGATCCCGTGACGCGAAAACACTTCTTCAAAGAAAAACAACTTGTAACACTCCGAGCCCAACACTAGATGGCAGAAGTATATGCACAGCATGTGTATCTGCAGCTACACATGCCATCGAACATATATATATATATATATATATATATATATATATATATATATATATATGTGTGGAAAATGTCACTTACCCAGTGTGCATCTGTTTGTGGTATGTTGTGCTGCAGATTCACATGCTATGCATTTCGATTCCAACATCTAGTGTTAGGCTCGGAGTGTTACAAGTTGTTTTTCTTCGAAGAAGTCTTTTAGAGTCACAGGATCGGGTGACTCCTCCTCTCGGTTCCATTGCGCATGGTCGTCGACTCCATTGTTAGATTGTTTTCCTCCAGAGGGTGAAGAAAGGAGTAATAAAGTATGTAAGAGAAAAGAGATGTCCATGCAAATGTAAATATATATATATATATAAATATGTACAGATGTATTAACTTAAACGAATACAGGCTTCCGGGGAGGAGAGAGGGTGCATGTGAATCTGCAGCACAACATGCCACGAACAGATGTACACTGGGTAAGTGACATTTTCCGTTTGATGGCATGTGTAGCTGCAGATACATATGCTATGCATAGACTACAAAGCAGTTTGTCCTCCCAAAATAGCGGTGGCTAGCCTGTAGGAGATGAAGTTGTTTGAAATAATGTCTTTAGGACAGCTTGTCCTACCGTGGATTGTTGTGAGAAAACGTCTACACAGTAGTGTTTAGTAAATGTATGAGGTGTTGACCATGTAGCTGCTTTTCATGTATCAGCTGTTGGTATGTTCCCTAAAAAAAACATTGTTGCACCTTTCTTTCTCATAGAATGTGCTTTAGGAGTTGTCTTTTTGCTTTGATATAGCATGTTTGTATACACCTAACAATCCATTTAGCTAAACCTTGTTTTGATATAGGATTGCCTGTATGTGGTCGTTGGAAAGCTACAAAACGTTGTTTTGTTTTCCCAAATAGTTTAGTTCTGTTTATGTAGTACATTAAAGCTCTTTTGAGATCTAATGTATGTAGAGCTCTTTCTGCCACATAATCTGGCTGTGGGAAGAAGACTGGCAGTTCCACTGTTTGACTGATGTGAAATTGTGAGACTACTTTTGGTAGAAATTTAGGATTTGTTCTTAGTACAACTTTCTGTTTGTGTACTTGGAAAAAAAGTAATTGCCACAAGAAAGGCAACCTTCCATGTTAGAAACTGAATTTGGCAAGAGTGCATGGGTTCAAAAGGTGGTCCCATAAGTCTGGTAAGTACTATATTTAGATTCCATGTTGGGACTGGTGGTGTTCTTGGTGGAATGATGTGTTTTAAACCTTCCAGGAAAGCTTTAATAACAGGAACTCTAAATAAAGAGCTATGTTGAATAGTTTGTAAATATGCAGATATTGCAGTAAGGTGTATTTTTATTGAGGAGAAAGCTAAATTTGATTTCTGCAAATGGAGTAAATAACATACAATGTCTTGTAATGGTGTTGAGAGGATCTATGGTTTTAGATTGACAATAATAAACACATCTATTCCATTTGTTTGCACTGTCTAGTAGTGGGTTTACATGTTTGTTTAATAACTTCCATACACTCTGATGGGAGTTTTAAATATCCATATTCTATTACTTCAGGAGCCAAATCGCTAGATCGAGAGCCTTAGGGTCTGGATGTCTGATTTGACCTTTGTTTTGTGTTAACAAATCCGGTCTGCATGGGAGTTTGGAGTGAGGTACCACAGATAAATCTAGTAGTGTTGTGTACCATGGCTGACATGCCCATGTTGGTGCTATGAGTATCATGTTGAGTGACGTCTGATGCAACTTGTTAACCAGAAATGGAAGGAGTTGGAGAGGGGGAAAAGCGTAAGCAAATATCCCTGACCAATTGATCCATAAGCATTGCCTATAGACAGTGGATGTGGGTGTCTGGATGCAAAGTTTTGTCATTTTGTATTTTCGCTTGTTGCGAATCAATCTATGTTTGGTGTGCCCCACTTTTGAAAGTACTTGGGGTGAATCTCCAATTCCTGTGTTTGTTGGTGATTTCGTCTGAGGACATCTGCCAACTGAATGTCTATCCCTGGGATGTACTGTGCTAATAGATGAATTTGATTGTGACTTGCCCATTTCCAAATTGTTTGGGCTAGAAGGAACAGTTGAGATGAATGTGCCCCTCCATGCTTGTTGAGATAATACATGGTTGTCATGTTGTCTGTTTTTATAAGAACATTCTTCTGTTTGAGAAGGAGTTGAAAAGCTTTGAGGGCAAGGAACACAGCTAATAACTCTAAATGATTTATGTGTAGCTGTTTCTGTTTGACATCCCAATTTCCCTTGAATGTTGTGATTGTTTAGGTGAGCTCCCCAACCAATCATTGACGCATCTGTTGTAATTATGGTCTGAGGCACAGGGTCCTGAAATGAACACCCCTTGATTAAGTTGCTCCGATTCCACCAATGAAGAGACATGTGTTTGGCGGTCTACCAACACTAGATCTTGAAGTTGGCCGTGTGCTTGTGACCATTGTTGTGCAAGGCACTGTTGTAATGGCCTCATGTTTAATCTTGCATGTGGGACTATTGTAATGCAAGACGCCATCATTCCTAGTATTTTCATGACAAATCTTACAGTGTATTTTTTATTTGGTTGTATAAGTGGAATTAGATTTTGAAAAGCTTGTATCCTTTGTGTATTTGGATACGCTACAGCTAGTTGAGTATTGAGGATAGCACCTAGATACGGTTGTGCTGGCTGAAGGTTTGACTTTTGGTAGTTTATAGAAAACCCTAGGGTGTGCAGAGATTTTATCACGTTCTGTGTATGATTTTGACATTGTGTACGATTGCTTCATTTTATTAGCCAATCGTCTAGATACGGAAATACATGGATATGTTGTCTCCTTAGGTAGGCTGCTACTACTGGTAAGCACTTTGTTAATACCCTTGGAGCTGTTGTTATGCCGAAAGGTAACACTTTGAATTGGTAGTGTTTTCCTTGAATAACAAACCTGAGGTATTTTCTGTGGGCTGGATGGATGGGTATGTGGAAATACGAATCTTTGAGGTCTAATGCTGTCATAAAGTCTTGTTTTTTTTAACAGTGGGATAATATCTTGCAGAGTAAACATGTGGAAATGTTCTGATACGATATAGAGATTTAGTGGCCTGAGGATACCATCTTTTTTGGGAATTTGTAAGTGCAGTGAGTAAACTTCTGTTCCTAGTTTAGACTGTGGAACTAACTCTATTGCTTGTTTGAGTAGTAGAGATTGAACCTCTTGTTGTAACAGAACTATATGTTCTGGGGTTAATTTGTGAATACCTTGGTGGAATGTTTATCAAGGCAATAGCCATTGCGGATAATTGATAACACCCAGTTGTCTGTTGTGATATTTTCCTAATGTGCGTGGAACTGTTGTAGTCTTCTCTTCTCCCCCCCCCCCCCCCCCCCCCCCCCCCCCAGGAGATATGTTGAGTGGAAGGGAGTGTGGAAAGTCACTGTTTTGGTTGTGTTGCTGGTTGTTTAGAGGTTTGGAATTTACCTCCATTTGTAGAGTATTGTCCTCTATATGTGCCTCTAAACCCACCTCACTGGTACTGGGTTTGATCAGTTGGTTTTGCCTGCGAGGATGATGGCTCCGAGGATTGTGGTCTAAAACCTCCTCGAAACTGAGGCTTACGGAATAAGCCCCTATATGGTGTAGAACAGAGAGCACCCATTGCCTTGGCTGTATCCGAGTCCTTTCGTAATGTTTCTATTGTTGTGTCTATCTCTGGCCCAAAAAGATGTTTCTTATCAAAAGGCATATTTAACACAGCCTGTTGGATTTCTGGTTTAAAACCAGAGGAACACAGCCATGCATGTCTACGAATAGTAACTGCTGTTCACACTCCTTGCAGCTGTATCAGCCACATCAAGGGCAGACCTTATTTGGTTGTTACTGATAGCTTGCCCTTCCTCTACTACCTGTTATGCCCTCTTCTGGTGCTTTTTTGGGAGATGCTGTATGAAATCCTGCATCTCACCCCAATGGGCTCTATCATAACAGGCTAGTAGTGCCTGGGAATTAGCTATCCTCTTTTGGTTTGCTGCCTGGGACGCAACTCTCTTTCCTGCAGCTTTCATGCAGCACTAACCACTACTGAATCGGGAGGCACCTGATGGGTGATGTAATCCGGGTCAGAGGGTGTAGGCTTATACTTTCTTTCTATTCTAGGTGTGATTATCCTTGCTTTCACAGGCTCATTAAAATTTGGTCTGTGTGCCTTACCATGCCTGATAGCATTGCAAAACATTGGTACCTAGAATGCGTTGAGGATAACGTATTAAACAAAAAGTCTTCCTCTAATGGTTCTGTGTGCATTGTTACCCCCCGATAGGACGCAGCCCTAGCTATAACCTGATTGTATATTGTAGTATCTTCAGGTGGAGATGGTTTAGAGGGGTAGGTGTCTTGGTCGTTGCTTGGGATGGCATTAGGGTCATAAAGATCCCATGGATCAATAGTGTCTTGTTGAGAATCAAAAGAATGTGTTGGAGAATGCATTGGTGTAGGGCTGGTGTGAGGAGAGGTAGGTAGGTGCCGAGAATGAGAAGAAGACTGAGGAGGTGCTGGCTTCTCTTTTTGTTTTGGCACTTTAGCTGGGGCTCTGCAGTGTCCAATTCCTCTTGAAATGCCAGTTTTCTCTTTGTCTTTAGTGGTGGTGCTGTAATGATTATCCCAGTTTCTTTATGGATGTGTATCCCAGATTGTCTCTCATCCATAATTTGCAGGATTGGTTCTTCCTCAGAGGTTTCATGGCTTTCTCGAGGTCTTTTGGAAAGTCCTTCCTCCTCTATATAACCTGTCTTTTTCGGTTCCGAAGTTCGATTTTTTTTTTCGGTATGGAAAATGATGAGGAAGATCTTGGCTCCAAAACAGTTTTTCTAATTTTCGACTCCGAAAATAGTTGTTTTTTGCTACAGTCTGAAATGGAGCCTTTGATATTTTTTGCCGACTCCGAAGTCATCAGGGTTGGGGCCTTTTTCAGTGCCGAAACCGAGGGTCGGTCACCGACAGTCTTTTTCTGGGCCGAACCATGGCCTTCCGGCAGTGGTGTACCCAAGGCCTTCTTTTGTTTTTTGTGTGGAGGTGCAGGGGCAAACGTACTCACATGCTGGCCGGCTGTGATGGGTCTGTTGTCTTCAGATTCCTGCTCCGACTCTGTGTCTCAGATAGAGAACGCTGTTTGCGTCTGTTCCTCTTTGGTAACGTTGAAATGTTCCCCGCTCTTCAACGCCATTTCCAGCCTTCTTGTTCTTTGGTCTCTAAGAGTCTTTTTCGATTAGAACGATCGACAGGCCTTGCAGTTTTCCTCACAATGGTCTGGAGAAAGGCAGAGGTTGCAAACCAGATGTTGGTCTGTGTATGGGTATTTAGCGTGGCACGAGGGCAGAATCGGAATGAAGTCCGATCCATGAGGCTCTTCACGCGCTCACCCCGAATAGGCCCGAGTTGAGCGTGCACGCCCCGAAGGACTAACAAAGTGATTTTCCGACGGTACTACTGCTTCAATGCTAGATTAAGAACGCGATCGATACAATACCGACGAAAAAGAAGGTTTTCTAAAGTTTAATGATTAGAAATTTCGGAGCGAGAGGAAACACGTCCGAACCAGACGGCAGAAAGAAAACAATCTAACAATGGAGTCGATGACCATCCACAATGGAACCGAGAGGAGGAGTCACTCGATCCCATGACTCTAAAAGACTTCTTTGAAGAAAAACAACTTGTAACACTCCAAGCCCAACACTAGATGTCGGAATCGATATGCATAGCGTGTGTATCTGCAGCTACACATACCATCGAACACATATATATATACATATATACATATACACATATATACATATACACATATACATATATATATATATGGAAAATGTCACTTACCCAGTGTACATCTGTTCGTGGCATTAGTCGCTGCAGATTCACATGCTGTGCACAGTCCGCCATCTGGTGTTGGGCTCGGAGTGTTACAAGTTGTTTTTCTTCGAAGAAGTCTTTTCGAGTCACGAGACCGAGGGACTCCTCCCATTTCGACTCCATTGCGCATGGGCGTCGACTCTATCTTAGATTGTTTTGCCCGCAGAGGATGAGGTAGGAGTTGTGTATGCTAGTAATAGTGCCCATGCAATGGAGTGAATGCGTATGTACATAATAATGTTTTAAGTAATATATTTACAAATGTACAAATGTTTAAGATCTACTTCTAAACGGCTACAGGCTCCCGGGGAGGCGGGTGGGCGCATGTGAATCTGCAGCGACTAATGCCACGAACAGATGTACACTGGGTAAGTGACATTTTCAGTTTGGTGGCATGTGTAGCTGCAGATACACATGCTGTGCATAGACTAGTAAGCAGTTATCTCCCCAAAAGCGGTGGCTCAGCCTGTAGGAGTTGAAGTAGTTTGAAATAAAGTTCTTAGTACGGCTTGACCTACTGTGGCTTGTTGTGCGGATAGCACGTCTACACAGTAGTGCTTAATAAATGTGTGAGGCGTAGACCATGTGGCCGCCTTACATATTTCGTTCATTGGAATATTTCCTAGGAAGGCCATGGTAGCGCCTTTCTTTCTGGTTGAGTGTGCCTTTGGTGTAATGGGCAGCTCTCTCTTTGCTTTAAGGTAGCAGGTTTGGATACACTTAACTATCCATCTGGCTATACCCTGTTTTGATATTGGGTTTCCTGTATGAGGTTTTTGAAATGCAATAAACAGTTGTTTTGTTTTCCTAATTAGTTTTGTTCTGTCAATGTAGTACATTAGTGCTCTTCTGATGTCTAATGTATGTAGTGCCCTTTCAGCTACTGAGTCTGGCTGTGGAAAGAACACTGGTAGTTCTACTGTTTGATTTAAGTGGAACGATGAAATAACTTTTGGTAAAAATTTAGGATTGGTTCTTAGAACTACCTTATTTTTGTGTATTTGAATAAAAGGTTCCTGTATAGTAAACGCTTGAATTTCGCTTACTCTTCTTAGAGATGTAATGGCAATGAGAAATGCAACCTTCCACGTTAAGAATTGCATTTCGCAAGAATGCATGGGTTCGAAAGGTGGACCCATGAGTCTTGTTAAGACGATGTTGAGGTTCCATGAAGGGACAGGTGGTGTTCTTGGTGGTATAATTCTTTTGAGGCCTTCCATAAACGCTTTAATGACAGGTATCCTAAATAGTGAAGTTGAATGGGTGATCTGCAGGTATGCAGAAATTGCTGCGAGGTGTATCTTTATGGAAGAGAAGGCCAGATTTGATTTCTGCAAATGTAGTAAGTATCCTACTACATCCTTTGGAGATGCATGTAATGGTTGAACTTGATTACTATGGCAGTAGCAAACAAATCTTTTCCATTTACTTGCATAGCAGTGTCTAGTGGATGGCCTTCTAGCCTGTTTTATGACCTCCATACATTCTTGGGTGAGGTTTAAATGTCCGAATTCTAGGATTTCAGGAGCCAGATTGCTAGATTCAGCGATGCTGGGTTTGGATGCCTGATCTGTTGTTTGTGTTGTGTTAGCAGATCTGGCCTGTTGGGTAGCTTGACATGGGGTACTACTGACAGGTCTAGTAGTGTTGTGTACCAGGGTTGTCTTGCCCATGTTGGTGCTATTAGTATGAGTTTGTTTTGACTCAATTTGTTTACTAGATATGGAATGAGAGGGAGAGGGGGAAAAGCGTATGCAAATATCCCTGACCAATTCATCCATAGAGCATTGCCTTGAGACTGCCTGTGTGGGTACCTGGATGCGAAGTTTTGGCATTTTGCGTTCTCCTTTGTTGCAAATAGGTCTATTTGAGGTGTTCCCCAAAGGTGGAAGTAAGTGTTTAGAATTTGGGGGTGAATCTCCCATTCGTGGACTTGTTGGTGATCTCGAGAGAGGTTGTCTGCTAGTTGATTCTGGATCCCTGGAATAAACTGTGCTATTAGGCGAATGTGGTTGTGAATTGCCCAATGCCATATCTTTTGTGCCAGGAGGCACAGCTGTGTCGAGTGTGTTCCCCCCTGTTTGTTTAGATAATACATTGTTGTCATGTTGTCTGTTTTGACAAGAACGTATTTGTGGGTTATGATGGGTTGAAATGCTTTCAACGCTAGGAACACTGCTAACAATTCGAGGTGATTTATATGCAACTTTGTTTGATGTACGTCCCATTGTCCTTGGATGCTGTGTTGATTGAGGTGTGCTCCCCACCCTGTCATGGAAGCATCTGTTGTTATCACGTATTGTGGCACTGGGTCTTGGAAAGGCCGCCCTTTGTTTAAATTTATACTGTTCCACCATATAAGCGAGATGTAAGTTTGGCGGTCTATCAACACCAGATCTAGAAGGTGACCCTGTGCCTGTGACCATTGCGATGCTAGGCACTGTTGTAAGGGCCTCATGTGCAGTCTTGCGTTTGGGACAATGGCTATGCATGAAGACATCATGCCTAAGAGTTTTAATACCATCTTTGCATGTATTTTTTGTGTCGGATACATGGCTTGTATAACCTTGTAAAAATGTTGAACCCTTTGTGGACTTGGAGTGGCTATCCCATTTGTTGTGTCGATTGTCGCTCCTAAGTATTGTTGTGTTTTGCACGGCAGAATGTGTGATTTTGCATAGTTGATGGAGAAACCGAGTTTGTAGAGGGTTTGTATGACATACTTTGTGTGGTGTGAACACTTAGTTAGGGAGTTGGTTTTGATTAGCCAATCGTCTAGGTAGGGGAACACGTGTATTTGCTGCCTTCTGATATGTGCAGCTACTACTGCTAGGCATTTCGTAAATACTCTTGGTGCGGTTGTTATACCGAACGGCAACACTTTGAATTGGTAATGTATTCCCTTGAATACGAACCTTAGGTATTTCCTGTGCGAGGGATGTATCGGTATGTGGAAATACGCGTCTTTTAGATCTAAGGTTGTCATATAGTCTTGTTGTTTTAGCAGTGGAAATACGTCTTGTAGCGTGACCATGTGAAAGTGTTCCGATTTGATGTAGATGTTTAGTGTTCTGAGATCTAAGATTGGTCTCAGTGTTCTGTCTTTTTTTGGTATTAGAAAGTACAGTGAGTAAACTCCTGTGTTCCTTTGTGTACGTGGTACAAGTTCTATTGCGTCCTTTTGCAGTAATGCCTGAACTTCTAATTCCAGAAGGTCTAAATGCTGTTTTGACATGTTTTGTGTTTTTGGTGGGACATTTGGAGGGATTTGGAGAAATTCTATGCAATAACCATGCTGGATAATTGCTAAGACCCAAGTGTCTGTTGTTATCTCCTCCCAAAGTTTGTAAAATTGGCTTAGTCTTCCCCCCACAGGTGTTATGTGATGGGGTTGTGTGACTTGTGAGTCACTGTTTATTTTGAGGAGTTTTGGGGCCTTGGAATTTTCCTCGATTTCTTGGGAATTGGCCCCCTCTATATTGCCCCCGAAAGCCTCCCCTTTGGTACTGTCCCTGGTAGGTAGACGGTGTTGATTGTGAGGTGCTGGCTTGTGTGACTTGACCCCGAAACCCCCCTCTGAAGGGTGTTCTGCGAAATGTGCCAAAAGTGCCTCTGCCCTGCGGGGAATAGAGTGCGCCCATGGCCTTGGCTGTGTCAGTGTCCTTTTTCAATTTCTCAATTGCCGTGTCCACATCAGGTCCAAACAATTGTTGTTCGTTGAACGGCATATTGAGCACTGCTTGTTGTATCTCGGGTTTAAACCCGAATGTGCGCAACCATGCGTGCCTTCTTATGTTTACCGCTGTATTTATTGTTCTTGCAGCTGTATCCGCTGCATCCATAGAGGAGCGTATTTGGTTATTCGAGATATTTTGTCCCTCCTCGACTACTTGTTTTGCCCGTTTCTGTAATTCTTTGGGTAGATGCTCGATGAGATGCTGCATCTCATCCCAATGGGCTCTGTCATCGCGCTAGGAGCGCCTGAGAGTTCGCGATGCGCCACTGGTTTGCAGCTTGTACAGCAACCCTTTTTCCAGCTGCGTCGAACTTGCGGCTCTCTTTGTCCGGAGGTGGGGCGTCGCCTGATGTGTGCGAGTTGGCTCTCTTGCGAGCTGCCCCTACTACAACTGAATCTGGTGGCAGTTGTGATGTGATAAAAGCAGGGTCTGTGGGCGGTGCTTTATATTTTTTCTCCACCCGTGGAGTTATCGCTCTGCTTTTGACAGGTTCTTTAAAGATCTGTTTTGCGTGCCTTAGCATTCCCGGGAGCATAGGCAGGCATTGATAGGTGCTATGGGTGGAGGAGAGGGTGTTGAAAAGGAAGTCATCCTCGACAGGTTCTGAGTGTAACGACACGTTATGGAACTCTGCTGCCCTAGCTACCACCTGTGCATACGCTGTGCTGTCCTCTGGTGGTGAGGGCTTGGTAGGGTACGACTCTGGACTACTGTCTGATACTGGGGCGTCATATAGGTCCCAAGCGTCCTGGTCATCTTGGCTCATGGTGGTATGAGCTGGTGAATGTGACGGAGTTTGTGCCGGTGATGTATGAGTTACAGGTGGAGGAGAGGGTGGTGGAGTTACTTTCTTCACCACTTTTGCTGGTGGTGTTTGTTCTCGAGTTTGGAACTCGAGTCTCCTTTTCCTCCTGATTGGGGGAAGAGTGCTGATCTTCCCTGTCCCACTCTGTATGAAGATCCGCTTTTGGGTGTGGTCTACGTTAGTGGTTTGTAACTCTTCTTCAAATCTGTGTTTGCGCATTTGAGAGGACAGTGATTGTTCCTCTGAATACGAGCTGGCAGTCGGTTCGGTTGCAGGGCGTTTTGGCACCGAAACTGTGTCTTTGCTTGCTTTCGGCTCCGAGGAGAATTTTCTCTTTTTTGTAGTCGAGCTTTCTCGGCGTCGATCATCCTCGGTGCCGCTGTCTCTGCGTCGAGCAGCTTCGGTTCCGCTGTCTCAGCGGCGACCCTTTTCGGCAGCACTTTCTCGGTCCCGAGATTGCTGCGTGCCTGTGTCTCAACCCGAGTCGGACGATCTCGGCACCAGTTCGCCCTTTTTCGGTGCCGATGGACGGTCACCTATTTTATGGGTTGAGCCATGGCCTGTTGGCAGTGGCGTCCCCTGGGCCTTGTCTGTTTTCCCGTGTGGTGTTTGTTTCGACGTCTTACTCACGGTTTCTTCGACGTCGAACTCCTCCGAGTCCGATTCATGGATGGAGAAGTCTTCCTCTTCTTCTCCTTGTTCCTCGAACTCTCGTTGTCCTGTCGGCGTGGACGCCATTTGCAATCTTCTGGCTCTTCGGTCACGGAGCGTCTTTCGGGACCGAAACGCACGACAGGCCTCACACGTTTCTTCCTTATGCTCGGGCGACAGGCACAAGTTACAGACCAAATGTTGGTCTGTATATGGATATTTGCTGTGGCATTTAGGACAGAATCGGAACGGGGTCCGTTCCATCGGTGTCGATGTTACACGCGGTCGGGCCGACCAGGCCCCGACGGGGGGTCGAAGTTTCCCCGAAGGGCTACCGGAGCTCTTCACGATTCGGTGTTGATTCTATCTAACCCGATACCGAACGAAACAATACCGACGTCGTTTTCCGAAGTTTTGACTATCTTTCCGTCCCGAAACCTGGAGCGAAAAGGAACACGTCCAAACCCGATGGCGGAAAAAAAACAATCGAAGATGGAGTCGACGCCCATGCGCAATGGAAACAAAGGAGGAGGAGTCCCTCGGTCTCGTGACTCGAAAAGACTTCTTCGAAGAAAAACAACTTGTAACACTCCGACCCAACACCAGACGGCGGACTATGCACAGCATGTGTATCTGCAGCTACACATGCCACCGAACACTATATTCCCATCTAGACCGTTGATATCTGTATTAGAGCGTGCTGCTTGTAATTCTTCTAGTATAGTAGTTAAAGAAGGTGGAATGTACAATTCTTGACTTTACTGGTGGAGGAAAAGTTGTTTATTTACGTTTTTTATTCATAAGAAGCACATTGTTTCCTTCCTTCTTGATATAATATTAGTAATTAATTAATATAAAGGATGTCAAATTCACTCCAAATTAAGAGAGAGTAAAGTTAGTCAAGATATCGCCTTAAAAGCAGACTTTGTAGCAGCTAGAACCAGCTGCGGGTGTGGTTTAGACCTCAGCCATGCCCTTACCTTGAATGTCTCCCTCCTCCCAACAGGAGACTCTGGCAGCGCTTCACTGGAGACCTCGGGGGGGCGGGGCTGGGGGGGGAAGGCTCTGAACAAGAAAGCCTGTCAGAACTCCTGAAAAGCCATAAAATCACTTCCCCCCGGGAGTGCTGGACACACAGCAACAAATATGCCTCCAAAAAAGGTATGAATCACCTCAAAATGTGTATAATATAGTTGATAATGTGGGCTTTAGCAGGAGACTATTGGGAGAGGGCCATTTGCTGCTCGCGCAACTCCACCTGGGGGTAATTCTAAGGTGAGCAACCTGCGGCTAGAAGTCTATCAGATTTAAACAGTAGGGGACACCCAGAGGTGAAAAATCCAAGCATATAAACCCATGAAAGAGCCCATGCTGGAGAGTAAGGTCATTCTAATCATATTGAACATACATTGTGATCAAGGTGTTCTAAATAACTTCACAAAATTTCAGTCGAGGAGAACAGGAACTCCACCTACCTTGATCCTGGTGACTTATCAAGGTCTGCAGAGCTATGGCAGCCTCAACTTTGACAGGCATCTCTTTATCCTCAATCAAGCTCTTTTTTGCCAGCTCTACAGCGGTCCTCAAATTAATTTCATTGTGGAACTTCAGAGTGCTGAATGAATGTAGAACCCAGCAAGACTGTGGGACAATAGGAATTTGAGAGTTCTGCTTAGCACAACAATCAATCAGTTTATCTTTTAGAATATACATGTGTTAGAACAAACTACAGCAGCTGGACTAATGTTGCATACATTTTTTTACTTCATCCACAAACTATTTTAGTAGCAGGCGAGTAAGTAAACAATTTAGTACAAAATGAAACTCATACAAGTTGAGCCACATACTTTAAAAAAGTGCGACAGAAAAGTACAACAATGTGCTCAGTGTTGGCTCAAAACATACAGCCGAACTGGAAAGGCTACACGGCCCCTGGAATGGTAAAGCTCAAGCCTCAAACCAACACTATGTACTTTAAAATGAAGGCCACCTGTGGCCTCTTATTCAAGATGTTCTATTGACATTGCTGCTTTTGACTAACAGTGACCACCATCTGTAATTACACTTTAGAAACTTGTGGCTACAAATATCAGCAGCATGCACTAAGGGCTTGCTGTTTACTAGGACTAGAACACTTGGGTATTTCAGCAATGAAAAGGTTCGGAAGTATTCAAAATCACCACCTCCTCACAAGGTCTAATTAATCTCAAGAGGTTTACTGAAAACACCTCGAAATTACCTCAGTAAAAATTGAAATGTATAGTTTGAAAATCTGCAAAGTCTTAACTTTACTACTAAAAATAAAGGAAAGATTTTTTTTTTAAAACAACTGCATCTACCAAAGTGGTATATGATTTTGAGAATAAACATATCTGTGCTACCACAATCTTGATTCCTAAGTGCCCTTTCATTTTTCATTTTTGCAGAAAAAATGAAAAATAGCTCATCTTCAAGTAGATTGAACAGAGCTTAGGGAGACTCCCATCACACAACATGTGGTAGAAAATATGAGGTTTAATAGCAGCTGAGGAGGGGTGGTTATGAGGGTGCTGCATCCTGATTGGCTTAAGTGTAGCTCTTTTAAACGATGCAAACAGGATACTAAATACTGCATTTTCTTTAACCACTACAGACTAAGTATAAATTGCGAGAATCTCACTTCAACGACGGGAATGATTTAAATATGTGAATCTATTAAAGATCCAATACTCGAGGAATATTGCATACACATCCCATTATGAGTTACCAAAGATGGGAAGGTTCCCTGAAAAGCAGCATAAAATTGGAGAACCATTACTACACATATATTTCAACTCTGTTCTAAATTCAGTTTTTCAAAGCCAGCATGATTGAACTAATTAATTAAATATGGAAATAAATGTCAAGGATTAGGACTTCAACAAAGACACCCAACAACAGTACGTCTTGGTGAAAGTCTGCTACCATTCAACAAGTTTTACACACACAATAAGACAATTACAAATATAAATTTTAATACTAACTGCTTACGTAGTAGGGTGTGGTAAAGCATCGTCATCATCTGTTCTGGCATAAGAACCAGGTATCTGACAAAATCTGCTGTGAGGTCCAGTACCAACTGAAGAACGTCTGAGAACAAGATTTTTGCTGGCATGTTTAAGTTAGCAGAACTTTTATCTGAGCATGTGCACCATTTGTAGAATGGGATGGGAGAAAGCACTGAGTAGTTTACTGGACCGACTCATAAAACATGACTTACACGCAAGATTTTGGTAATTCATACTTAGTAAACAAATCCATGCAATCAGTAACCAGGTGATGGAGGATCCCTAATAAAAACTGGAATAAAAACAGGAATACAGCATAGCACAATAAACCTTTTAGAGATCCTGCCAGCAAAGAACTGGATAGAAAGACAAAAGAGAGACAAGCAAGAGAGAGATAAGAGGCCTCACAAAAGAAATCACCAAAACTGTGGGGAAAAAGTAGTATGCCTGCAGCTGGAGGAAATTATAATTTTAGGTATGTTTCCTCTTCTATAAAAGAGGTTGTCGCAGGTGCTCTCAGGACCAAGCCAGGAGTTTTATGACCCCTCAGGTACTTGTGGGGAGGCAGAACAGATGGTGGAGTTGGTAGCAAAGGTGAGGGGAAATAGCCTTTCCCATGCATGCCTTTACCGCTCAGATAATTCTACCTTTACCACATAGGGTTTCTTTTTTAAATAATTTTTATATTATTTTAAAAAGTGGTTTAGGTGCAGATAACTGTAAAGGAAGGTAAAGGTGAGTTTAGGGTTTAGGTATTGATAGTGGTAAAGGTAGGTAAGGATAATTTTAGGATTTAGAGATGGGTGGGCATAAAGGGAGGTAGAGGGTAGGTAAACACAAAAGGAGGTAAGAGCAATCTAAGGGTACAGCTTAGGGAAGAGATAAAACGAGGTACGTAGGAAAAAAGGGAGGAAAATATCCCAAAAATAAAGTAATTATATAAGGGGGAGTTCCCACCCAAAAAACAATTAAAGTATCATATCTGTCTGTCTTTCTGTCTGTCTGTGTGTGTATACAAATAAATACGTGTGTATATACACATTTACACACACACCACAGAAATGTGTGGTAAAAGGCAACTATGTAATCCCACACGCTGTAAAAGTCAATGCATGGTATTACATGCATGGACAAAGGCATGCATGGTAATGTCATTCAACTCAAAGGTGGGGGAGGTGGAGGAGGAGGCATAAGAGGAGCATATGAGAGTGGGCTTGTGCCCCTGTCCATTCGTTTATTCAGTCCCGGCTCTGAAGAGGGCTCTGAGGAGGGTTTTTCTTCGAAGGCAAGCCTTCTCTTGCAATGGAGTGGCAGAGGACTTCAGCTTAGGTGGTTTTGTAAATAGCTTCCTGGTGACGGTGTGAATAAAGAGATGCTTCTGCCATGATGTCAAGTTCCATCTGGAGTATTGTAGAATCAGTGGCTCGAATTCCCGGAATCTAGCTGTTGACCGTGCATTCAGCATTGATGGGTCCTTTGGCGCTGGCTTCAGTGCTGCCTTCTACGTCAACTACAGGTATGGCAAGGTTGCTCGATGCCCTTTGAATGAGTAGGGCCCGACGGCTGGTGAGGTTTAATGCCCTTCAATGGAGAGTTGGTCAACTAAAGAGAACATGGGCCCTGGGGACAGCAGTGTCTCATCTGTGCCAGTGATTCAATGTTCTACTCCAACGGAAGCGGTGCTCTACCTCAGCATGGGTCTTTTTATGGGACCCTCACTGGTTGGGTAGCAGAAATAGCACCTCCCTATATGGTACATTAGAGTCCTCTTTGAGCAGCAGGCAAATCAGGACTTGCAGGAGACGTCGTCAAGGTCGGGAAAGAGTCACAGATAACACATGCTGTGGTTATCCAATCAGGGATTCTTCAAGTTGCCGCATGCGCAATGTTGGAAGGATGGTTGTTCCAGCATCCCCATCAAGTCTGCACTGTCAGGTGTCAGAGGAGGATACCCGGTCCCGGAAGAGCGCAGGGAGGCCACTGGCATCCGGGCCACTGAGTAATAGTCGGCAGTCCACCGAAAGAGTCTGACAGAACAATACAACCAAAAATCTTCAAAATGCATGACTGTTCTTCTGAAATAGTGTGTTGAAACTTAACAGAGTAAAGTGAAAAAATGTGCACGGAACACAAAAAACTCTGAGCCCTCTTGGTGTACATCCGAACCAGATGGCAGAAAAAGTACAATCTCTGTTGGAGTTGGTGCTCATGCCCATTGTGGAACGAAGAAGAAGTCACAGCACAACCTATGAGCCTAAAAACGTCTTTGAAGAAAAATACCTTGAAATACATCCGAATTCAACACTAGATGGCAGGAGTATGCAAAGCAAGCGTATCTACAGCCACACATGCTACAATTATGTTATTTCTGAACATAATGTTTTCTTCTGATAAATACTTCTTCCCACAGAGCTTAGACCTTGTGAATGATTATCGAAGTAATACTTTGGAAGATATGATAGATTAGTACCAAAAACTGAAATATTGAAACATAGCCCTAGCAAAGTACCTGTCACTCAGTCCAGAATGTGAAGTAGTAATGCTTTGCAAATGTAGGCAAGGATGACCAAGTAGCTGCTCAGTACCACTGCAACAACCCGAGCGAGAGCCACGGAAGATACTATAGTAAAGTGGGCACTAACTTTCTGCGCCATAGCACAGCAGATTTTAATATAGCATCACACCACTGAAGCCCACAAAAAGCTGCTTATACATGCTTGCCCTGTGTTGTGTAGCTGCTGTAGTAAGACTGGAAGCTAGAACAAGCTTTCAAGAGTGGCTCACTAAAAGCAGTATAGGCATCAATATTGCTGAGAAAGGTCGCAAGATTTCTGTCAGAATGTAACATTTGGCCACAGTGGTGAGCAAGCTCAAATCCAGTGTTTCTATTGCTTTTTTTTTTTTTTTAAACTACTAAAGAGACTCAGATAACTCCTTTTGGAGAAGTGTCCAGACCACTTGCGTTTAAGTCCAGGAAAAGGACAGCTTCAGTCTTACAAAAAGGGAGATTTTCTGCATCCGAATAATCATACTCCATAAGCCATAAACATTGTCTAGCATGACTAGAGCATCAGACCCAACCCAAAGAGTTCCTACCTATATGCACATTTCTGGCACCTGGTAGGCTTTTTGCCAGAGGTTTGTCATTGACACAGACACAAATTTATTATTTTGTTACTCGGAAATTATCTGCCAACTTGGAAGATTTTGCAAGTGGAACCCAAAGTGCCTCAGCGGAGGGGTCATTATCAGTATTATGCGCCCAGAGGATGATGCCTTAGTCTGCATACGTCTTTAGTGAAGTTATTTGACCTAGTTGCATTCAAAAATTGAAGTTTTCCTAGTTGAAACACTAATAAGAGCTCTGGACTTGTGCCAGTGAGGAACTGAAAAACAGAAACTGATGCCAGCATGCCAGCTGGTGCCGTAAGTACTTCAATTACATTACACTGTGGACAGGCACAGTCATGCAGGTCTGTGTGGCACCAGCTGGCAATGCTGGAGAGGTACTGCTGTGAATAAAAGTTCCAGAATCCAGTCTGGAGCATATTTATAATGTAAGGCTTCAGCAGAAAGAATTATGCATCACAAAGAAAGACATTGAAAACTCACAAATAGTACGAAACCGTAGGCCACTAAAATGAATATTACTTGTCGAAATGCAAGAGTATGCATAGATCCTCTTTCATAGAACAAAAGGTAAGCTATGGTGACGCATCCGGGGAGGGGATGAAGATCAAAGACTTTGTGACATCGCAAGAGGAGCTCAATGCTTAAGACTCGAAGTGGCACTAAAATGTTGTTTTGCTTGTTTGGGAACCTCATCGACAGTGCTAAAAGTTAAAAAAAAAACCTTCGGAATGTTTAATTATAAAGTAAAATGTACAAGTATATGTAAAAAGTTATACACAGTGAACTAAAAACTTAAAACTTACCCTAGCACGAAGGTATCCAAGGTTGGACATGAACAAAGGGAAGACATGGTTCTGTATCATCAACTCCATTTGATCTTTGAACACACTTTTCTGTTATAAAAAAAACCAGGCACAATTATTTTTATATAATTTCTACAGGCTTCCTCTCATGAAAGGGTGGCAACCATTGTTTAAAGAGGACAGGAGCTACGCCACGTTTTCAGGAAACTATGAAGTAAATTACTTCAACTTAGATTTGTTTTACGCTCATTCATCTCACATGGGGATCATAACAATGGTGGATGACCTAGGTAATCTTGGATCAGTGTGGAACTCCCCTGTCAATGCAGTTACTCTGGATACAAACAAATAAAGAAGAAGCAAACCAAAGGAGAGGCATTTTATGAGGCGTGATCCAAAGTGCACATATACAATCCAATATTGCTCAGATATATAATATATAGTATAGTTGCCCACAGAACATAAAACATTCTGTGAGAACCCATCAAAAACATGCAACAAAACACAGACATACAAATAGTAAAATCATCAACAGCATGTTCACCAAACTGACCAATTTTTCCCAATTTTGTGGGCCAAAACAGCAAAACCAGTAGTATTTCTGCGACAGGCACAAAGTCAGTGTATTACAAAAATACCAAAGCCAGGTCCTTGACTTCGCACAGGGCTGTGCCTGGGAGTCATGCAGCAGGAAAGAGCTGGCAAGGCTGATGCCTGGTGCTAGATTTCAATTTGAAGGCTTGAACTCTCATCTCATTACCAGCTACAAATTTATGGTACTGAAGGGAGCAGTCACTGTAGCTCCTGCCACCCTTCTGCTATCTTAAGGAAGCAGGGATACATAAATAGTCCTGCTAGCACCACATATTTCACATGAGGAGAAGAATGAGTGAGGGAGGGAGGTGCTTCCTGTGAACCCAAAATACTGTGATCTAGGTTTAAAGCTAACTGAAACAGGGGTCGCATGGCCAAGATGACAGCCGAGCAGGATGAACCTGTGGAGCTCCTCCACCTGTTTATAGCTATCTGTGATCCTTGCCATCCCACGGCGCCCAGATTCTGGGCTATATGCAAGAAGACGCATGGAGCCTCAAGCAACACAGACAGCGACCCCGTAAGCTCACGGCCTGGAGTGTAGTCTGAACTGAAGCAGATCATGGAGGCCATACAGCAGCTGCATTGTTGTGGGTACAGATTTACAGGACAACCGGCTGCCAATAGAGGATCCCTCCTGCAGCTTGGAGCAGGCTGAAAACAGCGGAGGGCATTGGGTTTGGGCAGTGGAGCCAGCGCATGTCTGACTGGGGAGCGAGGAGCCCCACCTACTGGCCTCCTTCACGCACAACCAGTGCCTCCTACATAACAGCGGTCCACATCTGCCTTGGGGGAAGGTGGAAGAGGGGGGAGTTTGGACCCACCTCAGGGTCCAATCCACACTCTTCATTCATCCACAACCAGTGCCGGTACTGCAACAGTGGCCTGCTGTGGAGACTAGGGGCCCCCAAGGTCACACCACACTGTAGACCCACAACCTCAGTGACCTACAACGCAGAGACTTCACTAAGTTTTGCTTTCTGCACTGAGCCATCTGCCCTGTGCTGAAAAGCAACTGTTCCGTCCCATGACTGGACACCTCCCACTATAAGATACTGCACATGATCAGTGTCCAGGTCTCCTTCGATACGTGTCTAGCCCACCTACAGCCGACCCATGGTCCACTGCTGCACCGGGGAGGCTCTCAGTGCACCCCCCAGCAAAGGAACCTCAGTCATCGCATCAAGATCAAAAGGACATTCCCCCACAGCCTTAGTCCAGAATGTCGGGCAAAGTGCCCCTCTTGTACGTCTACTACTGTAGACACTGTGGATGCCCCAGCCTTTAAATATAAACAGCAATGGTGACACACAGGGCCAAGAAGGACTCCACTCGGAAGGATATGTTGATCAAACCCCCACCAAAAAAAGTGGATCAGCCTCAAGACTCTTCCCTGTGGACCGGGCACTTCCTGATCCTCAGCCTCGTCCACAGACTGACAAGACACAGACACACCCATCAATCGTCCTTATAGGGACCTGCGTTTGTAAAGATAAGGGAAGACATTGCTGCGACAAAGTTGCCACAGATCTCAGAGAAGTTAAAAAGCAGAGACTGGTCAGTATGTGGTCACCTTAGAAAACAACAATGGTGCTAGAGAGGAAGAACTAGACTCATACAGACACAAACTGATGCAAATTCAAGAACATAACACTGACCAAGAAATCCACCTGGAGGATCTCGAAAATAGATTGCACCGCTCGAACATTAGAATTAGGGGGTGCCCATGTTGTTCACCTCTTCCACTACATCCTTCCTGGCCAATAAAGACATTCAACTAGATCAGACACAAAGAGCAGGCAGACCAACCAACCGGCTGAGCGGGACACAGGACATCCTCAGCTGCGCCCACCGCTTTTATCAAAAATAAGCCATCATGACAGTGGTCAGAGACTAAGGAACATTTTCTTTGAGGTTTCAAATGTATGGCTGTATCACGTTCTTTCGCCTACTACACTGCAGTGCACAAGTTCCATCAGGGCAGCCTGGGAGAAAGGGATTAAGTTTGTGATAGTGCGACACATGTGGTCCATTCCATGGATGAAGTCCACTCTGTTTCGAGAGTGAAAGAAAGCCTCAAGGTATTTAACCAACTAACTCAACCCTCTGACTCCCATACATGAAAGCCAGCCAGGAGCAGCGCATATGCTGCACAACAAATCACTTGAAGAGGGCCACAGAGTGTGACTGGCGCACCTCCACCAACTTCAGTGACATGACAGCGACAGGTAGCGGAGCTCAGACTACGACCAGTCTGCCTCACACTAGTTGCACTAGTCCATCCCGCTCTCAATTGACTTGGTGTCAACCATTATAGAGCTGGTGGTCATCCCCACGGCCCGCAAGACATCTCCTAATTTTTCATCACAACTGGGTAATGGACAGCACATACCCCCTTTGCACAGCCTTCTTTTTGGTATTCATGATTGCGCACCTCCTGCAAATGTGTCCCCAGTCGCCCCATTAAGGGGACAGTTCAGACTTTTAATTTGGGGTGGGTGGTAAACTCCGGTCACCTGGCAGAAGGAGCGAACTTTGCTCACTGTTCAGTGACAAATTTGCCAACCGCCACGTGGCGGAGTTTACTAACACCCAACCCTAGTGTTAGCAAAACAACCATCACTAAGTCACCTGTGTTTGTCCATCAAACATGTTCCCATGTTTCCTCTGGGTCCTTAATGCCAGGCCTAATAAAAAGCTGCAATAGCCATATTCTCCATGCTAACAGCTAAGGCCTCCATGCAGGATGTAATGGGGTGCTATCTGCCCACCCAAAGGTTTAGTTCTTGCAGTCTGCATGCGAGCCTCATAGGCACTCGGGCGCCACAGCCATTACAGAAATGGAATACGATCTGAAAGTACATGCATCGGGCCAATCCCAGCACAGACAATGTGTGGTACATCTCTGTGCAATGAGCTTGAGTGACCAAGGAATGAGAGTGTTCATTAATGAATGAGGTATGTGATTTACTGATATGACGATCATGTTTTCACATTCTGTAATCATTTTTCTTACACTATATACTGGCAGATAGGTTTTGCACTATGAATAAATGAATACTAAGGAGCGCTGAAAGGGTGCATGGGGGTGGGGAGAAGCAACATTTTGGGCATGTTACACATGGAACCAGCACAATGGAGCATGCTTGCTATGCTCATAAAAATTATGAAGGATCAAAGGATGGACTTCATCACACACATCTGCCTTAAAAAAATCAGGAAGATGAGGTCGCAAGAAAGAGATTCCTACTACCAAGACAATTCAAAATGTATTTGGGCATCCTGCAGTGTAAAAATTGGTAAGTTAAGTTCAACATTTCCATTAATTTATCGCTGAGGGTGCAGAAAACTGTGGCTCAAAGCCCATCACTTGTGTGTTGTGAAAGGAAGTAATACTTTACAATATGCACAAATAATCCAGTAACGTGGCTATGCAAGCTTCAAAGTATTTTAAGATAATACGGTACCTCATCTATTATATGGATGAATTCATTTCAGTGATGAATTCATTGAGAGTCAGTACAACTCCACCCACTTAAGCGCAAATTAACTGACGGATTTGACACATTAATTTACCATGGCCTTGAAGAAACCCCTGAAATTGCAGAATAACTGTAAAGAATAAGATCACGAGGAAGATAAAACAAGAGAGGAAAGAATTACTTTCAGAAAGCATTATCACACCTTCAGTAATATATCAGCAAGTGAACCCATCACATGAAGAGCTCCATCCTTCTTCCTCGGATCAATGGAAGGTTCTGTGAGTACTTGGTAACAAAATGCCATCATCTTTGGCAATACCTAGGGAAACAAAATCAAACTTTAAATGTGTGCAGCAATGTGTATACTGCATGAATCCACATGGTGCATATACCAATAAAAAATATAATGACATGGTCTAATTTTTTGTATAGCAGCTTGCCAGTGAGTAGTGAGCCTACCTCCAAGCAGAAGGGGAAGTACGTGTTGCTGAAAAAGACTTGTCAATATTACATACCAGAGTGTTATTCCCAGGTTGCATATTTATTGATTTATTTATAACATTGTTAGAGCACACTGCCACCAAACAGGTATCCTGATGCTGCAGCAGTACCGGGGGAGATAAGCTCATACGGTTAGAAAAATGCAATCAATGCTGTCCAAAACTCAGCTGATTTAGAAAAAAGCCAACCTTTTAAGGCTTTATGTTACGAAGGTTTCATGCGTTTATGACCCATAGCTCAAACCAAGCTATTGTACAATTTTTTGTGAAATATATCTTTCTGACAATGATTGCCATTATTTGTACCGCTTGTCATGTGTACACGTCTTTCTGTTACCCAATTTTTCAATGCTGTAACATGACTGCCGGAAATTGTTTTCTCTCATACCTGTCATGATGTAACCAAAACTGTTATAAGCCACAAAAAACCTCAACAAAAATGTTTTAAAAAAAATAAAAAATAAAAAGTTTCATGCATGGAACCCATTACAATAATGTTTGTGAAAATCTACGTTTGCAAATGTTAACAAGGAGAAAACATTTCACATTTATAAAGCATGTACACCTTTACGTATTCCTAGAATTACTGATGGACTGCCATAATAAATAAAGGCCCTTTTGCTTATATGGTTTGCCACAGTTAAAGACAATTGCCTTATGTGGTTTGCGATGGGGTACTTGTAGGCCACTCTTGGAACAGTAATTCTCTACAGTGTGGTTACTACAGGTGATTAAGGAAAGAAACCTACTGTAAAAGCCCTTTTCAAGGAGCTTACTACTGCACATTTTCAAAAATCCCAGCTCCTGAGTAAGCTCCCACCAGTTTCTACTCCACCACTCTGAACTAGGTTATTTTCCTTTTATTGGTCACCTCCTCCGTTTGTACCCTTGAAGCACTAGTCTTACTTATATTCTAATACTTTTAAACCTCAATTGCATCCTACTGTAATTATTAATTTTCATCCACCTATACCACAGTAACTTTTACGATATATACCTAATCCCTAGTAGCTCTCCACGGTCTATAACATAGCACCATTATCCCTCACTTAAAACCTTTTGGGCAGTATGCACCTTTTCACCTCTAGCCTTGCTTCCAGACACTACATCTTCAACACAGGGTTACGCTGACGAGCCCACAGGACTACTCATCATGGAAACCTTTGTTAGAGGCAGCTCAAGTAAGGAATCACATTCCACTATAAGACATTGCAAAAAATTTGGAAAGCAACACTGTTCCACTGTTATCACAGAAAGTGCAGTAGCCTGTTAACTATGAACAGGGATTTATAGACTATTAAGTGAAAAGCTGAAGCATCTGTCAGTGATGATGCTGGAATGAGTGGGTGCACGAGTAAACACTTTAACAGAAGATCATCATTAAAGTCAAATGTGTATGCTGTAGAATGTATATTTTGTGGAAAGATAAAATGCTACAAGGTAACATCAATGCATGAGAAATTAATCAAGGCCACAGAGCATAGAGTTGACGAAAAGCTTCAAGAGTGTACAACCATTAATTGTGATTCAAAGATCTTAGGAGTTTTTAGTAGGGACACAGTGGCTTCAGAAGCCCATTATCGTGCATCTTGTTACAGAAAATATTCAAGGGTTAAAGCAAAGGAGGACATAATGCATCTAGCATCCAAACCAAAGATCTCTACAAAAATATGAGAGATGAAGCACATGATGAATTATTTCAATACATTAGAACTGTGATTATTCCTAACAAAGAGGTAATTTGTCTGACAACTCTCAATGAAAGGCGTGAAACCCTCATGACACACAGAGGATGCAGGGAACAGACGAATCAACCAAGAAGCACATTAGAAGAAAATTGGACTCCGAGTTTGGTGACAGCATAAACGTATTCCCACACAACCAAGGTAAATTACTGATCCAATCTGATAAATCATGCTACAGGACGTTTTAAGAGAAAATTAGAGTTTGAAAAGAGAATGATCAGTCTAAAAAGTTAAGGTAATAGACATGAACAAGATTACTGACCGAACATGATCACACATAAAAACAATGCTTAAAACAAACTTGACATTAACACGAAAACAAGTTACTTACCTGTAACTACAGTTATCCAGTATTGGTATCTTTCATAAATTCACATGCTTGAATCATCCCCGTCGTCGAAGTGGGAGTCCCACGGTACATAAAATAGCAATAAATAATAAATAAAAAATTTTTTTTGCCATAGGCTATAATGGAGCCAGAGCTTGCTCATATAGCCTGTCCATGTCCTTTTGTGAAAGGACCCAAACCTGCCTGCAGTCCAATCAGGCACCAGCACCCTCTAGAACCTTCTCCAGAGAAGCTCCCTTCCTCAGATTTTCCATCACAAGAGTGAAAAATTAAAACCTGAGAGGAAATGCGAGCATCAAAGGGGAGGCGGGTGGGTCGCATGTGAATTTATGAAAGATACCAATACTGGATAACTGTAGTTACAGGTAAGTAACTTGTTTTCTTATCCAGTATTGGATCTTTCATAAATTCACATGCTTGAATCTGAATAGACAGCAGTATGGTTGATAAACATTGTATCCAGCGTGGGTGGAGGGTGCGAGCATGAAGACCCTCTTTCTCAAATATAAATAATAATAATCATAATAATAATAACAATCATAGAAAACTCATACATTTCTGAGCGTGAGTTACGAAGGAATACAGATACTCTAAGTACGTGTATATATATATATATAAAATTCATCTATCTGCATACACATTCATAAGAACATAGATTTACTTTACATATTCACCTGGAAGCATAATAGAAACATGGTTGTTGCATCTCAAACCATATGACTATAACTAAGGAAAGGTCTCACCTTAATGAAAGAGATGGCGTAGCACAGCTTGTCCTACTAGAGTCTGTTCTTTGTGATGACTCCAAACAATAGTGCTGCGTAAAGGAGTGCGTGGTTTTCCATGTCGCAGCCTGGCAAATTTTTTCAAGGGCAATACCATGAAACAAAGCAGCCGATGTGGAGACTGCTCTTGTGGAGTGGGCTCTCGGGCGCCTAGTCAAGGGTTTTCCTGCCTTGGTGTGACAAAATTGGATCGTTGAAGAAATCAATCGGGCTATAGTGGCCTTGGTTACTCCTGTTCCCGGAGGTCCCAGAGAATAAGATACTAGGAGTTGGTCGGATTTCCTGATGTGCTTGGTACTTTGCAGGTAAAATTTTAGGCATTGTTTAATGTCCAAAGAATGGAGAGTTCTCTCTGCTATCGTAGTAGGGTTTGGAAAAAAAGGTTCGCAGAATAACGGGTTCATTGAGGTGGAACGAAGATGGAACTTTGGGAATATATCTGGGATTGGTTCGGAGCATAACGAAATCCTCAGAAAAGACTAAAAAGGGTTCCTTAGTAGTGAACGCTTGTATATCATATCACTGACTCTTCTGGTAGAGGTGAGAGCGAGCAAGGTTGACACTTTCCAGGTGATGTACTTGAGTTCAGCTCTATGGATGGGTTCAAAAGGGGCTTTCATGAGTTGGGAGAGAACAATATTAAGGTGCCACTCTGGCGGAGGTAAGCGTACCGGAGTAAAGGTGCGGAACAGCCCTTTCATAAACTGTTTGATGACTCTGGTTGAACCAATAGACGGCATGTTAGCCGATCGTCTGTAAGAGGCTATAGCTGCTAGGTGAATCTTGACTGATGCATAGGAAAGACCAGCTTTGGAAAGGGAGAGCAGGTAAGGAAGAATTTGCTCAGGATTGATTTGAAATGGGTGAAAATTGTTCTGAGAACACCAAACACAGAACCTCTTCCATTTTAATTTGTATGTCTTGTTCGTGCTCTCTGCTCGTGCTTTAGATAATATGAGCCTACATTCTTGGTCGATGTTCATATCTTGGAACTCTCTGAACTCAGGAGCCAAGCATGCAAGTGCAGTGAAGTTGGGTCGGGATGTAAGATGAGACCCTGATTCTTCGATAGAAGATTGTGGTTGCAAGGAAGACGGACTGGATTGGTTATTGACCGGAGGAGGAGCTCCGTGTACCAGTACTACCTCGGCCACTTGGGAGCTATAAGAATGATCTTGCAGCATTCGGTCTTCATTTTCCTGAGGAGTCTGGGAATCAGTGGAATGGGGGGAAAAGCGTATGCAAAGATCCCGGACCATCTTATCAAAAGAGCATTTCCCCACGACCCCGGGAGTGGGTATCGACTGGCGTAAAACTGGCATTTGGCGTTCAGATTGGTGGCGAACAGGTCTAGGATCGGTCGACCCCATCGTTGGAAAATGCTCTCGAGTATGGTCTGGTTGAGTTCCCACTCGTGACAGTTGTCGTCTGTCCTGCTGAGAGAGTCCGCTAGAGCATTGTTGACCCCCGCCAGGTGCTCTGCCCTGAGTCGGACGTTGTTCCGTGTGAGCCAGTTCCAGAGAGACTGAGCTTCCCTTGAGAGGGAGAGGGATCTTGTTCCTCCCTGCTTGTTGATGTAGAACATGCTTGTTGTGTTGTCTGTTCTGACTAACACTGATGATCCTGCGATGCGTGGCAGAAAAGCTTTGAGCGTAAGATGAATCGCCTTCAGTTCTAACAGATTTATGTGCATCTCTTTTTGGAACTTGGACCATCTGCCTTGAATGCACATGTCCTGTAAGTGGCCTCCCCATCCTTCCAAGGAGGCGTCCGTGGTGAAAACGAAATCTGCTATTGGTGCCAGAAAGGTTAGACCGTGGGAGAGGTGGTTGATGTGAGACCACCATTCTAACGTCTGCCGAATCCTTGGTGTGATGGTTATTAAATTGTCGAAGGATCCTTGTGATTGGGTCCATTGAAGTTGTAGTTCTTCTTGTAGAGGCCTCATTTTGAGTCTTGCCAGCGGTACTAGGACTATGGCTGAGGAAATCATGCCCAGAAGCGATTTGAATAGTCGTACTGAAACGAACTTTCTTGCGGAGATTGTGACAGCCAATTGGGTCAGCTTCTGCTGCCTTGCTAGGGTAAGATATGCCTTGTTTTGGATAGTGTCCAATTCTGCTCCCAGGAAAACTCTCCTGCGTGCGGGAAACACGACTGACTTTTGTAGGTTCACTGTTAGACCCAAACTGTTGAATAGTCTTAGGCAGGCATCTGTGGCTTTTGAGGCTAGTAGAGATGACTGAGCTTTTATGAGCCAGTCGTCCAGGTAAGGGAACACCTGGAAACCCTTGCTTCTGAGGGAGGCTGCGACTGGGGCAAGGCATTTCGTGAAGATTCTCGGAGCTGATCTGAGGCCAAATGGCAGGACTCTGAATTGATAATGGGCACCGGCTACTGTAAAACGGAGATATTTGCGATGTTTTTGGTGTATTGGAACGTGGAAGTAGGCGTCCTGGAGATCTAAGGTTGTCATAAAATCTCCAGGATTCAAGAGGTGCAAGGTATCTGACAGTGTGATCATCCTGAAGGATTGTTTCCGAAGGAACTTGTTGAGTTTCCTGAGGTCTAATATAGGACGCCACTCTCCAGACTTCTTCCTTATGAGGAAAAGACGGGAGTAGAATCCGAGACCCCGTTGCTGCAGAGGAACTGCCTCTATAGCCCCTTTGGCCAGAAGGCTGAAGACTTCCGCTTGAAGCAGACGAAGGTGGAGAGATCTGCCTGATGTTGGTGGGTGAAGCAGTGGCTTTTGTGTGAACTCCAGGGTATGACCTCTTGTCACTATATCCAGCACCCACTTGTCCGATGTTATCTTCTTCCACTCTTGGATGAAGTTGGAAATGTTTGCTCCTATTTGTTGATGTTGCGGGCATTGAGGGAGCATAGCCGGTGCCTGTGGAAGATCATTGCTTTCTGGGTTGATCTCTGGATTGTGAACCCTGCCTTCGTTTCCCTCCTTGTCTGGTATAGGAGGCAGTTGATGATTGCCTGTACTGCTGGTGGTATGAAGGCCTGTACTGGGATTGCTGGTATTGTCTATGAAAGGAACCTCGAAATGAGGTGAAACCCCTCCCTCTAGCCCCTCGAAAGGGCTGCTTCCTGTACTGCAGGGTACCCAGGGACTTGGCCGTGTCTGTGTCCGTCTTAATGGTTTGAAGTGCGTCATCCACATGTTTGCCAAACAAAGATTCCCCATCGTAAGGCATGTCTAGAATTCGGGACTGCACTTCTGGTCTGAAAGATGTGGCCTTGAGCCAACCTTGTCGTCGTAAGACCGCGGCACCCACTAGTTGGCGGAAACCAGTAGAGGCTATGTCCAGAACACAGTCAATAATCTCTTCCGACGCACGCTCACATTCCTGTAGGATCTTACGTGCCTCTTCTTGCTTATTTTCTGGGATGAGGTCCAGGAAAGGTTGCATGTCGGACCACATTTGACGATCATATCGGCCTAAAATTGCTAATGAATTCGCTGCCCTGACAGTGATTGCAGACATGGAGGAGAATCTCTTGCCTATATTATCCAGTCTGCGACCTTCCTTGTCTGGAGGAGTGGAGATAGGCGTTGATGGATTTTTGGAGCGTCTTTGAGCAGCCTGTGAGATGACCGAATCAGGCTTTGGATGGCGAGTAAGGCATGCCGGAGAATCTTGGGTTGCCTTATATTTTTTATCCAGTTTTTGTGGAACTGGAGGAACCGTAGCCGGATTCCGCATAATTTTTGTGCCCTCGCTCCATATGTAATCAATAATCGGAATGGACCGTACCGACTTCCGTGATTGTTCTTTGAAATCATGTAGGAAACATTCCGATTGGGAGACAGATGTTGGTAGGTGGAAACGTACTGTGGCTCTGTCCATAAGATTATGGAAACCACCTATGTCCTCGGGCGGAGAATCAGAGGGGCGAGGAGGTGGTGGAGAAGGAGTGGGGGGCAAATAATCATCCCATTCCTCGGTAGGATGTTGTGGAGTGGAAATTTCTCCTTCTTCTTGTTCTTCTTCCCCTGAAGTGGAACCTTCATCTCTGGGGGGTGCAGCTAACACCGAGTGTGATGTTGATCTTGGAGTAGCTGGAGGAGGAGGAGCATTAACTGGTGTCACCGTAGAGACCGGCGCCGGTGGTTGACCTTCCGCTGGAAACCTTCTATAATCCTGAAGCATGGATTGTAAATCCTGAATTAAGGAGGAAGGCATTTGTACGGTGTCTCTGTGTTGAGGCTCCCGTGTTTCATAGTATTGGTCCTGATGAGAGTAGTATGGTTGATACTGTTCATACTCATTCTCTTCATTGTCATCTTGGTATTTGACATGTGTAGGAAGTTGGCTCTGTATGTGCTATTTCAAAGTAAGGAATAGCATGCACAGAGTCCAAGGGTTCCCCTTAGAGGTAAAATAGTGGTAAAAAATAGATAATACTAATGCTCTATTTTGTGGTAGTGTGGTCGAGCAGTAGGCTTATCCAAGGAGTAGTGTTAAGCATTTGTTGTACATACACATAGACAATAAATGAGGTACACACACTCAGAGACAAATCCAGCCAATAGGTTTTTATATAGAAAAATATCTTTTCTTAATTTATTTTAAGAACCACAGGTTCAAATTCTACATGTAATATCTCATTCGAAAGGTATTGCAGGTAAGTACTTTAGGAACTTCAAATCATCAAAATTGCATGTATACTTTTCAAGTTATTCACAAATAGCTGTTTTAAAAGTGGACACTTAGTGCAATGTTCACAGTTCCTAGGGGAGGTAAGTTTTGGTTAGTTTTACCAGGTAAGTAAGACACTTACAGGGCTTAGTTCTTGGTCCAAGGTAGCCCACCGTTGGGGGTTCAGAGCAACCCCAAAGTCACCACACCAGCAGCTCAGGGCCGGTCAGGTGCAGAGTTCAAAGTGGTGCCCAAAACACATAGGCTAGAATGGAGAGAAGGGGGTGCCCCGGTTCCGGTCTGCTTGCAGGTGAGTACCCGCGTCTTCGGAGGGCAGACCAGGGGGGTTTTGTAGGGCACCGGGGGGGACACAAGTCCACACAGAAATTTCACCCTCAGCAGCGCGGGGGCGGCCGGGTGCAGTGTAGAAACAAGCGTCGGGTTTGTAATGGAAGTCAATGGGAGATCTAGGGATCTCTTCAGCGCTGCAGGCAGGCAAGGGGGGGGTTCCTCGGGGAAACCTCCACTTGGGCAAGGAAGAGGGACTCCTGGGGGTCACTCCTCCAGTGAAAGTCCGGTCCTTCAGGTCCTGGGGGCTGCGGGTGCAGGGTCTCTCCCAGGTGTCGGGACTTAGGATTCAAAGAGTCGCGGTCAGGGGAAGCCTCGGGATTCCCTCTGCAGGCGGCGCTGTGGGGGCTCAGGGGGGACAGGTTTTTGTACTCACAGTCTTAGAGTAGTCCTGGGGTCCCTCCTGAGGTGTTGGATCGCCACCAGCCGAGTCGGGGTCGCCGGGTGCAGTGTTGCAAGTCTCACGCCTTTTGCGGGGAGCTTGCAAGGTTCTTTAAAGCTGCTGGAAACAAAGTTGCAGCTTTTCTTTGGAGCAGGTCCGCTGTCCTCGGGAGTTTCTTGTCTTTTCGAAGCAGGGGCAGTCCTCAGCGGATGTCGAGGTCGCTGGTCCCTTTGGAAGGCGTCGCTGGAGCAGGATCTTTGGAAGGCAGGAGACAGGCCGGTGAGTTTCTGGAGCCAAGGCAGTTGTCGTCTTCTGGTCTTCCTCTGCAGGGGTTTTTCAGCTAGGCAGTCCTTCTTCTTGTAGTTGCAGGAATCTAATTTTCTAGGGTTCAGGGTAGCCCTTAAATACTAAATTTAAGGGCGTGTTTAGGTCTGGGGGGTTAGTAGCCAATGGCTACTAGCCCTGAGGGTGGGTACACCCTCTTTGTGCCTCCTCCCAAGGGGAGGGGGTCACAATCCTAACCCTATTGGGGGAATCCTCCATCTGCAAGATGGAGGATTTCTAAAAGTCAGAGTCACCTCAGCTCAGGACACCTTAAGGGCTGTCCTGACTGGCCAGTGACTCCTCCTTGTTGCTTTCTTTGTTCCCTCCAGCCTTGCCGCCAAAAGTGGGGGCCGTGGCCGGAGGGGGCGGGCAACTCCACTAAGCTGGAGTGCCCTGCTGGGCTGTGACAAAGGGGTGAGCCTTTGAGGCTCACCGCCAGGTGTTACAGCTCCTGCCTGGGGGAGGTGTTAGCATCTCCACCCAGTGCAGGCTTTGTTACTGGCCTCAGAGTGACAAAGGCACTCTCCCCATGGGGCCAGCAACATGTCTCTGGTGTGGCAGGCTGCTGGAACTAGTCAGCCTACACAGACAGTCGGTTAAGTTTCAGGGGGCACCTCTAAGGTGCCCTCTGTGGTGTATTTTACAATAAAATGTACACTGGCATGAGTGTGCATTTATTGTGCTGAGAAGTTTGATACCAAACTTCCCAGTTTTCAGTGTAGCCATTATGGTGCTGTGGAGTTCGTGTTTGACAGACTCCCAGACCATATACTCTTATGGCTACCCTGCACTTACAATGTCTAAGGTTTTGTTTAGACACTGTAGGGGTACCATGCTCATGCACTGGTACCCTCACCTATGGTATAGTGCACCCTGCCTTAGGGCTGTAAGGCCTGCTAGAGGGGTGGCTTACCTATACTGCATAGGCAGTGAGAGGCTGGCATGGCACCCTGAGGGGAGTGCCATGTCGACTTACTCGTTTTGTCCTCACTAGCACACACAAGCTGGCAAGCAGTGTGTCTGTGCTGAGTGAGAGGTCTCCAGGGTGGCATAAGACATGCTGCAGCCCTTAGAGACCTTCCTTGGCATCAGGGCCCTTGGTACTAGAAGTACCAGTTACAAGGGACTTATCTGGATGCCAGGGTCTGCCAATTGTGGACACAAAAGTACAGGTTAGGGAAAGAACACTGGTGCTGGGGCCTGGTTAGCAGGCCTCAGCACACTTTCAATTGTAAACATAGCATCAGCAAAGGCAAAAAGTCAGGGGGCAACCATGCCAAGGAGGCATTTCCTTACACAACCCCCCCCCAAACGAAAGAGGATGAGACTAACCTTTCCCAAGAGAGTCTTCATTTTCTAAGTGGAAGAACCTGGAAAGGCCATCTGCATTGGCATGGGCAGTCCCAGGTCTGTGTTCCACTATAAAGTCCATTCCCTGTAGGGAGATGGACCACCTCAACAGTTTAGGATTTTCACCTTTCATTTGCATCAGCCATTTGAGAGGTCTGTGGTCAGTTTGAACTAGGAAGTGAGTCCCAAAGAGGTATGGTCTCAGCTTCTTCAGGGACCAAACCACAGCAAAGGCCTCCCTCTCAATGGCACTCCAACGCTGCTCCCTGGGGAGTAACCTCCTGCTAATGAAAGCAACAGGCTGGTCAAGGCCATCATCATTTGTTTGGGACAAAACTGCCCCTATCCCATGTTCAGAGGCATCAGTCTGCACAATGAACTGCTTAGAATAATCTGGAGCTTTGAGAACTGGTGCTGAGCACATTGCCTGTTTCAGGGTGTCAAAGGCCTGTTGGCATTCCACAGTCCAGTTTACTTTCTTGGGCATTTTCTTGGAGGTGAGTTCAGTGAGGGCTGTCACAATGGATCCATATCCCTTCACAAACCTCCTGTAATACCCAGTCAAGCCAAGGAATGCCCTGACTTGAGTCTGGGTTTTTGGAGCTACCCAGTCCAGAATAGTCTGGATCTTGGGTTGGAGTGGCTGAACTTGGCCTCCACCTACAAGGTGTCCCAAGTAAACCACAGTTCCCTGCCCTATCTGGCATTTGGATGCCTTGATAGAGAGGCCTGCAGATTGCAGAGCCTTCAAAACCTTCCTCAGGTGGACCAGGTGATCCTGCCAGGTGGAGCTAAAGACAGCAATATCATCAAGATAAGCTGTGCTAAAGGACTCCAAGCCAGCAAGGACTTGATTCACCAACCTTTGGAAGGTGGCAGGGGCATTCTTTAAACCAAAGGGCATAACAGTAAACTGATAATGCCCATCAGGTGTGGAGAATGCTGTCTTTTCTTTTGCTCCAGGTGCCATTTTTATTTGCCAGTACCCTGCTGTCAAGTCAAAGGTACTTAGAAATTTGGCAGCACCTAATTTATCAATGAGCTCATCAGCTCTTGGAATTGGATGAGCATCTGTCTTGGTGACAGAATTGAGCCCTCTGTAGTCCACACAAAACCTCATCTCTTTCTTTCCATCTGTGGTGTGAGGTTTGGGGACTAAGACCACTGGGCTAGCCCAGGGGCTGTCAGAGCGCTCAATGACTCCCAATTCCAGCATCTTGTGGACTTCCACCTTGATGCTTTCCTTAACATGGTCAGACTGTCTAAAGATTTTGTTCTTGACAGGCATGCTGTCTCCTGTGTCCACATCATGGGTACACAGGTGTGTCTGACCAGGGGTTAAGGAGAAGAGTTCAGGAAACTGTTGTAGGACTCTCCTACAATCAGCTTGCTGTTGGCCAGAGAGGGTGTCTGAGTAGATCACTCCATCTACTGTACCATCTTTTGGGTCTGATGACAGAAGATCAGGGAGAGGTTCACTCTCTGCCTCCTGATCCTCATCTGTTACCATCAACAGATTGACATCAGCCCTGTCGTGGAAGAGTTTAAGGCGGTTTACATGGATCACCCTTTTGGGGCTCCTGCTTGTGCCCAGGTCCACCAAGTAGGTGACCTGACTCTTCCTCTCTAGCACTGGGTAAGGGCCACTCCATTTGTCCTGGAGTGCCCTGGGAGCCACAGGCTCCAGAACCCAGACTTTCTGCCCTGGTTGGAACTCAACCAGTGCAGCCTTTTGGTCATACCAAAACTTCTGGAGCTGTTGGCTGGCCTCAAGGTTTTTGGTTGCCTTTTCCATGTACTCTGCCATTCTAGAGCGAAGGCCAAGTACATAGTCCACTATGTCCTGTTTAGGCTCATGGAGAGGTCTCTCCCAGCCTTCCTTAACAAGGGCAAGTGGTCCCCTTACAGGATGACCAAACAGAAGTTCAAAGGGTGAGAACCCTACTCCCTTCTGTGGTACCTCCCTGTAAGCGAAAAGCAGACATGGCAGGAGGACATCCCATCTCCTTTTGAGTTTTTCTGGGAGCCCCATGATCATGCCTTTTAATGTCTTGTTGAATCTCTCAACTAAGCCATTAGTTTGTGGATGGTAAGGTGTAGTGAATTTATAAGTCACTCCACACTCATTCCACATGTGCTTTAGGTATGCTGACATGAAGTTGGTACCTCTGTCAGACACCACCTCCTTAGGGAAACCCACTCTGGTAAAGATACCAATGAGGGCCTTGGCTACTGCAGGGGCAGTAGTTGACCTAAGGGGAATAGCTTCAGGATACCTGGTAGCATGATCCACTACTACCAGGATATACCTATTTCCTGAGGCTGTGGGAGGTTCCAGTGGACCAACTATGTCCACACCCACTCTTTCAAAGGGAACCCCCACCACTGGAAGTGGAATGAGGGGGGCCTTTGGATGCCCACCTGTCTTACCACTGGCTTGACAGGTGGGGCAGGAGAGGCAAAACTCCTTAACCATGTTGGACATATTGGGCCAGTAGAAGTGGTTGACTAACCTCTCCCACGTCTTGGTTTGTCCCAAATGTCCAGCAAGGGGAATGTCATGGGCCAATGTTAGGATGAATTCTCTGAACAGCTGAGGCACTACCACTCTCCTAGTGGCACCAGGTTTGGGGTCTCTGGCCTCAGTGTACAGGAGTCCATCTTCCCAATAGACCCTATGTGTTCCATTTTTCTTGCCCTTGGACTCTTCAGCAGCTTGCTGCCTAAGGCCTTCAAGAGAGGGACAGGTTTCTTGTCCCTTACACAGCTCCTCCCTTGAGGGTCCCCCTGGGCCTAAGAGCTCAACCTGATAAGGTTCAAGCTCCAAAGGCTCAGTTCCCTCAGAGGGCAGAACTTCTTCCTGAGAAGAGAGGTTCCCTTTCTTTTGCTGTGTTGCAGTTGGTTTCCCAACTGACTTCCCTGTTCTCTTGGTAGGCTGGGCCATTCTTCCAGACTCCAGCTCTACTTGTTCACCCTGTGCCTTGCACTGTGCTCTTGTTTTCACACACACCAGTTCAGGGATACCCAGCATTGCTGCATGGGTTTTTAGTTCTACCTCAGCCCATGCTGAGGACTCCAGGTCATTTCCAAGCAGACAGTCCACTGGGATATTTGAGGAGACCACCACCTGTTTCAGGCCATTGACCCCTCCCCATTCTAAAGTAACCATTGCCATGGGATGTACTTTTCTCTGATTGTCAGCGTTGGTGACTGTGTAAGTTTTTCCAGTCAGGTATTGGCCAGGGGAAACCAGTTTCTCTGTCACCATGGTGACACTGGCACCTGTATCCCTCAGGCCCTCTATTCTAGTCCCATTAATTAAGAGTTGCTGTCTGTATTTTTGCATGTTAGGCGGCCAGACAGCTAGTGTGGCTAAATCCACCCCACCCTCAGAAACTAGAGTAGCTTCAGTGTGGACCCTGATTTGCTCTGGGCACACTGTTGATCCCACTTGGAGACTAGCCATACCAGTGTTACCTGGATGGGAGTTTGGAGTGGAACCTTTCTTGGGACAGGCCTTGTCTCCAGTTTGGTGTCCATGCTGTTTACAGCTATGACACCAGGCCTTTTTGGGATCAAAGTTTTTACCCTTGTACCCATTGTTTTGTGAAGAGGCTCTGGGCCCACCCTCCTGTGCAGGTTTTTGGGGGCCTGTAGAAGACTCTTTACTATTTTTAGTTTTGGTTGTCTCATCACCCTTCTGCTGGGGAGTCTTTGTGACCCCTTTCTTTTGGTCACCCCCTGTTGAAGTCTTGGACACCCTTGTCTTGACCCAATGGTCCGCCTTCTTTCCCAATTCTTGGGGAGAAATTGGTCCTAGGTCTACCAGATGCTGATGCAGTTTATCATTGAAACAATTACTTAACAGGTGTTCTTTCACAAATAAATTGTACAGCCCATCATAATTATTTACACCACTGCCTTGAATCCAACCATCTAGTGTTTTCACTGAGTAGTCAACAAAGTCAACCCAGGTCTGGCTCGAGGATTTTTGAGCCCCCCTGAACCTAATCCTGTACTCCTCAGTGGAGAATCCAAAGCCCTCAATCAGGGTACCCTTCATGAGGTCATAAGATTCTGCATCTTGTCCAGAGAGTGTGAGGAGTCTATCCCTACACTTTCCTGTGAACATTTCCCAAAGGAGAGCACCCCAGTGAGATCTGTTCACTTTTCTGGTTACACAAGCCCTCTCAAAAGCTGTGAACCATTTGGTGATGTCATCACCATCTTCATATTTAGTTACAATCCCTTTAGGGATTTTCAACATGTCAGGAGAATCTCTGACCCTATTTATGTTGCTGCCACCATTGATGGGTCCTAGGCCCATCTCTTGTCTTTCCCTCTCTATGGCTAGGATCTGTCTTTCCAAAGCCAATCTTTTGGCCATCCTGGCTAACTGGATGTCCTCTTCACTGGGGCTATCCTCAGTGATTTCAGAGGTGTTGGTCTCTCCTGTGAGGGAACCAGCATCTCTGACTATTATTTTAGGAGTCAGGGTTTGAGGGACCCTGTTCTCCCTAGATAGGACTGGTAGGGGGGAATTGTCCTCCAAGTCACTATCCTCTTCCTCTGAGTTGCCACCCTCAGAGGGGTTGGCCTTTTCAAACTCTGCCAAAAGCTCCTGGAGCTGTATTTTGGTAGGTTTGGGGCCCATTGTTATTTTCTTTATTTTACAGAGTGACCTTAGCTCCCTCATCTTAAGATGGAGGTAAGGTGTGGTGTCGAGTTCCACCACAGTCACATCTGTGCTAGACATTATGCTTCTAAAAGTTGGAATACTTTTTAGGAAACTAAAACTGGTTCTAGAATCTAATTCAAACTTTTAACAAACTTTTAAACTCTAAAAGAAATGCTAAACAGGATCTAACACAAGGCCCTAGTAGGTCTTTTAAGAATTTAGAAAACTTTTCAAATTGCAAAAATCAATTTCTAATGACAATTTTGGAATTTGTCGTGTGATCAGGTATTGGCTGAGTAGTCCAGCAAATGCAAAGTCTTGTACCCCACCGCTGATCCACCAATGTAGGAAGTTGGCTCTGTATGTGCTATTTCAAAGTAAGGAATAGCATGCACAGAGTCCAAGGGTTCCCCTTAGAGGTAAAATAGTGGTAAAAAATAGATAATACTAATGCTCTATTTTGTGGTAGTGTGGTCGAGCAGTAGGCTTATCCAAGGAGTAGTGTTAAGCATTTGTTGTACATACACATAGACAATAAATGAGGTACACACACTCAGAGACAAATCCAGCCAATAGGTTTTTATATAGAAAAATATCTTTTCTTAATTTATTTTAAGAACCACAGGTTCAAATTCTACATGTAATATCTCATTCGAAAGGTATTGCAGGTAAGTACTTTAGGAACTTCAAATCATCAAAATTGCATGTATACTTTTCAAGTTATTCACAAATAGCTGTTTTAAAAGTGGACACTTAGTGCAATGTTCACAGTTCCTAGGGGAGGTAAGTTTTGGTTAGTTTTACCAGGTAAGTAAGACACTTACAGGGCTTAGTTCTTGGTCCAAGGTAGCCCACCGTTGGGGGTTCAGAGCAACCCCAAAGTCACCACACCAGCAGCTCAGGGCCGGTCAGGTGCAGAGTTCAAAGTGGTGCCCAAAACACATAGGCTAGAATGGAGAGAAGGGGGTGCCCCGGTTCCGGTCTGCTTGCAGGTGAGTACCCGCGTCTTCGGAGGGCAGACCAGGGGGGTTTTGTAGGGCACCGGGGGGGACACAAGTCCACACAGAAATTTCACCCTCAGCAGCGCGGGGGCGGCCGGGTGCAGTGTAGAAACAAGCGTCGGGTTTGTAATGGAAGTCAATGGGAGATCTAGGGATCTCTTCAGCGCTGCAGGCAGGCAAGGGGGGGGTTCCTCGGGGAAACCTCCACTTGGGCAAGGAAGAGGGACTCCTGGGGGTCACTCCTCCAGTGAAAGTCCGGTCCTTCAGGTCCTGGGGGCTGCGGGTGCAGGGTCTCTCCCAGGTGTCGGGACTTAGGATTCAAAGAGTCGCGGTCAGGGGAAGCCTCGGGATTCCCTCTGCAGGCGGCGCTGTGGGGGCTCAGGGGGGACAGGTTTTTGTACTCACAGTCTTAGAGTAGTCCTGGGGTCCCTCCTGAGGTGTTGGATCGCCACCAGCCGAGTCGGGGTCGCCGGGTGCAGTGTTGCAAGTCTCACGCCTTTTGCGGGGAGCTTGCAAGGTTCTTTAAAGCTGCTGGAAACAAAGTTGCAGCTTTTCTTTGGAGCAGGTCCGCTGTCCTCGGGAGTTTCTTGTCTTTTCGAAGCAGGGGCAGTCCTCAGCGGATGTCGAGGTCGCTGGTCCCTTTGGAAGGCGTCGCTGGAGCAGGATCTTTGGAAGGCAGGAGACAGGCCGGTGAGTTTCTGGAGCCAAGGCAGTTGTCGTCTTCTGGTCTTCCTCTGCAGGGGTTTTTCAGCTAGGCAGTCCTTCTTCTTGTAGTTGCAGGAATCTAATTTTCTAGGGTTCAGGGTAGCCCTTAAATACTAAATTTAAGGGCGTGTTTAGGTCTGGGGGGTTAGTAGCCAATGGCTACTAGCCCTGAGGGTGGGTACACCCTCTTTGTGCCTCCTCCCAAGGGGAGGGGGTCACAATCCTAACCCTATTGGGGGAATCCTCCATCTGCAAGATGGAGGATTTCTAAAAGTCAGAGTCACCTCAGCTCAGGACACCTTAAGGGCTGTCCTGACTGGCCAGTGACTCCTCCTTGTTGCTTTCTTTGTTCCCTCCAGCCTTGCCGCCAAAAGTGGGGGCCGTGGCCGGAGGGGGCGGGCAACTCCACTAAGCTGGAGTGCCCTGCTGGGCTGTGACAAAGGGGTGAGCCTTTGAGGCTCACCGCCAGGTGTTACAGCTCCTGCCTGGGGGAGGTGTTAGCATCTCCACCCAGTGCAGGCTTTGTTACTGGCCTCAGAGTGACAAAGGCACTCTCCCCATGGGGCCAGCAACATGTCTCTGGTGTGGCAGGCTGCTGGAACTAGTCAGCCTACACAGACAGTCGGTTAAGTTTCAGGGGGCACCTCTAAGGTGCCCTCTGTGGTGTATTTTACAATAAAATGTACACTGGCATCAGTGTGCATTTATTGTGCTGAGAAGTTTGATACCAAACTTCCCAGTTTTCAGTGTAGCCATTATGGTGCTGTGGAGTTCGTGTTTGACAGACTCCCAGACCATATACTCTTATGGCTACCCTGCACTTACAATGTCTAAGGTTTTGTTTAGACACTGTAGGGGTACCATGCTCATGCACTGGTACCCTCACCTATGGTATAGTGCACCCTGCCTTAGGGCTGTAAGGCCTGCTAGAGGGGTGGCTTACCTATACTGCATAGGCAGTGAGAGGCTGGCATGGCACCCTGAGGGGAGTGCCATGTCGACTTACTCGTTTTGTCCTCACTAGCACACACAAGCTGGCAAGCAGTGTGTCTGTGCTGAGTGAGAGGTCTCCAGGGTGGCATAAGACATGCTGCAGCCCTTAGAGACCTTCCTTGGCATCAGGGCCCTTGGTACTAGAAGTACCAGTTACAAGGGACTTATCTGGATGCCAGGGTCTGCCAATTGTGGACACAAAAGTACAGGTTAGGGAAAGAACACTGGTGCTGGGGCCTGGTTAGCAGGCCTCAGCACACTTTCAATTGTAAACATAGCATCAGCAAAGGCAAAAAGTCAGGGGGCAACCATGCCAAGGAGGCATTTCCTTACAACATGGAGCTGCGAAGGGCTATGCACATCTCCGAAAGGACCTTCGTCCGATTCCTCCCAGTCAAGAAGATGACTGGGTAGTAAAGCCGACACCTTGTTTGGAGATGTGTCGGTTGGATAAACGTCCTGTGCAGGTAGATTTCTGATGCTGACCATGGCTCGGAGAGCTGGAGACCTGGAAGAGGTAGGAATGGCCTCAACGTGTGTACTAGGCATCACTGCTGTCGATGGCGTGAAAGTTGATGCAGCCCTGGATGGTACAGATTTTTCGCCGACGATGGTCTCGCCGACGATGGTTTAGTCGACGATGGTTTAGTCGACGATGGTTTAGTCGACGGTAGTGTCGTCGACGGTAGTTTCTTTGACCCCGTCGATGGCGATAGCGCCGATGAGAATGGCATCGCTGAGGTTATAGTCGACGGGGCAGTCGTCGACGGTGCCGATGGAGTCTGGAGAGAAGGGATCGGACCCCTTACCGTCGATGTTAAGGTCGTCGACGCTGACGACGGTCTCCGACGGTGTTGTCGTCGTTGCTCTAATTTTCAGAGTCATTTTTCCAGAAGTGGAAGGCTCTGAAGAAGGAGATAGATGGTAGGACTCCTTCTTTTGAAGAGGAGAGGAAGGCTCAGAGGAGACTGAAGTCTGTAAGCCCTTCCCATGATGAGATTTCTGCCTCTTCCTGGATTTCTCTATGTGGCCTAGGTCCTCAGATCTGGACCTTTTATGTGGCCTCTCTGACCCACTCTCCTCACCTGAAGTACAGGATTTGGCCTGTAACCATGTCAGGAGTCTGCCCTCCCGGTCTCTGAGGGTCTTTGTGGAGAAGGTGCGACATATTTTGCAGTCCTTAACCTGATGTTGTGGGTAGAGACAGTACAAACATTCTTTATGTGGGTCATCCACATGGAGCCTTTTCTTCCCACAGGTCTTGCAAGGGCGGAAAAAGCCTTTTCTAGAAGAATCTGACATATTTGAAGCTTTCTTGAGAGAAAATCTCTGAAGTAGAAGAAAAAACTGAGCATAGCTCAGGGAGACTCCCTTCACACGATGTGCGGTAGAAAATCTGAGGAAGGGAGCTTCTCTGGAGAAGGTTCTAGAGGGTGCTGGTGCCTGATTGGACAGCAGGCAGGTTTGGGTCCTTTCACAAAAGGACATGGATAGGCTATATGAGCAAGCTCTGGCTCCATTATAGCCTATGGCAAAAAACATTTTTTATTTATTGCTATTTTATGTACAGTGGGACTCCCACTTCGACGACGGGGATGATTCAAGCATGTGAATTTATGAAAGATCCAATACTGGATAACATTGCCATATCATCCATCAGAAATTGACAAGATTCATTTACAGTGCCTGATTACCTTAAACTGTTCCTATTAGGACTTCTGACTGGAGATCCAGAAAACACAGAGGCGTCCAAAAGGATCACCTTACTTATTCAATTATTCAGTCAGGACATTATATATGCAGTCACAAATGGCCAGCAGAAACCCCCCAAGCAATTGTTGCTCCCATATGCCGTAGAAACGCTGACAGGCAATGTTCAGATTCAGCCTCATGTCTTCACTAACTTAGCATGGGATAACATTGATAGGCTGGAACAGACTGTTACTGGTAAGGGGACAACTCAGCGAGTCAACGATATAACTGTGCTGGCCAAGTTATTTGGACCACAACCTTTTAAAGCGCCTCTCCCAAGCATTGAGAAACAAAAGCAAAGAACAATGACCACCACAAATAATGAAGAATTGTTCATGTATGTTTTTGGAGAACAAGCTGGGCATCAGTCATTGATGACAAGTACTGAAGTCATGCAGAAATGTGTTGCCCTATTGAAGCTTGCACTAAATAGGAACATAATCTAGGTTGTTACAAAACAAGTAGCAAGCCTTGCACAGATAATATTAAGTTGGACAGAGTTTAACATCAGTACTGGAGACCTAGTTAGTGTATCACAGGATTCCACTGGCTACTTGCCCTCAATTAATGTACCTGTGTAGCAAGCTAGCTCTGTATATGCTATGTCAAAATGAGATATAGTGTGCACATAGTTCAGGGATTCAGAGGCTTGGCAGAGACTAAAGTAGATAAGACTAATGCTTTCTTTTGTAGTAGCGTGGCCGAGGAGTTAGGCTTATCAGAGGTTAGTGCAAAGCACTTGTTGTAAACACAGTCAATAAATGAGGCACACATTCAATGACTAACTCCAGGCCAATATGTTTGTTAAAGGATAATCTCAACAAGGTAGTAATGGCAATAATACTGCACCTCCTAGTATAGTACAATAAGTATTTTTATGAGTAATTTAACTCACGTCTGGTGCACAAGTGGTCAACTCGCCCTACTACCTAAAGGCAAATAGTGTCGAGTATAAAAATAATTTTATATACAATATGCGTAAGTACAACTGAGACCACAGTTGTAGGAAGTTGGCTCTTCAAAGTAAGAAATAGTGTGCACAGAGTCCAAGGGTCCCCCTTAGAGGTAAGATAGTGGCAAAATTAGATAATTCTAATGCTCTATTTTGTGGTAGTGTGGTCGAGCAGTACGCTTATCAGAGGGTAGTGTTAAGCATTTGTTGTACACACACAGGCAATAAATGAGGAACACACACTCAAAGATTTACTCCAGGCCAATAGGTTTTTATATTGAAAAATATATTTTCTTAGTTTATTTTAACAACCACAGGTTCAAGATTTACATTAAACACTTTAAATGCAAGGTACTTCACTTAGATACTTTAGGAACTTTGAATAAAATCAATATCATATACAGTCTTTGTAAAAATGTCAATAAGCTATTTTCATAGTGGACACAGTGCAAAAATCAACAGTTCCTGGGGGAGGTAAGTAAAGGTTAGATTAGGAGGTAAATAACACTTACAAGTCTCAGTTCTGGGGCATGGGCAGCCCACCGTTGGGGATTCAAGGCAACCCCAAAGTTACCACACCAGCAGCTCAGAGCCGGTCAGGT
Source organism: Pleurodeles waltl (assembly GCF_031143425.1). Taxonomy (NCBI): domain Eukaryota; kingdom Metazoa; phylum Chordata; class Amphibia; order Caudata; family Salamandridae; genus Pleurodeles; species Pleurodeles waltl. Next base: position 231,933,365 of record NC_090442.1, read on the forward strand.
GCAGAGGTCAAAGTGGTGCCCAAAACGCATAGGCTTCAATGGAGAAGGGGGTGCCCCGGTTCCAGTCTGCCAGCAGGTAAGTACCCATGACTTCGGAGGGCAGACAAGGGGGGTTTTGTAGGGCACCGGGGGGGGACACAAGTCAGCACAAAAAGTACACCCTCAGAGGCACAGGGGCGGCCGGGTGCAGAGTGCAAACAGGCGTCGGGTTTGCAATTGGTTTCAATGGGAGACCCAGGGGTCTCTTCAGTGAGGCAGGCAGGCAAGGGGGTGGCTCCTCTGGGTAGCCACCACCTGCGCAAGGGAGAGGGCCACCTGGGGGTCGCTTCTGCACTGGAGGTCGGATCCTTCAAGTCCTGGGGGCTGCGGGTGCAGTGTCTTTACCAGGCATCGGGTTCTTTGAAGCAGGCAGTCGCGGTCAGGGGGAGCCTCTGGATTCTCTCTGCAGGTGTCACTGGGGGGGGGGATCAGGGGGGTCAACTCTGGCTACTCACAGGGTCGCAGTCGCCGGGGAGTCCTCCCTGTAGTGTTGGTTCTCCGCAGGTCGAGCTGGTGGCCTCGGGTGCAGAGTGGAAAGTCTCACGCTTCCGTCGGGAAACGTGTGGTCTTTAAAAGTTGCTTCTTTGTTGCAAAGTTGCAGTCTTTGTGGAACAGGGCCGCTGTCCTCTGGAGTTCTTGGTCCTTTTAGATGCAGGGTAGTCCTCTGAGGCTTCAAAGGTCGCTGGACCCTGGGGGACGCGTCGCTGTTGCAGTTTCTCTTGAAGCGGTAGGGCTGGGGCCAAAGCAGTTGGTGTCTCCGTCTTCTCTGCAGGGCTTCAGGTCAGCAGTCCTTCTTCGTCTTCAGGTTGCAGGAATCTATCTTGCTTGGTTCTGGTGGCCCCTAAATACTCAATTTAGGGGTGTGTTTAGGTCTGGGGGGTTAGTAGCCAATAGCTACTAGCCCTGAGGGTGGCTACACCCTCTTTGTGCCTCCTCCCTGAGGGGAGGGGGCACATCCCTAATCCTATTGGGGGAATCCTCCATCTGCAAGATGGAGGATTTCTAAAAGTCAGAGTCACCTCAGCTCAGGACACCCTAGGGGTTGTCCTGACTGGCCAGTGACGACTCCTTGTTTTTCTCATTATCTCCTCCGGCCTTGCCGCCAAAAGTGGGGCCGTGGCCTGAGGGGGTGGGCATCTCCACTAGCTGGGATGCCCTGTGGCGCTGTAACAAAGGGGGTGAGCCTTTGAGGCTCACCGCCAGGTGTTACAGTTCCTGCAGGGGGAGGTGAGAAGCACCTCCACCCAGTACAGGCTTTGTTACTAGCCACAGAGTGACAAAGGTACTCTCTCCATGTGGCCAGCAACATGTCTGGTGTGTGGCAGGCTGGCAAAACTAGTTAGCACACACTGGAAGTCGGGTATGTTTTCAGGGGGCATCTCTAAGATGCCCTCTGCGTGTATTTCACAATAAAATGTACACTAGCATCAGTGTGCATTTATTGTGCTGAGAAGTTTGATACCAAACTTCCCAGTTTTCAGTGTAGCCATTATGGTGCTGTGGAGTTAGTGTTTGACAGACTCACAGACCATATACTCCTATGGCTACCCTGCACTTACAATGTTCAAGGTTTTGCTTAGACACTGTAGGGGCATAGTGCTCATGCACCTATGCCCTCACCTATGGTATAGTGAACGCTGCCTTAGGGCTGTAAGGCCTGCTAGAGGGGTGACTTATCTATGCCATGGGCAGTGTGAGGTTGGCATGGCACCCTGAGGGGAGTGCCATATCGACTTAGTCATTTTCTCCCCACCAGCACACACAAGCTGGCAAGCAGTGTGTCTGTGCTGAGTGAGGGGTCCCCAGGGTGGCATAAAACATGCTGCAGCCCTTAGAGACATTCCCTGGCATCAGGGCCCTTGGTACCTGGGGTACCAGTTACAAGGGACTTACCTGGATGCCAGGGTGTGCCAATTGTGGAGACAAAGGTACAGGTTAGGGAAAGAACACTGGTTCTGGGGCCTGGTTAGCAGGCCTCAGCACACTTTCAAATCATAACTTGGCATCAGCAAAGGCAAAAAGTCAGGGGCTAACCATGCCAAGGAGGCATTTCCTTACACCACTTCTTTGTTCTTGGTACTAGAGGGTGCAGGTCCAGTCCAGCAGGGCTCCTCTCAGGTCACAGCCAGCAAGTCCAAGCCTTTTCTGATCTTCCGCAGGTCCAGAAAAAGTGGGAGCCTGGAAATGCCATATTTATGTCCGGCATCTGCTAGCAGGTCGGAATGACTCCTGGGCACTTCCTAGCCAATGGGTAAAAGTTCCCTGGGTCAACCCTCTATACTTTTCCTTAAGTTCCTGTTTGCCTTACTACACACAGGCTCAAATTAGTACTGGGGCATTTTCAAGATGGTGGCAGTTTTCAGCCACACTAAACTTAGGCCCAGAGGGCTGGGGGTATATGGGAGTGCCATGGGGAAATCACAAGTATTCTCTCAAACTAAAACTAAAATCCAGTTTGAAGCATGCACAGTACACACCAACCCCAGAGACAGAAGTCCGGCAAGGCAAAAGCAGGTGTCTTCAGCCACCAGACAGGGGATCCACAAGAATTGTCTTGGCATCCTGCTCTCTCCCCTTCAGAAATCCCAAAAGTTACATGTGGTTCAAGACACGTCAGGCAAGATTTAACAGTGTGGCGTCACATGATGCCCATAGCCCTCACTGTGAATATTTTGAGGAGTTCAGAGGATACATCTCTGCCCATTCAGGTCATCTTATTTTTTTGCACCTAGGTGGCATTTCACACCAAATCGAAGCTAATGCAAATTAGCCTCCAGGAACTTTCAGCAGGGAAAAGGTAACTTTTTAAAAATTACTTTTCCTTTCCTTAATATTTAATACAAATCTGACTTCACCACTAAATTGGATTTTAAACAGCCATTAAAAACATAGGTTTCTAATTTTTTTCTAGCTGATCCATTGCCAGTTAGCAGTATTAGTATTTTAATACGCCCCCTGGTTTTCTACACAGGACAACTTAGCTGCCATAGTGAAAGTAGGGTTCTGGCTTTGTTACTGTAAGAACGTGGTATTATTCATTTTCTAATGTCCTTAATTTAAATACCAGGCACCTAACCTAAACTGTGGACTAAAAGGCTTACATAGAGGTCACTTACGAATATTTAAACAGGAGGTTTTTACGTGTCAAAACAGGTAGCACTGCAGGTTTTACACTGCAGCAATCAGGCTATGGAACATAGGACTGTAGCTATGTTTGCACTGCCACAGTAGTGGATAATACAACAGGGCTGCAATTCATAAGTTGCACTTTACTTCCAGACTCTTGCTGTATGTTTTACACCATATTTCAGGGGCCTACTGGAATGTTAAATGTGCCAATCACTAATAAGCTAATTCAACTATGGTCAGAGTGTACAGAGTTCTATAGTCAGCAAAGTAGATAGGCCAAATATATGGGAGTCAGCAAAGAAAATGGTAGCTTCCTGCAATACCGATAATAAAGACAGGGAAAAAAACAAGACCAGATCAACCAGCAATGAGTGCAAGCAATAGTAAATAATGATACATAATTTCCAAAAAGGGATACAAAAAAAGAACAGCATAACTCTAAAAAGGCAAGAGCACTTGAAAAGCGAAGCATTGCACCTGTTCCAGTGAAGCAAAAAAAACAAGAACTATTCATGAGGGTTTTTGAACGCAAATAGGATATGGAGAAGAACACATACAGGGACACTCAGGACAGAGGACTCAAAAATTCTGCAAACTGCCAATTCTCCATTTTCAGGAACCTTTTTATATCACCCATCCAAGAAAAACATTATTAGAATGAGTAAGTACAGGACAAGTGTACAATGTGTACTCAAGGGGCATAAGACATAAGTTTCAAACCACTAAGCAGCTACCAAGAGTATGTCTTGAAAGTGGGCAGCAGTTTTAAAAATCTCTCTTGATGTGAGAATGAAAATGTCACTTACCCAGTGTACATCTGTTCGTGGCATCAGTCGCAGTAGATTCGCATGTTCTGCAATAGCTCGCCATCTGGTGTTGGGCCGGAGTGTTACAAGTTGTTTTTCTTCGAAGAAGTCTTTCGAGTCACGGGACCGAGTGACTCCTCCTTTTGTCTCCATTGCGCATGGGCGTCGACTCCATCTTCGATTGTTTTTCCCCGCAGAGGGTGAGGTAGGAGTTGAATTGTAGTAATAGTGCCCATGCAATGGAGTGACTAAGTATGCACCTATTTAAGGTTGAGATGATACATATATAAATAATTGAAGGTAACTTCCAAACTGCTACAGGCTCCCGGGGAGGCGGTGGGCACATGCGAATCTACTGCGACTGATGCCACGAACAGATGTACACTGGGTAAGTGACATTTTCAGTTCGATGGCATCTGTCGCTGTAGATACGCATGTTCTGCATAGACTAGTAAGCAGTTATTTCCCCAAAAGCGGTGGATCAGCCTGTAGGAGTGGAAGTAGTTTGAAATAATGTCCTTAATACGGCTTGACCTACTGTGGCTTGTTGTGCGGATAACACGTCTACACAGTAGTGCTTGGTGAATGTGTGAGGCGTAGACCATGTGGCTGCCTTACATATTTCTTGCATTGGGATGTTTCCTAGAAAGGCCATGGTAGCACCTTTCTTTCTGGTTGAGTGTGCCCTTGGTGTAATGGGCAGCTGTCGTTTAGCTTTAAGGTAGCAGATTTGGATGCATTTAACTATCCATCTGGCTATACCTTGTTTTGAAATTGGGTTTCCTGCATGAGGTTTTTGAAATGCAATAAAGAGTTGTTTAGTCTTTCTGATGTTCTTTGTTCTGTCAATGTAATACATCAATGCTCTTTTGACATCTAATGTATGTAGTGCCCTTTCAGCTACGGTATCTGGCTGTGGAAAGAACACTGGAAGTTCCACTGTTTGATTTAGATGGAACGGTGAAATAACCTTTGGCAAAAATTTAGGATTGGTCCTTAGGACGACTTTATTTTTGTGTAGTTGTATAAAAGGTTCCTGTATAGTAAACGCCTGAATCTCGCTTACTCTTCTCAGGGAAGTAATGGCGATGAGAAATGCCACCTTCCAGGTTAGGAACTGTATATCGCAGGAGTGCATGGGTTCAAAAGGTGGACCCATAAGTCTAGTTAGGACAACATTTAGGTTCCATGAAGGAACAGGTAGTGTTCTTGGTGGTATAATCCTCCTAAGGCCCTCCATGAATGCTTTAATGACTGGTATTCTATATAGGGAAGTTGAATAGGTAGTCTGCAGGTATGCAGATATTGCTGCAAGGTGAATCTTAATGGAAGAGAAAGCTAGGTTAGATTTTTGTAAGTGAAGCAAGTAACCCACTACATGTTCTGGAGTTGTGTGTAATGGTTGTATTTGATTAATATGGCAGTAGCAAACAAACCTCTTCCATTTACTTGCATAGCAGTGCCTGGTGGATGGCCTTCTTGCTTGTTTTATGACTTCCATACATTCTTGGGTAAGTTGTAAGTGCCCGAATTCTAGGATTTCAGGAGCCAGATTGCTAGATTCAGCGATGCTGGATCTGGGTGTCTGATCTTTTGGTTGTGCTGTGTTAACAGATCTGGCCTGTTGGGCAATTTGATGCAGGGTACCACTGATAGGTCTAGCAGCGTTGTGTACCAGGGTTGCCTTGCCCAAGTTGGTGCTATCAATATGAGTTTGAGTTTGCTTTGACTGAGTTTGTTTACCAGGTAAGGAAGGAGAGGGAGAGGAGGAAAAGCGTAAGCAAATATCCCTGACCAGTTCATCCATAGGGCATTGCCTTGGGATTGTTTGTGTGGGTACCTGGATGCGAAGTTTTGGCATTTTGCGTTCTCCCTCGTCGCAAACAAGTCTATCTGAGGTGTTCCCCAGAGTTTGAAATAAGTGTTGAGAATTTGGGGGTGAATTTCCCATTCGTGGACCTGTTGGTGATCTCGAGAGAGATTGTCTGCGAGTTGATTTTGTATCCCTGGTATAAACTGTGCAATTAGGCGAATTTGGTTGTGAATTGCCCAATGCCAAATTTTTTGTGCTAGCAGGCTTAACTGCGTGGAGTGCGTCCCTCCCTGCTTGTTTAGATAATACATTGTTGTCATGTTGTCTGTTTTGACGAGAATGTATTTGTGAACTATTATTGGTTGGAAAGCTTTTAGTGCTTGAAAAACTGCTAGAAGTTCTAGGTGATTGATATGCAGTTTTGTTTGATGTACGTTCCATTGTCCTTGTATGCTGTGTTGATCGAGGTGTGCTCCCCACCCTGTCATGGAAGCATCTGTTGTTATTACGTATTGTGGCACTGGGTCTTGGAAAGGCCGCCCCTTGTTTAAATTTATGTTGTTCCACCACAGAAGCGAGAGGTAAGTTTGGCGGACTATTAACACCAGATCTAGAAGGTGACCCTGTGCTTGAGACCACTGTGATGCTAGGCATTGTTGTAAGGGCCTCATGTGCAGTCTTGCGTTTGGGACAATGGCTATGCATGATGACATCATGCCTAGGAGTTGTAATACCATCTTTGCCTGTATATTTTGTGTTGGATACATGCGTTGTATGATGGTGTTGAAATTTTGAATTCTTTGTGGACTTGGAGTGGCCACTCCCTTTGATGTGTCTATTATGGCTCCCAGGTATTGTTGTACCTTGCGTGGCAGAATTTTGGATTTTGTGAAATTGACGGTGAACCCGAGTTTGAAGAGGGTTTGTATGATGTGATTTGTGTGATTTGAGCACTGTATGAACGAATGGGCCTTGATTAGCCAGTCGTCCAAATATGGGAACACATGTATTTGCTGCCTTCTTATGTGTGCAGCGACTACCGCTAGACATTTGGTAAAGACTCTTGGTGCGGTTGTTAATCCGAAAGGCAGTACCTTGAATTGGTAATGTATTCCTTTGAATACAAACCTTAGGTATTTCCTGTGCGATGGGTGTATTGGTATATGGAAATAAGCATCCTTGAGGTCTAAAGTTGCCATGTAGTCGTGTAGTTTTAGCAATGGCAATACTTCTTGTAGTGTGACCATGTGGAAGTGGTCTGATTTGATGAAAGTGTTCACTACTCTGAGGTCTAGGATTGGTCTCAGCGTTTTGTCCTTCTTTGGTATCAGAAAGTACAGTGAGTAAACTCCTGTGTTTATTTGTGTGTTTGGCACTAATTCGATTGCATTCTTCTGCAATAGTGCCTGCACTTCTATCTCCAGGAGATTGGAATGGTGTGTTGTTAAATTTTGTGCTTTTGGTGGTATGTTTGGAGGGAATTGTAGAAATTCTATGCAATAACCATGTTGGATAATTGCTAGAACCCAAGTGTCTGTAGTGATTTCCTCCCATGCTTTGTAATAATGACCTATTCTTCCCCCCACTGGTGTTGTGTGGAGGGGGTGAGTGACATGTGAGTCATTGTTTAGTAGTAGGGGTTTTGGGGCTTTGAAATCTCCCTCTATTTCTAGGGAATTGCCCTCCTCTATATTGTCCCCGAAAACCTCCTCTATACTGTCCCTGGTAAGTGGACGGTGTTGCTTGTGAGGTGCTGGCTTGTGTGCTTTGACCCCGAAACCCCCCTCGAAAGGGCGTTTTACGGAATGTGCTGTAATTCCCTCTGCTCTGCGGGGAGTAGAGTGCGCCCATGGCTTTGGCAGTGTCCGTATCTTTTTTGAGTTTCTCAATCGCTGTGTCCACTTCTGGACCGAACAGTTCTTTTTCATTAAAAGGCATATTGAGAACTGCTTGTTGAATCTCTGGTTTAAATCCAGACGTTCGGAGCCATGCATGCCTTCCGATAGTTACAGATGTATTAATTGTCCGTGCAGCTGTATCTGCAGCGTCCATGGAGGAACGTATCTGGTTGTTGGAGATGGTCTGTCCCTCCTCAACCACTTGTTTTGCCCTATTTTGGAAGTCCTTGGGCAGATGTTCAATGAGATGTTGCATCTCGTCCCAGTGGGCTCTGTCATAGCGCGCAAGTAGTGCCTGGGAGTTCGCGATGCGCCACTGGTTTGCAGCTTGTGCTGCGACTCTCTTACCAGCTGCATCGAACTTGCGGCTTTCTTTATCTGGGGGTGGTGCATCTCCAGATGTGTGAGAGTTGGCCCTTTTCCTAGCTGCTCCTACAACAACAGAGTCTGGTGGCAGCTGTGTAGTGATGAAAACCGGGTCCGTAGGAGGCGGCTTATACTTTTTTTCCACCCTTGGTGTGATTGCCCTACTTTTGACCGGCTCCTTAAATATGTCTTTTGCGTGCCGGAGCATACCAGGGAGCATAGGCAGGCTTTGGTAGGAGCTGTGGGTGGAGGAGAGTGTGTTGAACAAGAAATCATCCTCGACCTGTTCTGAGTGGAGGCTTACGTTATGAAATTGTGCTGCTCTAGCCACCACCTGAGAGTACGCGGTGCTGTCTTCTGGTGGAGATGGCTTTGTAGGGTATGCCTCCGGGCTGTTATCTGACACTGGGGCGTCGTATAGGTCCCATGCGTCCTGATCTTGGTCACCCTGGCTCATGGTGGTGTGAGCTGGGGAGTGAGATGGAGTTTGTGCTGGTGAAACGTTAATCACGGGCGGAGGAGAGGGTGGTGGTGTAACTCTTTTCACCACTTTTGGTTGTGGTGCTTGTTCCGTCTGGAACTCCAACCTTCTCTTTCTCCTAATGGGGGGAAGGGTGCTTATTTTTCCTGTCCCCTGCTGAATGAAGATACGCTTTTGCGTATGGTCCACATCAGTTGCTTGTAGCTCTTCCTCAAACCTATGCTTTTGCATTTGGGAGGTTAGCGAGTGCTCTTCTGTATAAGAGCCTGAAGCTGGGTCGCTTGCAGTTTGTTTCGGCATCGAAACTTTGTCTGCGTGTTTTTTCGGCTCTGAGGTGACTTTTTTCCTTTTCGGGGCCGAAACCTCTCGGCGTCGATCTGTTTCGGTGCCGCTGTCTCGGCGTCGAGCCGTGTCCACACCGGCATCTCGGTGTCGAGGCTTGTCTCCAGCACTTTCTCGGTCCCGAGAAGGCTGCGTGCCGGTGTCTCGACCGGAGTCGGACGATCTCGGCACTGTTTGGGCCTTTTTCGGTGCCGACGGTCGGTCACCGAATTTATGGGTTGAGCCATGGCCTGGTGGCAGTGGCGTCCCCTGGGCCTTGTAAATGTTTCTTTGTGTGGTTTTCGACGTCTTACTCACGGTTTGTGTATCGTCGAATCCTTCGGAGTCTGAGTCTTGGATCGAGAAGGTACCTTCTTCTTCCTGTTCCTCGAACTCCCGTTGGGCTGTCGGTGCGGACGCCATTTGAAGTCTTCTGGCTCGACGGTCTCGGAGTGTTTTTCGGGACCGGAACGCACGACAGGCCTCGCAGGTGTCTTCGCTGTGCTCAGGTGACAGGCACAGGTTGCAGACCAAATGTTGGTTTGTGTAGGGGTATTTATTGTGGCATTTGGGGCAGAAGCGGAACGGGGTCCGTTCCATCGGCGTTCTTCAGCACGCGGTCGGGCCGACCAGGCCCCGACGGAGGATCGAAAAACTACCCCGAAGGGCACCGGAGCTCTTCGATCTTCGATGCGGTGTGGAATCTAAGTACGCCGATCCCGAACGCAACAATACCGACGAAAATCTTCCGAAATTAGCTAATTTTCCGTTCCGAAACTCGGAGCGACAGGAACACGTCCGAACCCGATGGCGGAAAAAAAACAATCGAAGATGGAGTCGACGCCCATGCGCAATGGAGACAAAAGGAGGAGTCACTCGGTCCCGTGACTCGAAAGACTTCTTCGAAGAAAAACAACTTGTAACACTCCGGCCCAACACCAGATGGCGAGCTATTGCAGAACATGCGTATCTACAGCGACAGATGCCATCGAACTATTATGTACACATAGGGTCCAAAACAATCTTGATTAACTGCAGCCTATGGCAAGAGTTCTATATTATTATTTATAGTTGATTTATTAGCAATAGAAAACCAAAGTTGTCTCACTAAAAGAAGTCTGGAGGGTCGATTTTAAAGAGAATATTTCCAAATTAACATGTTAGGGCAATACATTAATATAACTCTAGACATCATGATAAAGTGTTAATGAGGCCAGTTTCAGTCAGGTGGAGCTGGCCACTGGCAGCCTTGTAAAGAGATCTGTACAGTCTTTTGATACACCTATGATGTCCAAAATGATCATATCCTATTTCATTTTCTTGTGCACGTCTGCATTCTATTGGAAGATATTCAATTAACTAGCTCAGAGTCCAATGTCTCACAGTAATAGTGACAAAGACATGGAATTTGAAGCTCTTGTACTGAGGTTTGACAGACTTTGTTCCCCAGAAAATCCATACTTTGGTTCCTCTTCTTTGGTGGGGCCTTAAAAGTAGAGGCTACCGTGTGGCATTTCACTTTTGCCACAAACACTAGAAAACAATTCAGACCAAGATTTGGTCTGGGAGAGGTTAGGTCAAAAATGAGAAGCAGTGAACTACTTCTCTTATCCCTTTTTTTTAACCCATCTTGAAACGTTTATATAAAATGGATGATGATTTCTTTGTTCTATGTTAACTGAAGGTCAGATTGAGGCCACAATATTCTCCACTGGAAATACCTGCATTGCCAAATGTCACTTAACTGGGCTATTCACATGAAGGTTCAGGAACGCAGCCTCTCATATGAAAGCATTTTCTTAGGCTTTTCCTATAGAACTATTGTGTTTCATAGAGGATCATTCTTGGGATGCCTGAAGAAGGCACCACCCATTTTTGGCTGTGTTTCTTTGAGGAAAGTTTTCCATTCATTTTTTAGGTAGGGAGGAGGATGAAATAGGTACATAAGAACTTCCAATTAGATCTGTTATCTATAAAATACTCCAATTTGATTTTAAATGTGGATTCCGCCGGTCAGAAAGGAAACTCTAGTGGTCAATGCTATGCATCCTAAAGATGGCTCCTGGATTAATCAGTGTACAAGAGTAACTTCTTGAAGGGATATCATCAAGAAATTCCTTTGGTGTCAAGTGTGAAGTTACTACTCCATTTAGTAGCCTGACAGGGGTAAGACAAGCATGTATGCTGCCACCCAGTTCCTGCAACTGCTTTATTAATGATTTGCAGAGGGATCTTAAATATATGTGCAGGACCAGCAGAAGTAGAGTGGAACACCAGTACTGATACTCTTGTATGCTGATAAGCCAAGCTGCACACTGTGAATAAACTTTCCATGCTCAAGATACTGGATGCCATTTTTTCAATGTAAATGTTGGTGAGGCTAAAACAATGATACATGGCCTGGCGATATCCCTTAACAAAACAACAAAAAAAGGCATTCACACTTAAAAGCAATTAGCTAGAGACAATATCTGCCATGACTACTTTGAGTTTAAATACTGAAACAATTTGAGTTGGAAAGACCAAACAGGTAAAGCAATTCTTTCACACTGTAACAATAGCAAAACTTTAGGCTGTTCTGTAAACAAGCTTAGAATACATTACATGGAGCTAGAGCTAAATGTTTGACACAAAGGTGGTGTTGCAGGCTTTACAAGGTACAGTAATAAGGAACTAAGATAATCTAAAGAACATTGTAATGAGTGAAAATAAATGTCTTATTGAGGCATTTGCTGAATTTGGGTCATGGTAAACTGTTAACTAGTGCATCTGGAGGTTGGGATTTCAGTGGAAAAGGTATGGGTTAACAACTAAGGTCAATTATAGACACTCCGTTATTGATGTCCTGGGGCAAACAATTTAACCTGACATTCCCTTCCTCAGGTATTTCAAGACCATTTTCCATGGGACAGGTTGCAACATGTTTTGGAATAGCCTAGAACTGCTTAGTGGGGCCTACAGCAGACAGACCAGAAAAGATTTAAAGACTGGATGTTGCAATAGATTCAACTGAATCCTCACTTTTGTAACACAGCCTACTAAATTTATCTATGAGCAGTAGCTTAGCTTAGGTGATGCACCCGAAATGTTAAATTAATGTATTAATGTAGGTGTTCTTTCACTCACCTCACATACTAGTTACTTGGTAGGGTCACTCGATGTGCACTGAAACTGTAACTCATCTCCCAGGAGACTGCTGCTCACTTCTTGTTTTTATTTTCATTCTCTAAATAATCGAGATGGGAATCGTGAAAACTTTTTTCTTTCTAGTATTGATGCCACCTACTCCTCTGAGGTACTGTTATGCTGTCAGACATCTCTACCATACATTGCTTAATTTATCAAATAAAATACATTAAGGAAAAAATCAAATAACTATTTGAGTGCAGGAGCCCAAGGTTTCTTAGGAGACTACAGTTGGGAGTGCAGAATACCAAGGCAGTCTAGTGTTCATTCCACCTCGCACATCTTTCGTCCACTATCCTACACTTTCTGTCTCTTTAACGTACACTTTCAGGTCTTTTTCCATTGTTCCTTTCTTTCTGTTCAACAGTTCTCTCTTGCACTGGATCGATGTCCAATACGAAAAATATGCCCCGGAGCCCAAAATTGAGTGCCAGTGCTGATAAACTGCAACCACAGGTCAAACAAAATACTGTAATCATATTACAGTATACATTGATTTGGAAACAGAACAGGAATTTACTAGCGTTTTGTAATGTCTGTTTAGGCATTTTCAATTGTACTATTTAAGCTGAATTAAGCTATTTTTGTCTTTAGAATGCAATGCATGTTTATGTGCGCGTTTCGCTTATTTTACTATTGAATTTGTTAAAAATTAACTTTGCTAAGAATGTTGTCATAAAGAAGCTGACACACCACTCATCTCTGACCACGATTGGGCAGTTTTCTGTGTCTAAATCAACGTCCAGCAGTGAAGGAGCTGCAGAGTGGTCGTCCAATGCAGGAATCTCAACAAGATATTCAGAAGGCAAGATTTATATGGATGGATAATGCCTGCTGAGCCTCTCACAGACTCTATAGCTGCACATCAAACTGAAATGGTGTCTCTATATTGAAGCTATGTAAGGCGGCACCCATAGTGATGATACAGTCCTTAACCCAAAAACACAAATCGAACAGGAGCAACTGATGTCGAGATTTGAGGATCAAACCTTAAGGGGTATCAGACGCAGCTTAAAGGAGGAGGAAATTTCCTTTCAAATTTGAAAACATGTATGCTTAACAAATGTATTCTGGTCTCACATATGTGGAGATATACTACTGTTAATAAATATATGTGAGAATCTCATGAAGGAGAAAACTTGGTTTGGGATTTTATGTTCCATGCTTTAAGGATAAGAAATTAAAAATGCAGTATAATAAATAAATAAAACACATGTGATACCATATAATAAAGGAATAATCTGCTATAAAGATGCTGCTCAACAATAATGACAAAGTGCCAAATGATATATGGCACTAGAATATGCCATGTGACAACCAAGAAATGTAGCTAAATTGGCAAGGAAATTGACATCAATGTTAATGTATGCATTGTAATAAGGGTTGTGATGTGCCCGGATGATGATTTTGTATTTACTCTGAAACATTTACATTAGATACTGTAAATGCAAAAAATAAAAAGTTACCTCTTTTCTTTTCTTTGCAGCAGTGTAGAGAAGATTCTGGGCTGCTGTTGCAGGAGATACGTAATCTTCAAACACATCTACAAATATGAAAGCACAAATTATGAGGATATTAAAGTGTCAAACGCTACTAGATATGGATGGAAACGAAAATGGAGACACTAATAAATTTTCAACTGAGGATCACTAAAGAGCATTGTATCACCTAAGTGTCATTTAAGCGGCATCTTAGCTTGGAGCTACCAATCATGTACTGCTATTTCTCAATTAGCATACATTGGTATAAACACAACAAAGGCCATGGTTTAATCTAAATCTAGCAATAGGTAGAAGAGAGAGCCAGGTGGTACTTGTATTAATAGCTAAGACCTCTCCTGTGTGGACAAGTGCGGAAAAGGTGGTCACAGTCTAAGGATGTTCTGTATGGGCAAACTGTGGGCTGAGTGGTCATGTTTGTGATGGCAGGGATAAACAAAGAACACAGCAGCAATCTGCAAATAAACTAAAGAAACACACTTTTCTATAGAAGCCTCATGAAAGTTCAAAAGATGACATAATGTGAAATTGAGGGCTATCGGAAATGGCATTTAAGAAGTCACAAGGGGAGTTAAACAGCTTTAAATGTGTATCAAGCATGTATTGAATGAGATGCTGAACATGCAGCAATAGATGGAAGATGTCGTAGGAAGCTTTTGATGCGATAACGTGTTTCACTGGCATCCAAGAAAGAAACAAAACAAACAAAGAAAATAAAAAGAAAGAAAAAGAAATAACGGTTGAAATGTAGAATGACATGTTTATAGAGGAATGGATAAAAACCGTGCTAAAGCCAAAGGGATTATCAACATGCATCTCTAAAGAGAGAGCATATGGAGCCCAGTTTCCACCTCCATTGCAGGAGTTCATCCTGGAGTCATCATGCCAAGTTTTATCAACTATTGGGCCTGTGACATGATCCTTCAGAAGCCATAAGAAAATTCCAGTGGTGCTTTGCCTCTCTGATGTTGCTCAGTCCATCCAGGGGCAACGACGGAGCTCTCAAGGAGTTAATAGGAAAATAAGAGGCTTGAAAATGATTCTGTACCCTGCCAAACTCAGAACAGTGGCAGAAGAGAACAAAGTGGCACTTCTAGAGACCAGAAGAAGCATGGGACTTGGTGGAAGGCTGGCCCAGGCAGGGCACAGTGAAGTGACATTGCATCAATGCTGATGCCATTACTGGGGGGTAAGGGAGAAAGGATGTGTGTGAAGTTATGGTGACGGTGGAGAGCCTCAAGAGAGTCTGGCTCCAACACTGAGTCTGTCCTGATATCAGTGACAGAAGGCTTACAGGCATGGGGGCTGACAGCCAGAATCGCTATGCAGCACTGACATGGAGTTGAGATGATCGTAAAACGATGCCGATGTCAACCTAGTTATGTCCTGAATTCACAAAAGTTGTTCTTGGTAATGGAGCCCACAGGAGAGGTAAACATTCTAGGTGGTGACTTTAATTTGCTTATGGGCAGCACCAGGGTGTTTTATTTAAAAAAGAGGGGAATAGTAGGGAGACTCCAAACTTGGGGACTTTGAGGTCCCTGGATTGTCAGAAATATGCAGAACTGAACATGCATGCACCACTCGTCACTTATATTTTGGGGCTCACAGTGAAGATTCAAGACTAGACTACTTTTTAATACTCATATGCAGAAACCAGCAAACTAAGCGACCTAGATTATTTAGCTCAAAAAGTTTCTGCTCATTCCTGTATGGTGATGCCAGCTGGAGAGAGGCCAGAGGAGAAGAGTTTAGACGACTATAAACTTCCAAAATTCAAGATCTTATGCAGGAAACTGATCTTTAATTTAATAAAAAGGTAGGGAAGGATGAGTCCCCTTCCATGCAGTGGGAAGTCAAGACAGTGCTAATGGGCCATATAATCTCTCAAACTGCAGGGAAAAGAAAAAAAAATGAAGATTATAGAAATTGAACATGAAAGGATTCCCCTGGAAAGCGACATAAATCTGGATACTGACTTGGGATTGCTAAGAGAGAGGACTTTAAAAATGTTGGAATACAGGTGTCTAGTAGATAATGATAGCCAAGCTCAGTTTAACATAGGACATCATACAAGGTTATTTTTAAGTAGGGAGACTGTAGGTGTGACTTTTCAAAAGAGAATTAGAAGGTAGGTGGCTTACTGAAGAGATGGACTTGGTTTGAGATACAAGTGGTTGGTCTAGAGTGACACACTGAGCAAACAAACAAAAGACTAGAATGCAACCCAGAGTAAGTACCAGTGGCTGAGAGGGTTACAGAAAGACTGATCGCTGCTGAGCTGAAGGGTTGCACCCCTATAGCAATAAGGACCAGCCCACAGCCCACACATAAGAAAACAAAGGTAAATAATAACTAGTGTCCACTAGTGCTTTCTGACGAGCCCCTGGGAGGACAGACTGGTGGTAAATTTGTAAACTGCATACCAGGAGGCAAATGGACTACTTGGGCCTCAAAGGTGAAGGGGTGCTGTCAATATCAGTATCAAACTTACCCCGCCACATATATTAAAAATCCCTGCTTGAGGAGAACACCCTTGTGAAAATCCCCGGGCACTGATCCTTTGGGGCGAGTCATAGTTGGAAAGGGGTTAGCCTCCCTTTTCCCACAGTATCACTCCCATCGATATTGGTCCTTGGGGACATCAACTGTGCTCCGAGCACCGAATACAGAGAAAGCTGCTTAAGCAAAAAGGTTCAAGCTTTCGCTCACATTTTAATGATGTCATGGCAGAAGGTAAAAAAAAGTCTGAACAAAAACCGGAGCTCTTCCACTTCAGCCCGAGGTGGGGGCATGAACACTAAATCTTTCTTGTGCAAGTACTATAGGGATTCCCAGTTCCCTGTGCAAGGATGTGCAGGACAGATCATTAGTACATCAGAGACATCACCCAAGAGGTTAAGTTCACAAAAAGCCAGTCTGATAAAAGCAGGTTTCTTTCCAGTCCAAATAAAAGCATACTGCACACGTCATATCACAGTTATGCAAAATCTCCTTGGAAGTGGAGGCATGGGATGGGGGAAGAATTACTTCTTTCAGGTGTAACTCCCACAGTATTTTTAAAATGAAGAAAGGATGACTCCAAAGAACCACCTTGTCCTTGTGAAACACTGAAAATGGCTCCAGGGCACTAACATCTTGAATCTCACCTACAAGCCTGATCATTGTTCTCACCACCAACAAGGCTATCTTTCATGAATGCAGTTTTAGGTTGAAGGACACCACTATGAAAGCTCATAAATCAGCCAGACGAAAACCACATTAAGATCCCATGGGCTGATGGAAGACTCACCCAAAGGAGTAAATGTACCAGCCTGTCAGCTGTCTCCAGACAGTCTTGTTAGCTATGTAGAAAGAGTTGCATAGGTTCTGGAACAATATCCACTTATTCATAAGGACCAACTCTATTCCAATTTAGGAAAGAGCTGAAGACACACCTTTAATATAAAACACTACATGATAGCATGGTGCAGCACCACGTCAACAACCCTTCTACTCCAGAAGTGATGAACGGAGTCGCATTTATATGCTACCCATGCACCTTGACCACAGTTTCTTTCGCAGGGTACCCAGTACTTACCTTAAGTCTTCAAAATTACCCTCGTAAGTCATTGTTAACCTATATTTGCTGAACATTGTTTTGCTCCATAGTCGAACATTGAAGAACTCTGGATTTTTGAATCAATCAATCAATCAAATTTCTTAAGCGTGCTACTCACCCGGTAGGGTCTCAAGGTGTTGGGGGTGGGGCAGGGGACGGGGTGTTACTGTTCCAAGAGCCAAGTTTTGAGGCGTTTTCTGAAAGTTAGGAGGTCCTGGGTCTGGTGTAGGTTGGTGGGGAGGGAGTTCCAGGTTTTGGTGGCGACGCAGGAGAAGGATCTGCCGCCGGTGGTGGTGCGTTGGATGTGGGGGACCATTGCGAGGTCGGCGGAGCGGAGCTAGCGGGTTGGGATGTGGTACATGCCCCCAGACACTCAGTCCATTAGCAAATTGATATTATCAGTGTGTAGATCTGTAGACTGGCACTTATTTAGATGGAAAAAGGCCCATTCCACAGAACAGAGATGATGGAGTCTAGTAAAAGAGTTACCAAAGGTATGTCACTTGTTCTTCTGATGGGCATTTCTAACCACCAATTCCTCACCTTGTGAATAGAAAACAAAGCAGTCCTTCCCAGGGGCTGGGGCTGTGGAATGGCTCAGACCAGCATGCACAAAGCCCATACCCTGGTACAGACTCTCAATGTACTAGTGCAGATGCCCATGTAGCAGCCTGGCGGATATCAAGGACACGCACTCCACATGCCAGCACATTACTAGCAGCCTTAGAGTGAAATGAGCCCTAAATCCTCAGGGTAGCTTAGCATAGCAGATTTTAATGCACAGGACTAACTAGCCACATATTGAGGATTCTTTTCTACACTTCCTTTCTTTTCTTGCTCCTGAGAAACACACAAAGAGCTGATAGTATACCCAATGGTCTCTGTTATGATCAATGTAGGAATAAATTCCCCTCTTTTGAATCAACAATGTCATCTCTCCTTCTCTTTCGAGGGGAGTGGAAGGGCAAGGAAGGTTGGAAGGGGTGCCCGGTCAAGACATGTGAAAGTGTCAATACATTGGGTAGAAATGCAGCTCAAGTCCTCAGCACCAGTCTGTCTGGGAAAAGTGTTGAATAGGTCTTCTAGACTGAAAGTGCCTGCAGCTCATTTGTGGTAAGTTGCCATTATTGCCATCAAAAAGACTGCAGTGTGAAAAAACATAATGGGAAACTGTTCACTGTTTCAAAGGGGATGCACATCAAAAAAGTGAGAACCAGTTTCAAGTCACACTCTAAGATCACAAAGGTCTTTGGGAGCAACATATGTTGTAAACCTTTAAGACATCTTATCACAACAGGTAATTTTAACACAGGAGCTGATTAGCAAATGTTAAAAAATATATTTATTTTTTTTAAAACAAAGAAAAAGCTGACAGAAACTACAAATAGCCACTGTGACCACTGCAAGCCCTTTCTGGGCCTACTATAAAACAAACAACAAAACATCCAACAGTTTGACCTGTAATGGATCAATATGGTGGTTGCTACGCCAAGCCACAACTTGCCCCAGCACCAGGCGTACACAGAAATTGTGGAAGAGCACCTGGCTGCCAAGATAGTACGAAAGGCCTCTGGAGGGAGGTCAAATGGAATCACCTGCCACCATTCACTCCCAACACATGGAGGTGCAGGTTGAGCAGGCCCAGGTGAAAGACCTTACCCTATTGCTGTAACAGAAGATCCTCCCAAAGCACCAGTTCATCGGAGGACAGATGCTCATGACCTGCAGGTAAGAACACAACACTCTCCTGGCACAAGCTAGAGCCACTAAAATAGCTTCGGCCAGTCATTGTTGATCTTTTTCAGAAACAGAAGAGGCATGGGAAGTAAGGGATACAGGAGCCCCACGCTCAACCATAATGCATCTCCAAGAAAGAGCCTTTTTGGGAACTCGGTGTGCAAAGTTGTTGACATTGCATAGTCTCAGCAGTGGTGAAAAGATCAAGTCAGAGTTTTCCCACTGCTTAAAGACACCATGCACCATATCGGAGTGCAACTGCCATTCATGATATGATAAGCATCTGTGGTCAAGTTCATCCACCCTGGTGTTAAGAGTTCCCGCAAGGTGGTTCACGACCAGAGAAATGCCTGGTAATTAAGCAAATTCAAGAGGTGTGGAACTTCCTGGCAGAGGCTCCAAGCTCCGCTTGTTATAGAACCAAACAGCACTGGTGTTGTTTGTGAGAATCTGTACCAGTCTCCCTCCCATGGATGGCAGAAAGGCCTTCTACGCCAAGTGGGATAACTGCTGCTCCAACTGAATGATATGAAGCCAGGTTTCTACCTCTCCATTATGGCTGCCACCATACCAGCAGTGATGATTCAGTCACCACTATGAGCTCTTGGATGGGTAAAGAGAGGTGTCTACTGATGCCATCACTGCAGGTCTTTTGCAGTCTCCTCCGAAACCTAGAGAGAAACAGATAGGTTCCTCTAGTGCTATCCACAAGGACTTTACAGCCAACTGCAAGCCCGCATGTGCCATTTGGCATTTTCAACCACCAGGAGCAGAAGCCTCAGAATCATCTTCAATGAGATCAAGAAAGAGGCTGAAACATTGGGATCATAGCCCGAATATCCTGGACTCTCTGCTCAGGGGAAAAGTGCAAAATCGCACCATATCCAGGATGTGTTCTATGTACAGGAGCATTTGCAAAGGAGTCTGGTGTAAACTTTGGCAGGTTTATTGTGAATGCTTACAATGTTAGAAGGTTCACCAATGCCTGGAGATGGTCTACTACTTTCTGGGGCAAGCCCACCTTCAACAGCCAATTGATGAAGTAGGGAAAGACTAGGCCATTCAACCTTCGAAAGTGGACTGTGACAGCTGCCATCACTTTCATGAATATCAGAGGCCAAAAGGTAGCACCACAAACTGAAAATGCTTGTGACCAACTGTGAAGTACAGACAACACCTGTGGGCACGCAGGATGGGAAAATGGAAATAAGCATTGTGCAGGTCAAAGGCTACTATGCAGTCTCAAGGACAGACTGAATCTAGGCTATCATGAGGATCTTGAATTTGTCCTTTTGCTAAAAGGCCTTGAGAGGACAAAGAGTACCACAAGGAAGTAGCGGGGGTGTAGGAAATTAGGATCTTTCAGACCGGGACCAAGATGTTTTTGCCTGGTATCAGTATGTTTCGACTGTGGTACAATGGGATCCAGCTAAGCAGGACCTCAGTGTCTGTGTTCTCTCCCCTAAATTCAGTTGGTAAGCAACTTTTACACACCATAATTGGCATAATGGGGTACCCCTGTAAGTACCTAGAAAATGGCGCTTAGGTACCCAGGGCACTGGTACACCAGGGACCCCAATGGGCTGCAGCATGTATTATGCAACCAACAGGATCCCATGCAAACTGTGACTACAGGCCTGCAACTGCAGCCTGTGTGAAATGGTGCATGCACCTTTCACCCAAGATATAAGGTTCCCCTTACCTCATGGTCACTGCACTCTGACACTAAAGGGCACCCCTGAAGTAGGCCCTTCAGCCCAAGGACAGGGTGCACGGTTCTAAATGTGAGGGTGTCCTGCATGAGCAGAGGCACCCCTGCAAAGCCTAGACCCTATTTCTCTGGGCTTTGCAATTGCAGGGAAGCCATCTTCAAGTATGTAGTGGACGCTGGTCAACACAAGATGTCCAACTACACAATGGCTTCATCGAACCTAGCCATGTTTGGTATCAAATATGTTGAAATCATGCAAATTACACAAATTCCAGTGTTAGTTGCAGGATACCACATACTGTGGGGGTTCCTTAGAGGACCCCCATCATATCTGCTTGTGCAGCCTTGCAGGGTCTGCATGCAAGCTAGTGCTGCCACCGAAACCAGACACTGTTCTGCCCTCCTGCTGCTGAGCTAAACTCGGTCAGGGAAGGGCAGAACAAAGAATTTCCTGTAGTGGAGAGGTGTTACTAACTCTGCCTTAGAAATAGGTGTCTCTGGGCTAGGGTGGGGCTGCCACCTGAGCGTCACCAGACTGCTTTGAAGGGCACATTTGGTGCCTTTCTTGCAGAAACCGGTTTGCTCCAGTGCAGGAACCCTCTGGCGCAAAACCACACAAAGTACAGGGGAGTGACCACTCCCCTGTCCACAGTCCTCCCCTTGGGAGGTGCCCAGAGTACTACCAGGTGGGCATTTGATTCTGCCATCTTAAAAATAAGCATGGGAGCATCTAACTGGTCAGCCCACCAGATTAGCGTCCCTGACACCCCCCTCCCCCCCCAAATAGGTGGGTCACAGTAGAAGCTGTCCAACCCCCCCTTCCTGGGTTACTTAAGGGCTCGCCTCTGGGTGGGACCCTAGATTCATCTTCAAGAGCAAGATCTGTCTGCAACCTGGACACTAGAACCGCTGGTGGGCTTTGCCAGGAACCATGGCAAGACTAAAACTGGTAGGAGGGCTTCTACTGCAACTCTGTGGGTGGGCACTGCCAGGACTCTACAACCTCTGTGGCTGTGTATCCTCCAGAGTCACAAGGACTCTGCCTGCACTTAGGACTACAAGAAGGAGTCATTCCCTTGCATCCACAGGCACCTCAACGACAATGGCCAGTTTGTGTATCCTTCTGTCCCATGAACGCCTCCAGACTCTACAACACAGATGGTGGTTCCGTGGCTCTCCAGAGGTCTGACATGTCTTTTTTACAACTGAAAAGTCTGTGGTCCCTCGTTGAAGCTGCTTGGCTGGAACCCTTTTGCACTGCGTCTGTTTGCTGTTGTCAAGGCTTGTTAGCTCTTCAATCCGAAGACCTAGTTCAAAGAAGATCCAGCATCACTTCACTCTTAGAAAAACGTCCTCCCTGCAACCTCTGCAACATGGGCATCCCACTCTTTTCTGTCAAGCAGAGGCCTCTCTGCAACTCCCTGTGCTTACTGCCAGTGGGTCCTCAAAGGGTCTACAACAATTCCTGCTGGCTCAACTGCTTGCTGAGGGCTGGCACTCAGCAAGCAGTAAAGCTGCTTGGACCTTGCCGGTCCCCAAATCCTGAGTATCTTGGACCTTGCTGGCCCCCAAATCATGCAACGTGTTCTTGCATTTGCAAAGGCTTGTTGGTGGTCTTGCTGATCAATGGCCCCTCTTCAATCCGCAGATTGGCATGCAACAGCTCGTGAAGGACTCCTGGGATCTTCCTGCATCGCCTGGACACCCCAAGCTGCACTTCCACAACAACCGCCCCTCAGGTAAGCATCTTCAAGGGTGGGCATTGCCATCCTGCACCCACTGGGCATCCCTGTCCTCTCTTTCCTTAGGTCCTCTTGGCCTTGAATCCATGCCTAGGTTCCACCGCAATGGTCCAAGGGTTGCAACGGCAGCTGAACAGCCGAGGTCCCATGTACTTCAACAGGAGATTCTGACACAACTTCATCCTTATGCACATGGGCTCCCATGTGTAGGTACTCCACTTCTCTGGGTATCCATGGGGGTGGGCACCCTTGGACCTTCCTTGTCCCAACGGGTTTCCTCAGGGTCGTCCAGCAAGGGTCCTAGAGCATGAAAATTCTAATTGCGACTTCCCCATGTTATTCAATGGACACTGATCCAGGATTACAACCCTACGCACGGGTCCCTGGTGAATTCTAGCTACCTTTGGGGTTTTGGTGTGTAGTGCTTTCCCAGTCCTAAGGGTCCTTGGGTAGGTAGTCTTGGTTGGAAGCAACTTTCACATTACATTTATTTAGTTTATCCATTGCTCTCCCCCTCCCCTTCTAGAACCACTTACACTATCACTAAGGGTTGCATGGACTCAGTGCAAGGTGCGTCACCTGTAGGTGTACACCATATACTGAGCCCGTCTACTACTTGGAGTAACACTCAATAACTTTTTCTAAGGCTGGAATGCTGTCTATGGCCCCTTTGTCCAAAGGGTCTGCACTTCTTGCTGCAAAACTGACATGATCCTTCATCAGCCATCGTATTGAGAGTGGAAGGTTTGGCATTGTAGAAAGAAAAAAGTGGGCACAGCCCCAATAGGAAATTTTTGGGGACCCATCTGTAGAACGTAATGTCTTGCTACAAAATTATGGATTCTGCTTCCTACAGGGTGACAGTGTGCCGGAAAGGACACACTAAATCAGTTTTGACCCTGTGGTTGCTGAAGGAGGGCTGAGCTGTTCACTGTCCGTGATGTCTCAGGTAGCCATGGCCTTAACCTTCAAAGAGCTGGGAAGTTTGCTGTCCTGGCGAAAAGATCTGACATTGACTGTATGCCAACCCCCTGGCATTACTTCAAAAAGGGTGAAGATGCTGAGGAAAAGGAACCGGTCTTGCAGGTTTAGAGAGACCCAAAGAACAAGCTGTGGCAAGACTCTTCTTAACTAGTTACAGGGTCAAATCTGCCTTCTCACCAAAGAGGCAAAAACCATCAAATGGAATATCCACTAAGGATTCTTGGATGTCCCCAATAAAGCCCACAGATCTCATCTAAGCTTGGCACTGAAGCACCACGTGCCAACTGCCCAACCTGTACAATCGGTTGTGTCCAGGCTAGATAGGATTACAAATTCTGCTGCATACCGGCCACGCTCAATAGTTTGTGCTAAAGACGTCCAGAGGTCATCTGGGACCACTGGTAAGAGCTGGCCAACCATGTCCAATTGCGCATGAGTATAGCAATCAAGGAGACAGCTGACATTTACTAAACACAGGTGTAAGGAAATGCCTCCTTGGCATGGTTACCCCCTGACTTTTTGCCTTTGCTGATGCTATGTTTTGAATTGAAAGTGTGCTAAGGCCTGCTAACCAGGCCCCAGCACCAGTGTTCTTTCCCTAACCTGTACTTTTGATTCCACAATTGGCACACCCTGGCATCCAGGTAAGTCCCTTGTAACTGGTACCCCTGGTACCAAGGGCCCTGATGCCAGGGAAGGTCTCTAAGGGCTGCAGCATATCTTATGCCACCCTGGGGACCCCTCACTCAGCACAGACACACTGCTTACCAGCTTATGTGTGCTGGTGAGAACAAAACGAGTAAGTCGACATGGCACTCCCCTCAGGGTGCCATGCCAACCTCACACTGCCTATGCAGTATAGATAAGTCACCCCTCTAGTAGGCCTTACAGCCCCAAGGCAGGGTGCACTATACCATAGGTGAGGGCACCAGTACATGAGTACTGTGCCCCTACAGTGTCTAAGCCAAACCTTAGACATTGTAAGTGCAGGGTAGCCATAAGAGTATATGGTCTGGGAGTCTGTCAAACACAGACTCCACAGCACCATAATGGCTACACTGAAAACTGGGAAGTTTGGTATCAAACTTCTCAGCACAATAAATGCACACTGATGCCAGTGTACATTTTATTGTGAAATACACCCCAGAGGGCACCTTAGAGGTGCCCCCCGAAACCTTAACCGACTATCTGTGTAGGCTGACTAGTTCCAGCAGCCTGCCACAACCGAGACATGTTGCTGGCCCCATGGGGAGAGTGCCTTTGTCACTCTGAGGCCAGTAACAAAGCCTGCACTGGGTGGAGATGCTAACACCTCCCCCAGGCAGGAGCTGTCACACCTGGCGGTGAGCCTCAAAGGCTCACCTCTTTGTGCCAGCACCGCAGGACACTCCAGCTAGTGGAGTTGCCCGCCCCCTCCGGCCACGGCCCCCACTTTTGGCGGCAAGGCCGGAGAAAATAATGAGAATAACAAGGAGGAGTCACTGGCCAGTCAGGACAGCCCCTAAGGTGTCCTGAGCTGAAGTGACTCTAACTTTTAGAAATCCTCCATCTTGCGGATGGAGGATTCCCCAATAGGATTAGGGATGTGACCCCCTCCCCTTGGGAGGAGGCACAAAGAGGGTGTACCCACCCTCAGGGCTAGTAGCCATTGGCTACTAACCCCCCAGACCTAAACACGCCCTTAAATTTAGTATTTAAGGGCTCCCCTAAACCTAAGAATTTAGATTCCTGAAACTACAAGAAGAAGACGACTGCCGAGCTGAAAAACCCCTGCAGAGGAAGAACAGAAGACACCAACTGCTTTGGCCCCAGTCCTACCGGCCTGTCTCCTGCCTTCCAAAGAACCCTGCTCCAGCGACGCTTTCCAAGGGACCAGCGACCTCTGAATCCTCTGAGGACTGCCCGACTTCGAGAAAGACAAGAAACTCCTGAGGACAGCGGCACTGCTCCAAAAGAACTGCAACTTTGTTTCAAGGAGCAGACTTAAAGACCCCTGCAACTCCCCGCAAGAAGCGTGAGACTTGCAACACTGCACCCGGCGACCCTGACTCGACTGGTGGAGAACCAACACCTCAGGGAGGACCCTCCAGCGACTCCGAGACCGTGAGTAACCAAAGTTGTCCCCCCTGAGCCCCCACAGCGACGCCTGCAGAGGGAATCCCGAGGCTCCCCCTGACCGCGACTGCCTGAACTCCATTTCCCGACGGCTGGAAAAGACCCTGCACCCGCAGCCCCCAGCACCTAAAGGAACAGAACTCCTGTGTAGGAGTGACCCCCAGGAGGCCCTCTCCCTTGCCCAGGTGGTGGCTACCCCCGAGGAGCCCCCCCCTTGCCTGCCTGCGACGCTGAAGAGATCCCTTGATCTCTCATTGATTTACATTGGAAACCCGACGCTTGTTTCTACACTGCACCCGGCCGCCCCAGTGCCGCTGAGGGTGTACTTTTTGTGTGAACTTGTGTCCCCCCCGGTGCCCTACAAAACCCCCCTGGTCAGCCCTCCGAAGCCGCGGGTACTTACCTGCTGGCAGACCGGAACCGGGGCACCCCCTTCTCTCCATTGAAGCCTATGCGTTTTGGGCACCTCTTTGACCTCTGCACCTGACCGGCCCTGAGCTGCTGGTGTGGTAACTTTGGGGTTGCTCTGAACCCCCAACGGTGGGCTACCTTGGACCCAAACCTGAGACTTGTAAGTGATTTACTTACCTGACAAAACTTACCTCCCCCAGGAACTGTGAAAATTGTCCACTTTTAAAACAGCTTATTGTGTTTTATGTGAAAAGTATACATGCTAATGTAATGATTCAAAGTTCCTAAAGTACTTACCTGCAATACCTTTCAAATGAGATATTACATGTAGAATTTGAACCTGTGGTTCTTAAAATAAACTAAGAAAATATATTTTTCCACAACAAAACCTATTGGCTGGATTTGTCTCTGAGTGTGTGTTCCTCATTTATTGCCTGTGTGTATGTACAACAAATGCTTAACACTACTCCTTTGATAAGCCTACTGCTCGACCACACTACCACAAAATAGAGCATTAGTATTATCTCTTTTTGCCACTATCTTACCTCTAAGGGGAACCCTTGGACTCTGTGCATACTATTCCTTACTTTGAAATAGTGCATACAGAGCCAACTTCCTACATCACAGGGCAGGATTGTCAGAAGAAAATATGCACTTGCTTAAGATTGGATTTCTGGTCAAGTGGAATCGTAGGAAAGGGATTAGGGTTGATTTTACTGGTCGACTCCTGAACCACCAAGCTTTCTCCTGCTGAATGCTGCATAAGAAATTCAGGGTCACCTGGAGCTAGTCTGTGGCAATGTGACAAGCAACCTGTCTATTGACCAGAGGACCAGAACATGGTTTTGCCCAAGACTGCTTTGTCAGGGCCTCATTAAATAGCAGGAGAGATTCAGAGGAGTCTGGCCAAGCCATCCATTGGAATGTAGAGTTCAATCTCAATAGTGGAGTGCTGCAGGTCAATGACCTCTGCTATTCTGATTGCTACAGCAAAGGATGTACTCTCCACAGTGGCAGGACTAAGGGGAGACAAGTTCTGTGTCTGGGAAGATGTCTAAGCCACTGGCATCCTGTAATCCTCACTCCAATTGTGTTCATCATATTGAGGGGGCACATTTTTCCACATCAGCACTATAATTTTCCATCTGAACTGAGCCAAAAAGTTGATGTAATGTATGTGTGTGGCCATATGATATGGGGAGTGTGTTAGAATCAGGATTCTCAAAGCGATGTGGTCCAGTGGGTTTGGAGCTCAGCCTTGGCCGAAGTCAAGACTGTTTTGCCTGTGAGGCAGTGTACTTCCATCAGCCAGCTTATTCGGTGCCTATCCAACTTGATCTCATGCGGACATCTGGGGAGGTATCAGGCCCATGCGTTAATCCTAAATATCCAAGATGTTTCCCAGGGGGCAGCTAGTGGGTGCCCTGGCAGATGTGTTACCCTGAGTGGGTGACCCCTGGGTAATACCAGGAGTTAGGTATCTGGGAATACATTTGATCCACAATGCCTCTGCATACCACAAGCACAATATGAGTAGATTGGTGGAGGGGTTGCAGGCCTCTAGGGATAGGGTTGGGGGGAATGGAAATTCCTTGTTTGGAGTGCTACTACATGGCGGCACAGCTGCAGCATGCGGTCCACTGGCTTGACACAAATGATAATAGGGAAAAGATGCTGCTCCCTGGTACACATGGAGAGAGACCCTTACCGGTCCTCCTGATGTCTGGGCTCTGGAACCCTCTGGAGCCTCCTTATGTTATACGCCTGGTGGCTGGGGTGTGGGAGAGACTAGTTTGTTGTGTCCTCTGCCGTCCTCCATATGCCCCCGACATGCCCTTATAAGTAGTGCAGGCTTTTCTGAGCATTGCCGACTCCATGTCGATGGAATAATGGAGAGATGGGGGTTGCAAAGTCACAGGGGATCTCTATCCCCAACGTTTTATTACCAGATAGGAGGGCATAGATGCTTTCTCCCCGGGGAAGGGAAATATCTCCAATAAATGAAGATTTCCGGTACTGCCTGTAAAATTGGGCCCTCCTTTCCAGATGAGCCAATCAAATCTGTTACGCTGACCACTATACTGGAGATGGCCCAGGGCCATCTTCTGATTACTCATCTGTAACGGGCCCTTCGGGAGGACTTACTGCACACAATGCTCCCTGCACAGACTAAATGGGAGATGCTCATGGAGCGGCCCATGTTGCCTAATGACTGGGCAAGGGTACATGAGGGAGTGCAGATGGTCAGCTCCAACTCACATTTCAAACTCCCCCAGCATAAATTTGTTCATCAGATGCATCTCAGCTCCCAAACATGCAATGTAGGAGATTTGACTGGTCGGGCTGTCCACGCTGTAACACCCATTCGGCAGAATTTCTACAAATGGTTTGCACTGGTCACTTCCTATCCTTCTATTGACATACGATTGTTAACAGTTTAAACAGAGCATCAGGATGGGACATTCAAATGGAAATCCATCTGACATTGCTGGGTTTGCTCTCGATGCCAGCAAAGAAACACGTCAGCCGCAGGTTTGTTGTTCTGGGGCTTACTCTGGCCAAGAGGTTTATTGCTATGGCATGGCCAAAGCCAACGTCTCCTAGCACTATGGCCTGGTTGTAGGATGTTATAGAATATGCAGGTTCATAGGAGGTATGCATGCATCACACTCGTAAGGATGGTAAACTAGAAGATGATCTGAAAGCTTGGACAGCAATTCTCTCTGATTTGTAAGAGGCGTCGGGACCCGTCCGTGGGTGTGGTGGGAGATGCAAAAGGAATAGTTAACACAGATAGAAGGGGGTGGGAGTTCTATTTCTTCAAACTGGGTTTTGTTTATTAGAGGATGGGTGGGGTTGATTCTGCAGAAACCTTATGTTCTCGGCGTTCATGTACTACATATGTTACTTCATATGCATCTGATTCAGGAGAATGGACTTTTACGCACCACGCTAACATTTCTGTCCTTGCTATTGGAACACATGTCTGTGTAAGCTGCTGTTTATTTCCTTGCAGGGTGCAATACCAAGTGTTGCTATAATGATGTGTTGCATTGTCTATGTGAAAAAGAAAAAGAAAAAAAAAAAAAGAGAAAAAACCCAATAAAGTTATTGAAAAAAATAAAACAAGAAGGATAGCATCAGTACAACAAAGGCTGCAAACTATACACAGCAGGTAAAATTACTCCTGCAATACATTGGACAGATATGGTCCAAGGATCTAAAAATGTAGCAGAGGGATTGAAAAGCAATTCTCCCAACCACTGAGAGCCAATGAAATTAATCCAATGAGGCAGAGACAGAAGAATCCAGAGTCAATTTGTACATTGGCGTTTTTTCAAAAAGCCCAATGAAGCACCCAGAAAAAAAGAATTGCAGTAGTGTACATGACAAAATAATTGCCTGGACGGCCACTCAATGAGCTGCCACTGGCATAAGTGGCAGACGTTTCCTCAGCACTCATAGCGGCAAGAAGTATGTGGACGATGGATGGTTAGCTTGTCTTTCGAGAGAGAGACCTGACTAAAAACAAAATAAGCCCAGGTTTTTTACTGGCATATGTGTATCAGGGGGGTCAGACCAAGATGGGGTTAAACGCTGTAGGGAAGGGGGCATATACTTTGAGTGCTGTTGATCCAAAGCACCTTGGTTTTGTCAGAATTAAACTTTTAAGCATTGAAACAAAACCAGAAGGGAACTGCGGACATGCAATGATGAAGTCTCAATGGGTGCTGTCCTGACTGGTCCATAGCAATAATTTACTGAGTCTCATCTAAATAGTTTATTTGGCTAAGCCAAAACAAAACGAACTAAATTCACCAATGGGTGGATGTAACTATTAATAAGAGTGGGGCGTAATGCTGACCCCTGTAGAAATTAGTAATGCGAAGTTTTTAATTTTGACATGAAAAGCTGTAGGTCAAATGCCTGACACCTTTCCTTTAGACAGGATTTAGACCACCCGCGTGCTGATCTACAGACACCGCCCTTTGACAGTCTAGGAAGAAGGGTGAAATGTGACATTGTATCAAATGCGGCAGACAGATCTAGTATCAATATGGCACTAAATAGACCTTGTGCGCACACATTTGCAGATCATCAAGGATTGCCAGCAAGCTGCTTCAGTGTTGTGTCCTGATTGGAAAACACACTGTACAGGCTCTAGCATTTGGTTATTTGGTTCTCTTCCAGAAAGATAGAAATTGACCTATTAACATGCTTCTCCAAGATTTTAAATGCAAAAGGCAGCAAAGACACTGGCCTAAAATTATAGCAAACTGCTTGGTCTGCATTGGGTTTCTTTAGTAAGGGAACAATCAATGCCTTTTTTTCCAATCCACTGCAATTTAAGCATTCGCTAAAGAACTATAGACAACATTAAGCACTGAATTGGCAAGTTCGAAGCTGCTCTCCACACATTAGGTGGAACTGGTTCCAAAAGAGATCCAGATGAATGAGTAATCTGATAAACTGTTCCAGTGAAAATGGAGCAAAGTCATCCACGCAAGGGACGAATGGCACATCTCTAGTATCTACAATCTCTCAGAGGTATGATGGTGACTCTCCAGCAACATTGACTAGACGGTCATTAGAGGGCCCAATTTGGGGCACAACAGGAGTCTGGGGAGAACGAGTAACTAGGACAACAATATATGGCAGTAAATTATGTGTAAGAGATACAAACAACTTGCAGATATTAACAGTTTTGTCCACAAAAATGTTTGAGAGCTTATCATCTAGTTCTTGTGGGCGTTCAACGGCAGATGACACGCACTTTGGGGTGGAAAAGAACCAGACTATTGTAAAAATTTCCATTGTACAGTTTTCACCTGCCTAGATCTTTTTAGCATAGAATTCCTTTTTTAGCTGAGACAACCATTCATTTATAGCACTTTTGGGCTTTTTAAGCTCCATTCTAGCAGAAGAGGAATTGTCCAGACTTCAAACTCTTTCCAATTTCATACCTCCACACTTGGCCAGGAAGTATGCCAGGCAACATCTGATCAGTTTGCCCACTCTGGCATCCAGGGACCCCGTCTGGCGGTTGGTAACAAGAAAGACATTTGACTGCTTGTTCAAGTACTACATGGCAATAGTGTTGCACCTGCACCAGCCTTGCCTTGACTGACCGCAAGAAAGCCTTCCGGGCTCCAGTAGGTTAATGTGGAGCTTGCCCATTGCTAGAGACTGCACGCCTTGGAGCTCCACCTCCCTGTGATGGGCCCTGAAACCCAGAAGCAATGCATCCTTCACACTGTCAGCTCGGGATGTGGAAGGGAAAGTGGTCTGACACAGGACAACTTATAACTGCCCATCCACCTCTGCAGATCTTTGGCCAATTCCTTCAACACCTCGAGAGAATCTGAAAGGTGGCCTTGATATTAGGCCCACTGGCATTTCAGCATCCCGCTGCAGGACTGTACCATTTGGTGTGGCTGACGATGATGCACAAACCTGAGATACCAAAAAGCCTCAGAGCCACCCTTATCAATCAATCAATTTTTGTAAAAGCGTGGCTACTCACCCGTGAGGGTCTCAAGGCGCTAAGGAGGAGGGGCCTCATCCGAAGAGCCACGTCTTGGTTCTTCCTGAAGATTGTGAGGGACAGCCTTTGTCTGAGGTGCAGGGGGATGTTGTTCCAGCTCTTTGCTGTGATGTAGGTGAAGGAAAGTCGTCCGGCGGTGGTTTTCTGGATGCGAGGGATGGTGGCCATCGCCATCTGGGCAGAGCAGATGAGTCTGGCGAGGGGGTGCAAGGAGATGCAGTGGTTCAGGTAGGCTGGTCCTGAGTTGTGTATGGTCTTGTACGTGTGGGTGAGTAGCTTGAAGGTGATTCGTTTCTCGACCAGGAGCCAGTGGAGGGTCCTCAGGTGTTGGGAGATGTGTTCTTGCCACGCAAGTCCAGAATGAGTCTGGCGGCGGTGGAGTCGTTCTGGATGAGTTGTTGTTTTTTTATGTTTCTAGTCAAGGTGCTGGTGCAGAGGGTGTTGCCATAATCAAGCTTGCTTGTGACTAAGGCGTGGGTGACTGTCCTGCGACAGTCTGCTGGGATACCAGAATTCAGGATTGACCCTGAAGTATCAGGATAAAAACCTAAATGTCCCAGACTCACTGCAATGGTGAAAAAGCCTATAACTGCACCATAATGAATGGAAGACTCTGTGATGAATCAGATGGGACTTTGGCTCACTTACATGAAAACTAACAATGCTAGAAATTCTGCTGTAGTCCTGAGATGGTCCACGACTGACTGTAGTGTGGTCACCTTCAGCAGCCATTCATCAAGGTACAAAATACAGGAAGTCATTACCTCCAGAGCCTGTGATCACCACCATCACTTTCTTGAACAACCAAGGGATCGAGGTGAGGCCGAAGGGGAACAGAGCAAACAGAAAGTGTTCTTGGCCCAACTTGAAGCACAAGTAACACCTGTGGGACTGCAGGAATATATGAAAATACAGGTCCTGCAAGACCAACTATACATTCTAGGTTCTTGGGTCCAGAACAGATAGGATATGAGCCAATGCGAGTATCTTGAAAGTGTCCTTCCACAGGGAGCCGTTCTGGGTCATAGGTCCAGGATAAACTTATGCCCTTCACCCTTTCTCAACCTTCGTGAATCTAGTACCTCTTCTCTGGCAACCTGGGAGAGTAAAGGGCATACTGCTGCAGCAGGAAGGACAGATGTTTCTCTGAGATTCATTCAGGTGACGGAAGAATGTTTAGTGGGGCAGAAAGGAAAGGTAGGGCCAAATCCCTAAGAACAATTGGCAAGAACGATCTGTCGGACATGACTGATCACCGGCTTGGGAGGAAGTGACGAATTCTGTTCCCCAACAGTTGGGAGTAAGCAGCTCAGGTTTAAGCAAAGTGGCTTGTTGGTCGTTGCAGCAGGTGAAGAGGAGACGGATACTGGTGGCCCTGGTAGCCTATGCATTGTCTCCTAGTGCTGCATACGTGGCCCCGAAAGGACAAGGCTGTCTGCTTTATCAGTACATGGGAGGGCTGTCACTGGAAAAATCCTAACTCCCTGCAGTATTACTATCCTTAAACCATTCCAGAACAGAGTACACCTTCTCTCCAAACAGGCAAGACCCAACAAAGGGTATGTCCATTAGCAAAGCCTGCAAATCTCCAGAAAATCTGGTTGGTGTCATAAAGGCATGTCTGTAGACCACGACATTGGTACCCACTGCCCTGACAATGGAATCTGTGGTATGTAAGCTTGCATGCATGATCTATTTCACTGCTACCTGCCAGTCACTGACGGTCACAGCTAAGGACTCCCTAAAGGCCGTCTGTGATTGCAGACAAGATGCCACAGGCCATGTTCCAAAATCTGTCTGTTATGGGTATATCAGCTCAACAAACTTCGTGTATGGACTGCAGCATCAGTCTGGCAGAAGAAAACATTAGCTTGCCAAAAGTATCATTCCTTTTAGATTCTCTATCCGAAAGAGTGGTCAAAAATGAATTAAGATTCACCTTCCTAGTCAGAGCCTGACTAACAGGCAAACAAGAACATTATTTCAACTAGGTAACCATCAATGTATCCATCACTGAATGAAAGCAAAATCTGAAGTTACAAGCCCGGGCTGTAAAACCTCTGTCAAAACATTCATCTTGGTCTCAACAGAGGGCAACTGTATTCTCAGTACATCAGCTGCCACTGGAACCACCACTGCTAATGAGACAATTTCTTCCACTGGTGGCGCAGGGTTGCTGGGTTCTGGTTGCAGTACCCCCCCCCCCCCCCCAAAGACACTTTTTGCCACTAAACAGATTAATGATGAATTGTTTATATGAGATTTGTGTTATATAGGATATGGTATTGATAGAATGTTGCTTTTTATATATAAAAAATGAAAACATTGATGAAAGTCTGCACCCACATTGAATATACGTTTTGTTTAAAGAAATACAAAGCTGAATGAAAAGTCAATGATTGTTGAGTTTGATAATTTAATAGGACTGAGTTGTTGAAAAAGTTTGATCTTTACACAAATTGATGGTTGCGTCACAAACACATTTAGTAGTGGTTGTTAGAGGACTGAGTTTTTAGGTGATTTTCCTGCTTTTCTCTATTTGGTATTTGGAGATGTCCCCTAAACACTGCATGCAATATATTTAAGTCACCCCTCTAGTAGGCCTTACAGTCCTAAGGCAGGGTGCATTTTATCACATGGGAGGGCATATC
This sequence comes from Pleurodeles waltl, assembly GCF_031143425.1. Lineage (NCBI taxonomy): Eukaryota > Metazoa > Chordata > Amphibia > Caudata > Salamandridae > Pleurodeles > Pleurodeles waltl. The sequence goes on from NC_090442.1 coordinate 231,967,400, forward strand.
TTCAAGAGCAGATATGCCCCTGCTATGTCTTTGTAGATTCTCAGACATAGCAAGTAAAGAGGTAAGACATTTTATATTCATGTGCTGGTCACTGGTCTCAGATTACTAAACCCTCACTGATGCCAGTGAGGGATTCATTAATAACTGCACCCAGAGGGAACCTTGGAGGTGCCCCCTTGAAAACCTACCAGCTACTAGTGGGGTAACTGACTGGTCCTGACCAGTTCAACCACCATAGACCCGTTTCTGCCCCGCAAGGTGAGAGCCAGCGCTATCGAGGGTCAGGGACAAAAGCCTGCACCGGGTGGTGGTGTTAGCCCCTAACCCAGGCAGGATGGGCATTCCAGGGCAAGAAGCGTCAAATGCCTAACCGCCTTTGTAATGCGACCCAGGTCTCTCTAGATAGTGGAGGTGACCGACCCCCTTTTGGCGGCAGCACAGGTGGGAATTAGTCAGACTAGGAGGTGTGCCCACTTCATGGCAGTCCCACCCCTAAGATGGACGAGCTGAAGTGGACACTACTTTTTAAAACCCTCCATCTTGTCTGGGAGGAATAAGGCCACTAGGGTTAGGGTTGTGTCCACTTCACAGCGGAAGTGGTCATACGAGGGGTATAGTCACCCTGAAGGTGGTCAACCCAATGGCAACCACCTGCCACTCCCTGTAACACTCCTAGATTGAGTATTTCGGTGGTACCACTGATTCACGGAACTCAGATTCTGACTACCTATGAAGATAAGGACACAGAGGAGTCACACCTGCAGAAGAGGGGAAAAGCCCCACAAGCCGGCCTGCTGACCCAGACAGACTCTGCCCAAAAAGATGACTTCCAGCAGCTGAGCCACCAAGAAACCCAGTGAAACTGCTCTGCAACAAACGTTAAAGAAAGGACTCTGCAGTTCATGGAACAGCAAAGATCCGACACCCAAAGTGACCTCTGCACCAGACGTCCACAAACAGAGGTGAAGCTAACCAACCGTGCCAGCTAAGTTCCTCAGTTGCCTAGAGTTCGAGCCCACTCAGGTTTCACTCCTCTTGCACTCCCCAAAGTTGCCTGCAGCCTCTGCATGCAAGCCCCTCTCCTGCAGCCTTATGGTGAGGGAAAATCTGAAACCTCCAGCACCACTGCACCAGTCGCCCCCGACGTAATTGGAGGAGGGTCACTGTCGCCAACAATGTCCCCCAGCTCCCCTAAGCTCAAGTGCACCCTGGGTCCCTTCCTACTGGACTCCCTGACGATGCCTGGAGCCTCAGCACAGAGGACCCCCTGAGCGAGAGTGCTCCCAGACGAGGAAAATCGACACCTAAGGACACACCTGCATCCGTTGCCCCTGGGGCCTGGAGAAAAGGACCAAAGATGCACCCACGTCCCCAAGGACCCAGAGTCTACCACCTACCTGCTTGTTATCCCCAACTGGCATCCTAGCCAGAGCCTACAGCCTGTCTTCACGAGGACCAACTCCCATAGGAAACCACTGGGCACCTGTCGCCTTACAGCACCCCTGCACCAGGCCACCCCAGTGATGCCAGGGGGTAATTGTCGGTGTGGTTCTAATCAGTACCCAGTACTTACCTTAAGTCTTCAAAATTACCCTCGTAAGTCATTGTTAACCTATATTTGCTGAACATTGTTTTGCTCCATAGTCGAACATTGAAGAACTCTGGATTTTTGAATCAATCAATCAATCAAATTTCTTAAGCGTGCTACTCACCCGGTAGGGTCTCAAGGTGTTGTGGGTGGGGCAGGGGACGGGGTGTTACTGTTCCAAGAGCCAAGTTTTGAGACGTTTTCTGAAAGTTAGGAGGTCCTGGGTCTTGTGTAGGTTGGTGGGGAGGGAGTTCCAGGTTTTGGTGGCAACGCAGGAGAAGGATCTGCCGCCGGTGGTGGTGCGTTGGATGCGGGGGACCATTGCGAGGTCGGCGGAGCGGAGCTAGCGGGTTGGGATGTGGAAGTTGATTTGTTCGTTGAGGTAGGCCGGTCCAGTGTCGTGGAGGGCTTTGTGTGCGTGGATTAGGATTTTGAAGATGATCCTTTTGTTGATGGGCAGCCAGTGTAGGGATCGGAGGTGGGCAGGGATGTGCCCGTGGCGAGGGAGGATGAGATGTGCGGCAGCGTTCTGGATGCGCTGGAGTTTTCTCTGAAGTTTGGCTATGGTCCCTGCGTAGAGGGCATTGCCGTAGTTCAGTCTGCTGCTGATGAGGGCGTGGGTGATCGTTCTTCTGGTTTCTATTGGAATCCATTTGAAGGTCTTGCATAGCATGCGGAGGGTGTTGAAGCATGAGGACGATATGGCGTTGATTTGCTTAGTCATGGAGAGAGATGAGTCAAGTATGATGCAGAGATTGCGTGTGTGGATGGTGGGTGTTGGGGGTGGTCCTAGGGTGGTAGGCCACCAAGAGTCATTCCATGCTGTCTTGCTGGGTCCGAAGATGATGATCTTGGTTTTTCCTGAGTTTAAATTGAGGTGGCTTGCTGTCATGCAGCTAGCGATGGCGAGGAGTCCAGTGTGTAGGTTGTTCTTGGCGGTTGATGGGTTTCTCGTGAGGGAGAGGATGAGCTGGGTGTCGTCGGCATGTGAAATGATGTTGAGCCCATGGGGGCGGAAAACGCTGGCAAGTGGACCATGTAGATATTGAAGAGGGTGGTGCTGAGTGAGGATCCTTGGGGGACCCCACAAATGGTCTTGGTGGCTTTGGACCGGAATTGGGGAGGCAAACTCTCTGAGTTCTATAGGAAAGGAAGGAGGTGAGCCAGCCCAGGGCTTTGTGGTGAATTCCGGCATCGAAAAGGCGTGTATGAAGGGTTTGGGGGCATACGGGGTCAAAAGCTGCAGAGAGGTCTAGAAGGATGAGGACGACGGTTTCACCTTTGTCCAGTCGTCTGTGCAGGAGATGAGGGCGGTCTCGGTGCTGTGTTTTTGCAGAAACCAGACTGGGAGACGTTGAGTATGGTGTTGTCCCCCAGGAAGCGGGACAGTTGTTTGTTTACTATCTTCTCTATGACCTTTGCAGGGAAGGGGAGTAGAGAGATTGGTCAGTAGTTTGTGAGTTCTTCTGAGTCTGCTTTGAGTTTTTTGAGCAGGGCGTTGACTTTGGCGTGTTTCCAAATACCTGGGAAGGTTGCTGTCTCGAAGGAACTGCTGATGACAGCCCGGAGCAGGGGAGCGATGATTTGGCTAGCCTTGTTGAAAATGCGGATGAGCTGGTGGTGTTTACGCATGGCTGATTTGAGGGCGGCGAAGTTGTTTGCTGATGGTTCTTGATGCCAGGCTTTCTCAATTTTCCGGCATTCTTGTTTGGAAGTCTGAAGTTCTGAGGTGAACCAGGGAGCTGTCTTGTTGGTGCGGGTGTTGTTGATTTGTTTGAGAGGGGCAAGGGAGTTAGCGCATACGTCGAGCCATCGTGTGAGGTTGAGGACAGCGGCGTTGGCGTCATTGGTGATGGGTGGTGGGCTTGGGCGAGGTTGGAGATCAGTTGTTCCTTGGAGATCTTGTTCCATTGAGGTAGGGGATAGGATGTTGGTGGTGGTGGGCTTCAGGAATGAGAAGTGGACGCAGTGGTGGTCAGTCCAATGGAGTTTGGTGGTGTGAGTGAAGGCAATGTGGTTGCTGGAGGTGAATATGGAGTCAAGCGTGTGACCGGCTGAGTGGGTGGGTGAGGTGACCAGTTGCTTGAGGCCGAGGTTTGCGAGGTTGTCCAGTAGAGTTGCAGTCTTCGGTGTTCTCTAGGTGGAAGTTTAGGTCACCGAGGAGAAGGTAGTCCGTGGAGGCGAGGGCGTGGGAGCTGATGTCGTCGGCGATGGTGTCACAGAATGGGGGCAGAGGCCTGGTGGTCTGTAGAGGAGGGTTCCTCTCAAGGTGGTGTTGGCGTTGATGTGTATCTGAAAGTGTAGGTGCTCTGCGGCGTCTAGGGTGTCGGTGTTGGTGGAAATGCTGATGGAGTGTCTGTGTATTACGGCGATTCCTCCTCCTGCTTTGTTGATATGGTCTCTTCGGATGATTTTATATCCCTCCGGGATGGCTATGGCGATGTCGGTTTCCGATAAAGGGTTCAAACATTTTTCAGTGAGGAAGGCGATGTCGGGGGAGGATGTGGTGAGTAGGTCCCACAGCTCGATGGCGTGCTTGTGGACGGAGCGGGTGTTGAGGAGGATGCCGCTGAGGTGATTGGTGTGTTTGGTGTTGTTGTGGTGCTTGTTGGTGTGAGTGCAGGAGAAGTGGCATAAGTGGCATGTGAAGGGTCCGTGGATGTGTCTGGAGTCAGCTTGAGTGCAGGAGGTGTGTCAGCGGGGTTGAGAGCAAGGAGCTCTGTGGAGGAGTAAAGGTGCTTGGGGACGCAGGCGGTGCGTGTACCAGGGGGACGGGCACTGGGCGTGGTCCAGGCGCAGATGTGCTTGCCTCTGGTGTGCCAGCGGCGCGCCTGCTGCACGCGTCCGCTGCGCGGAGGGGGGTAGGAGGGAGGAGCAGCTGGGAGTGGCGAATGGGGGCAGGGACGCAGTGGACGCAGCGGCAGGGAGGAAAACCGTCAAGAGCCGGAAATAGAAAACAGGCAGGACAAAAACGTGTGGAAAAGCGGAGCAACAGTAGTGGGCACAGAATTTACAAAAAGTACGGAGAAAACAAAGTGCAAAAACAACAGAATACAATTACAAGAAATACAGTAAATACAACAAATGCAAAGATACGCCTACCACTAGGCACCGGGGATGAGGCGCAGGCGGGTGCCTGTGGGTGGTGGAGGGCCTCAAATCTGAAAAGTATTTATGCTTTTGTAGAAAAGTCACTCTTTTTGGCATGGTTACCCCGACTTTTTGCCTGTTGTCAGTAAGCTTTGACTGTTTTCAATGGAATCATATTAACCAGGAACCCAGAGATTGTGCACTCTCCTCTAAATTTGGTTGTCTTTACACCCTACAACTGGCATACAGGTGTACCCCTGTAAGCCCCTAGTATATGGTACTTAGGTAACCTGGGCATTGGTACACCAGGGATCCCCGATGGGCTGCAGCGTGTATTATGCCACCCTTGGGAGCCCATGCAAACTGTGTCTGCAGGCCTGGCATTTGTAGCCTGTGTGAAAAGGTGCATACACCCTTTCACTACTGGTCACTAAACTAGGTCACTGTAAATAATCCCTATGGTAGTTCCTTACAGCCCTAAGGGCAGGATGCAGGTCCTTTTGTGTGTGGGCATCACTGCAAGAGCAAAGGAGCCCCTACAAACTCCAGTTCCAATTCCCTGGACTTCGCAAGTGCAGGGAAGCCATTTTAGCTATGTTCTGGCCATAGGTCACTCACTACCTATGATCCCGCTACTTAATGGTAACTCTGAACCTAGGCATGTTTGGTATCAAACATGTCAGATCAATACCCTAATACCGACACCAGTATTGTTGGCATGATTCCAGGCATTCTGGGGGCTATTTAGAGGACACCCTCCACCCCCCCACCATTGCTCATACTTGTCTTCTAGGGTTTTCCGGGCAGCCCGTGCTGCTGCCACCCCTCAGGCACGTTTCTGACCTCCTGCTGCCTGACCAGCTTAGACAGGTGAAGGCAGAACAAAGGATTTCCTGCGGGCGTGGGAGGTAACACTCTCTCCCTTGGAAATAGGAGTTACATGCTTGGGAGGAGTAACCTCCCCAAGCCACCGGTATACTTTGATGGGCACATTTGGTGCCCTCCTTGCATAAACCGGTTTGTACCAGTCCAGACACCCTCAGTCCTTCCTCTGGCACGAAACTGGACAATGGAAAGGGGAGTGACCACTCCCCTGTCCATCACCACACCAGGGGTGGTGCACCGGAGCTCCTCCAGGTGGCCACTTCACCCGGGGAGCATCTGAGTGGCCAGGTAAGGCAGGTGACGTCACAGCCCTCTCCTGATAGGTGGTCACTCTGCTAGGTGGCTAATCCCCTTTCCTGGTCTATTTAGGGTCTCCCTCTGGGGTGGGTCCTCAGATTTGAGGTGCAATCTTCCAGCAGAAGTCCTCTGCATCGTTTACTTCATCTTCTGGCCACTGGGAGTGCAAATGGACCCTCCAGGAACCGACAATCTGAAACTATAGTGACTACTCCGCTCTGCAACATTGTTTCTCCAGCTCCTTCCAGCAACTGTAACATTTCCCCGACTGTGTATCCTCTGAGGGCGACGAGACTTCAGCCTACACAAGTAAGAAGGGATCTCCCTTGCATCCGCGGCACCAACTGCAACGATGACCAGCTACGTGGATCCTCTCTCCTCCGGAACTGCATGGATCCTGCATCACAGGTGGTGGTCTGTAGCAGTCCCCTTGGCCCTCTCTACCAGCTGGCCAACTTGGGAGACCGTAAGCACTTGCCTCTCCTTGCAGGATAGTACCCCTGTGAACCGCAACTCTTGCAGCTACCAAGGCTTCTTTGTTCCTTTGTTCCTCCTCCATGGGATCTTCAGGCTCCGTGTAGCCCCAGCCCTCATCACCTCGTCCTGCAATGCTCCAGCGGCATGGGACACTTTTTCATGAGCTGAGTGAGCCTCGCTGTGAGTCCTGTGTGCCTGCTGCCAGTGGGTTGCCTGTGGGGGCTGCCTCCTCTTCTTGTGACTCGTCCAGCTGCTAAGGGTCACCTTGGACTCCCCTCCCTGGGTCGAGACCCCTGGACCTTGTTGGTCCTTTTCAGCCTTGCAAAACCTTCTGCTATGACTTTTTCATTTGCTAAGGCTTGTTGGTGGTTTTCCAGGACCATTGACTGACTGACTGAATCACGACCCGCAATGTGGGGCATCACTTGTATCACCTCTGGAACTCATCTTCTGCTGCATTGCTGACTTTCTTCATCCACCGTCGACCTTGTCCTGCATCCACAGAAGGGTGAGTAGTGGCTCCTGCCATAACTGGACACGCCAACTCAAACTGGACTTTGTCCCCTTCCTTTGCAGGGCCTCTTCTGTCAGGATCCACCTTTTGTTTCTTCCAGTCCTTTTCCAAAGTTCTCCTGTTGGTTTGGGGGAAATCCAGGTACTTACCTCTGCTCAGCTGGTCGCTGGGGGTCACTCTGGTACTCACCTTTTGGGATTCCTAGTTCTGCCAGCTCCGTTCTACTGTTCCCACTTCCTTGGGTGGGGGACTGACTTTCACATCCCACTTTTTAGGTTCAGCATAGCAGCGCGCAAGAGCTGCTTTTCCGACATGTTGGTATGTATCTGGGCTTTTAACCATGCCCACCACACGCCCATCACTATCACTCGTTAATGGGCTTGCCCTTCAAAAATACATTATGTTGGTAAATGCTTTACGTTTGTCACTCCTTGGGGCGCTTTTTTTACCATCTTGGACATCGCCCCCGTTACATGGCTAATTGCTCTTTTGCCAACATGTTTAACTGTGAGTGAACTTCTTTTTCCTTTTGTGTGCTGCTTCACGCTGATGCCATGGCGCTTTGAATCGGCTTGCTTATATGAAACTGTATTACTTTTTGTTTGAAATGGCCCTTTTTGCTGAGTTATCCCCAAACTTTTTGCATTCTTCCTCCTATTTTTTTTAGGTCTGTTTTTGCTGGTTTATTGTCTCTGCGCACTTTACCACTGCTAATCAGTGCTAAAGTGCAAGTGTCCCCCATATAAATTGTACTGTGGACTGGTTTATCCATAATTGGCATATCTGATTTACTATTAAGTCCCAAGTAACGTGCCCTAGAGGTGCCCAGGGCCTGTGAATCAAATACTACTAGTGGGCCTGCAGCACTGGTTGTGCCACCCACATTAGTAGCCCTCTAAACATGACTCAGACCTTCCATTGCAGTGTCTATGTGTGCAGTTTTAAACTGTCAATTCGACTTGGCAAGTGTACCCACTTGCCAGGCTCAACCTTCCCTTTTACTATATGTAGGGCACCCCTAAGTTAGGCCCTAGGTAGCCCCAGGGGCAGGGTGCAGTGTATTTTTAAGGTAGGACATATACTAGTGTGTTTTATATGTCCTAACAGTGAAATACTGCCAAATTCGGTTTTCACTGTGCAAGGCCTATCCCTCTCATAGGTTAACATGGGGGCTGCCTTTAAATATCCTTAAAGCGCTGATTGAGAGTAGCTAAAAATGTGGAGTTTAGGGTCTCTGAACTCACAATTTAAAAATACATCTTTTCGTGAAGTTGGTTTTTAATTTGTCTGTTTGAAAATACCACTTTTAGAAAGTAGGCATTTTCTTGCTTATACCATTCCGTGACTCTGCCTGTTTGTGGATTCCCCGTCTGGGTCAGTTTGACAGTTGGGCTGTTCACACCTCTCCTCTAGACAGTGACACAAAGGGGGCTGGGGCATGGCCTGCATACCTTGATTAGCCATCTGTGCTGGAGGGGACGGGAGGAGTGGTCGTTCACACCTGAAAGGACTCTGCCTGCCCTCACACAATGCAGTCTCCGACCCCCTGGTGTGCGTCTGGGGCCTGGCCAGAACAAGAAGGGATCTTGCAAACACTTGAGATTTTGCTTTGAAATTTGCCAACTTCAAAGGCAGAACAGGGTATAAGAAGAAGACCCAAAACCCCAGACTTTTAGAATCTTTCTGGAATCAAGAGGAACCTCTGCCCAGGAGAAGAGCTGAAGGAGGAGTACTGCCCCTTTGCTATGTTGCTTTGCTGGACTGGCCTGCAGTTGCTGCTTCTGCCTGTAAAGAGTGCAAAGGATGAACTTTGCTCTGTGTCCTGCTTGAGAAAATTCTCCAAGGGCTTGGAGTAGAGCTTGCCTCCTGTTGGAAGTCTCAGGGACACCAAAGACTTCAGTTTCCTCAACCTGCAGCACTGGGAACTGTGTGTTTTGTGCTGTTCAAGAGGAGAAACCACTGAGACGCCGCCAACGCCGCCGATGGCCTGCACGGTGACCTGCCAACGCCACACGGAGTCTCATTTCCCCGCTTCGCATCGCGACCCTGGTCTCACTGACGCCGTCATCGGACAACTTCACCGAGCCGCTGCTCGCACCGCGACCTGTGGGCCTGCACTCCGGCATCACCTGCTCACACCGCAGCCTGGGCATCCCCGACGACGGCGCTCCTACTGACACGGGCGCCGCTGCCTGCACCGTGGCCTGTGGACACCGCTCGTGAGGTACACAAAGCACTGTCCCATCCCGCACTGCAGCCCCGGTCCACAGACGCCAGCACCATCGACTCCTGTGTCGTCCCCAGGCATCATGCCTGCACTGTGGCCTGTGGACACCGCTCGTGAGGGTCATGAAGCACCGTCCCGTCCTGCACTGCTGGCTTGGGCCTACCGACGACAGCGCTTCAGCGACGACGCTGCCTGCACTGTGACCTGTGGACACCGCACGTTGCACCGCCCCGCTTCACACTGCAGCCCTGGTCTCACGGGCACTGCTGGACGCCGTCACCGAGCCGCTGCCTGTACTGTGACCTGTGGGCACTGCCCATCACATCGTCCCACTTTGCACCTCAGCCCCGACGCCATCAACGCCGGCGCACCTGACTTCATCAGCCTGGAGTTCGATCTGCAACGCGTGTGACCTCCAGGGCCTGACGACTCCTGCACCGACTCTGGACCCGACACCGCAACATCAGTGACACCACCCTCCGGAGCTCACCGCGAGGATCACGAACCCCTGCAAATCCAAGGTACTGTTTGTGGGTCTTCCCGACACCGTAGCTGGCCCGCAACGCAGCGGCCGGCCTGAACTGTTGGTATTGTTGATCACAACGCCGTGATAGCCCCAGGTGAAGCTATCGACTTCAAGGAACTGTAGTTTTGAGTAAATCTTGCATAATTCATATTTTTCTTACTGTATGTTGGATTCTTATCGTATTTGGTCTTGTTTTACATAGATAAATCTTGGCTATTTTTCTAAAACTGGTGTGGTGTCCTTTTGTAGTGTTTTCACTTATTAATGTGTTTTATGTGCAAATGCTTTACACATTGCTTCTGAGATAAGCCTGACTGCTCGTGCCAAGCTACCAAGGGGGTGAGCGGGGTTATCTGAGCGGGTATCTCCCTTATTACTAGAGTGAGGGTCCCTAGTTGGACAGGGTGCAAACTGACTGCCATCTAGAGACCCCATTTCTAACACTTTTCATTTTCAATTTATGTGGCAAGAAAAGTCCGGTTAAGAGTTTACAATGCTAATAGTTCTAACTCCAGCAAGTGAGAGACCCATTGCATTGCAAATGCTTGTGTAGTATATGGTTTGGCCCTCCCGCAGGGCCCTCACTATTTGCTATTGCTTTCACCAATGGCAATTGCTTTCTATGCCATTTACTGATTGCCAATGTGTATATAATAGTGCGTTTACTTACCTCCAGTTGGGGTATTGCCTATACAGTATTTTATTATGTGTGTTACCATAATAAAGTACCTTTATTTTTGTAACACTGTGTGGTTCTTTCATGTGTCTAAGTGCTGTGTGACTGTAGTGGTATTGCATAAGCTTTGCATGTCTCCTAGATAAGTCTTGGCTGCTCATCCACAACTACCTCTAGAGAGCCCGGACTTCCTAGACACTGCCTACACCTCACTAATAAGGGATACCTTGACCTGGTATAAGGTTCTAACACCATAGGTGCTCACCACACAACAGGCCAGCTTCCAATAGGGCGGTAAGGGCATTTTTGGGTCTTATGTTGGGTTTGGGATTTGGGGTGGACAGGGCATTTTTAGGATTTAGGGTGGGTATAGGATTTGGGGTGGAAAAGGGTGTTTTTAGGTTTTAGGGTGGGTATGGGGTTTGAGGTGGGAAGGGTGTTTTTAGGATTTAGTTTGGGTTTTGGTGGGGTAAGGTCATTTTTTAGGTTTAAGTTTGGTATGGGCTTTAGGACGGTACAGGAATTATTAGGGTGGGTGGCAACATGTATTTACATATATATTTAAGTGTGTGCACATACGTGTGTGTGTGTTATTCTTACCGTTTTATTTTCTCCAACACATCTTTACCAACAAAGCCTTTACAGTGAAAATTTCATGGTAAAGGCATTTTTTCGTAGAAGAAAAAAAGAATGTAATTGTAAGTGCATTAGTTTTAATAACAGATGCGCTGTAATTACCACGTTCTAAAGGCATTCGTGGTAATTGCATTTGTGGTTCCGTCATACAACCCGCTGGGGGGTCATCTAGATACCCTCCAGTGGTTCCATACTCTCCAAGCCCTAGACTAACTACTCCATCTCCTCTGGTGGGGAACCCATTCTCGCATTCCACTATTTTAGTATATGGTTTGGGCCCCCCCATAAGGCACTTGTTATTTGTTGCTATTTCTAATGTTTTAAGCTAATCCTTAGTACTTACCTGTATATGTTTTGTACTTACCTACAGAGAGGGGGAACTCCCTCCAGTATTCTAATTCAGTGTTACTATAATAAAGTACCTCTATTTTTGCAACACTGTGTGGTTCCTTTCCTGTGTGATAAGTTACTGTGTGACCACTGTGGTCTTGCAAGTGCTTTACAATCCTCCTAGGTAAGTCTTGGCGGCTCACCACAACTATCACTAGAGAGCCCTGGCTTCCTATACACTGTTACACTTACTAATAAGGTAATAAGGGTTGCCTGGACCTGGTATAAGGTGCCAACACCATGGGTGTCCACCACACACCAGGCCAGCCTCCTACAGCTTGAAAAAGTACTTACCTGATTACGAAGTTCTTGGGTTTGAAACATGTATAAAAAGAAGTGTTATTTTTCTAATCTGGTCTCAGATTTATTCTTTGAGCGTGTGTCTCATTCACTGCCTCTGTGACTACACAAATGCTTAGCACTACCCTCTGATAAGCCTAACTGCTTGCCCACACTACCAAAAAATAGAGCATTGACCTATCTACTTTTGACTCTGCAAACCAACTGGAGATCCACTGCACTCTGCACTTTTTTTTTTAGTGCACCATTTAGAGAGCCAGCTTCCTACAGTTGGCCTATGTGGTGAGTCAGGCTGTGATTTATAGCAGAAGGGGGGCGGTCGTGGGAAAGGCCTTGTCTTGGAGTGGGAGCGGGACTTAAGTGAAGACCACAACTTCTTCATACATTGGGCAATGTATAACTTCAACCTCCCAGTCTGGAGTCGTCTTTGGGTGCATTTTTTCAAATGACTTCGAGTCATGGCCAAAGCCCAGGCAACAAAGGCACAGTTTGTGCAGGTCCATGACTGATATCTGCTACATACAGTCATTGCACAGCTTGAAATCTCTCATTTGCAGTGAGCAAATTTGTTCTCTATTACACCGCCGAAGAGTTGTTTGGAGTAATTGGAAGACCAACAAGGAAGGGAGCAGAGCTCAGGATAAATGTCAGAAGGCCCAGAAAAAAAATGACCTCCACCCACAGCATAGGGATTTATATGTGACTCTGCTCAGTCAATTCTGGGGCTGTATGGAGTAATCTCCAAGCCGCACACCGCCATCCAGGGGTGTGAGGGAGCACTGATGAGGATTGCGCCGAGTACAGTTTAGCACCTGGGGATATTATAAAGCAGGGAACCTGCAGTTACAGATATCCATCAGAAAAATGTTTTTGCAACTGCACAAGTTTTGGGGAAAGAGTTGGCAATGCACAACTTATTGCATTTATAAATGCATGTTTATATCGTGGCTATCCAAGATGGATCCGAATCCTCCCACCCTCCTCATTCCAATAGTAGTGAGAGTAATATCCCAGCCCCGACTCTGGGAATGGGGTCTGCCTACTTGCTGGTGCTGGGCTAGCTTGACTGCTCTTAAGAAAAAGAGTCACTCTACTTCCTGCAAAAGCTCTTGGGACCCTAAAAGGTGGCAGAGAAGTCTGTTTGAGGTGGAGGGGCATAGCAGGAGTAGAGTATAGCTGTTCTGTCTACTTTGTGACTTCTGCAGGGTCTGGAAAAGAGGGCTTTTTCTTCCCCTGAATAGTCTCCCTTTCGTGAGGATCTACCTGGGATCTTATAAAATGGGCGCTAATAAGGGATTATGTTTCTTAAGCATCATGCAGTGGCGCTTATCATTCTACATCTTAAGGTATGAAACAATTACAAAAATTGATATCACTATAACCGGATCCTACTCAGTGTCACTCATTTTATCAACTGAGGAGGTGTGGAAATGTGACTTTAGCAGGCGTGACCAAAACCAATTGTCCTTGCATTAAACACAAATCTTAGCAGTAGATGATCTAGGTTAGCAGGTGAATATGATCTATTCTATTAAAAAAAATAACTAACTAGCTAGATAATATGCCCTTTTTTCTTGCAGAAAATAAGAAACACATTTTCAAAGGAGTAAGGTCCAACTACCCCAATTTATTTTTTATAAACCCTTTTAAAGATATGTTTTGCTTGAAACAAATGCCAATGCAAAAGTGATTCATTTTTTTAATCTACTGCACAAGCAGATCCTTATGTTTATAGGAGAGACAATCTAGCCACTAGAGTTCAAATCAATCTAGTGCCTTTATTACTCACACATTTCTGTGTGGCTATAATCATTAACTATCCTCTCTGCTCTGTGACTTTACAAATCGGGGGACTAGGATAGGAGGACCTCAGAGCTGTATGAACAAGGAGTCATAAAAACGGAGAACTCTAGTGAGGACTATGATATGCGTGGCAATTATGTCACAATTGCATGGCATACTAAACATATTTTGTACTGGTAGTCTTTAAAACAATACCACTTACGATTAATTTTCACAGAGAGACAAATAACCAGGCAGTATACTGAAATGTTAGATTTTACTAAGCCTAAAAGAACAATTGTAGTCTTTATCCACAATTTACTTTAAATCCTCTATAACAGAGGAATTGCTGGATATTTGGGAACCTTATGTGTATGATATACGAGGCGCAATTCGGTTCTAGTGTGAATGCCACATTTGAAATTTTCTGATACTAACAATGCACTCACCAAACTTCATTCGGATATACTCGTAAGGATCCTCCTGCCACAACTCTTCATCTTCATCTTTGTAGCACATCAAAGGGAAAACAACCTCCTCAGAAATGCCCTGAAGAAAGGAAATCAAATATGGGAAGAATAATAATTATTATTGCATTTATGTTACTAACAAACTACATTAAAATCAATCCAAGCTTATCACTTTGTAATATAATGTGTGGTCAGTTTATAGGCTGTGTGATGACACGTGCTTATGCATCTACACCTTTTTTTCCTGCTGATGCTGCAAGGCATCAGCAAAAAACATTTTTTCCTTTAGCCCGATGTTGACTGGCAAAATTGAAAAGACTACAAAGTATAGGATTCACCACCCCTTGTTTTACTTACCTGTAACGGTATGTAGGAAGTTGGCTCTGTATATACTATTTCAAAGTAAGAAATAGTGTGCACAGAGTCCAAGGGTTACCCTTAGAGGTAAGATAGTGGCAAAATTAGATAATTCTAATGCTCTATTTTGTGGTAGTGTGCGAGCAGTAGGATTATCAGAGGGTATTGTTAAGCATTTGTTGTACACACTCAGGCAATAAATGAGGAACACACACTCAAAGATTTACTCCAGGCCAATAGGTTTTTATATTGAAAAATATATTTTCTTAGTTTATTTTAAGAACCACATGTTCAAGATTTGCATTAAACACTTTAAATGCAAGGTACTTCGCTTAGATACTTTAGGAACTTTGAATACAAGCAATATCATATACAGTCTTTGTAAAAATGGCAATAAGCTCAAGATGGAGGGTTTCTAAAGGTAGGGGTCACATCCGCTCAGGACACCTTAGGGGCTGTCCTGACTGGTGGGAGACTCCTCCTTGTTTTTCTCATTATCTTCTCCAGCCTTGCCACCAAAAGTGGGGGCAGTGGCCAGAGGGGCGGGCATCTCCACTAGCTGGGATGCCCTGGGGCGCTGTAACAAAAGGGCCTTTGAGGCTCACCGCCAGGTGTTGCAGTTCCTGCAGGGGGAGGTGAGAAGCACCTCCACCCAGTACAGGCTTTGTTCCTGGCCACAGAGTGACAAAGGCACTCTCCCCATGTGAAAAGAAGAAGTGATGGACGGAATGCTGAACAATGTCAAACATTCACCCCCAGTACAGAGATCTGGGCCTAAATCCATCGTTTTTTTGCTGCCCATGCCATTCCAGTTTGGACCCCGCCATATGCAAATCAGTCTTGACCCTGTTCCCCATGGGAACAGTCCAGCCCGAACTGCCAGGCCTTCCCTGGACTGGAAACAAGCATCCTGGGACCGGTTTCGGGGTTTCACCCCTCATCAGCCAGGCTAGCTTGAATCCAGTGGCATGGGAAGCACGGGACCCACATCTGGGCATACCCTTCCCACTTAGGGCGACAAATGCAAAAAGAACAAGTGATGGACGGAATGCTGAACAATGTCAAACATTCACCCCCAGTACAAAGATCTGGGCCTAAATCCATCATTTTTTTTTAAACTGGGGTGGCATGGTGAGCAAAAGAACGATGGATTAAACCCAGATCTGTGACTGGGGGAGAGTGTTTGCATTGTCAGCACTCCATCCATCATCCTTTTGTGTTGCTAAAGTTGCCCTAAGTGGTAAGGGTATGCCAAGACGTGGGTTCCTTGCTCACTGTGCCACTGGAATCAAGCTAGCCTGGCTAAAGAAGGGTGATACCCTGAAACCGGTCCCACGTTTCCGGTCCAGGGAGGACCTGGTCTGGCAGTTCGGGCTGGACTGTTCCCCTGGGGAACAGGGTCAAGACTGATTTGCATATGGCTGGGTCCAAACTGGGGTGGCATGGTGAGCAAAAGAACGATGGATTAAACCCAGATCTGTGACTGGGGGAGAGTGTTTGCATTGTCAGCACTCCGGCCATCATCCTTTTGTGTTGCTAAAGTTACTCTCCCCATGTGGTCAGCAACATGTCTGGTGTGTGGCAGGCTGGCTGAAACTGGTCAGCCTACACTAGAAGTCGGATTGGTATTCAGGGGGCATCTCTACGATACCCTCTGGGTGTATGTTAAAATAAATTGCACACTGGCATCAGTGTGCATTTATTGTGCTGAGACGTTTGATACCAAACTTCCCAGATTCCAGTGTAGCACTTATGGAACTGTGGAGTTCGTGTTTGACAAACTCCCAGACCATATACTCTTATGGCTACCCTGCACTTACAATGTCTAAGGTTTTGCTTAGATACTGTAGGGACATAGTGCTCATGCACCTATGCCCTCACCTGTGGTATAGTGCACCCTGCCTTAGAGCTGTAAGGCCTGCTAGAGGGGTGACTTACCTATGCCACAGGCAGTGTGAGGCTGGCATGGCACTCTGAGGGGAGTACCATGTCGACTTAGTCTTTTTCTCCCCACCAGCACACACACGTTGTGAGGCAGTGTGCATGTGCTGAGTGACAAAAGACATGCTGCAGCCCTTAGAGACCTTCCCTGGCATCAGGGCCCTTGGTACCAGGGGTACCAGTTACAAGGGACTTACCTGAGTGCCAGGGTTGTGCCAATTGTGGAGACAAAGGTACAGTTTAGGGAAAGAACACTGGTGCTGGGGCCTGGTTAGCAGGGTCCCAGCACACTTTCAATCCAAACTTAGCATCAGCAAAGGCAAAAAGTTAGGGGGTAACCATGCCAAGGAGGCATTTGCTTACACTGTGGTTCTCCAGTATTGGTATCTTTCATAGATTCACAAGCTTGAATCATTCACCATCACAGTGGGTGTCCCACAGTATCATAGTAAGCAGTGTAAGTGAGTATAATAGGCTGCAAAAAGAATGCAAAGTTCAGTTCAATACCCTATCTATGTCTTTTCAAAAAAAATATTTAAAAAAAATGGACCAAAGTTTTCCATTGACCAATCAGAAAAAAGCATCCTTTAGAACCCTCATCACAGAGCCTCTAGTGCCTCAGATTTTCCCGCACGAGGGTGAAAAGAAGGAAGAGCAATAAGGGGAGCCTCTTTGGGAGGAGGGTGGGTCGCATGCAAATCTATGAAAAATACCAATACTGAAGAACTGCAGTTACAGACAGGTAGGTAACTTATTATCTTCCCCAGTATTGGATCTTTTTTAGATTCACATGCTTAAATCAGAATAGTCAGCAGTTTGCAAATATACATATTGTGCTACCCGAAATTTAGCGGATGGTGGGAAACAACAGATTAAAAATTGACTCATCTTATTGGAATAAGTGACATAAAACAGCTTGTACCACCGCAGCACCCAACTTCTCAGCTTCCTCCAGGTAGTAATGTTGGGTGGAAGTGTGTCTGCTAGACCAAGAAGCCACTCTGCAAATGTGCCGAATGGACACTCCAGGAAACAGGGCCATGGATGCAGACACAGCTCTTGTAGAGTGGGCATTGTCCCTGTACGTCAAGGGTTTCCCTGCCTTTACATGGCAAACTGGACGGCATCTGCAATCCATCCTCCAATCGTGGCTTTGGAGGCTGGAAATCCTTTTCTCAAATTACCAAAAGTTACTAATAGCTGGTCTGACTTGCGAAGTTGTTGTGTTCTATATAAATAGAATTTGAGGCATCTTTTATTATCTAGGGTGTGTAAAGACCGTTCTGCCATTGTTTGTGGATTTGGATAAAAAGTATTTAAAACAATGGGCTCATTAAGATGAAAGTCCGAAGGTATTTTAGGTTTGAATTTAGCATTAGTGCGAAGGAGAACACTGTTTTTCTTGAACTGCATGAAAGGCTCTTTTACAGTAAATGCTTGCATCTCCCGAACTATTCTAGCTGATGTGAGCACTAATAATAATGCTGTTTTCCAAGTAAGCTGTTTTAAGTCTGCCTAGTGGGCTGGGCTTGAACAGGACTCTCATTAAGTGGCTTACTACAATGTTGAGATGTCAAGCAGGAGGTGGTTTCTTCACAGGAGAAAAGACCCTGAAAAGTCCTTTATGAACGGTTTGATAATGTTTGACAGACCGGGGATTTGTCAGTTCTCCTAAAACAGGACATTGCTCTGCTAGATGTACCTTTATGGATGAATGTGCGCTACCAGATTTTGCTTGGTGTAGCGGATATGGTAAAAGTTGCTCTGGCATTGAAGAGAATGGGTGTAAACTGTCTTTTTCAAATTCATGGAATTCAGGAGCCAGGCCGATAAATGCAGAGACATCGTATTGGGGTGTAGGATCTGGCCACTGTTCACTGTTAACACTGTTGACTGAGTGGTAGTTGTATGTGGGGTTGCTCCGAAAGTAGTAGTAGTTACATGGTTCTCTCTTCATTTCCCTTACTATCTCAGGAATTAACGGTATTGGAGGAAAAATGTAAACAAATATTTTCAACCAGTTTATCGAAAATGCATTCTCCCACAATCCTTTCTGGTGATGCCAGCTTACGTAATACTGGCATTTGGAGTTCTTCCTGGTTGCAAATCGGTCAAGCTGTGAAGTGCCACATCGAATGAAGATGGTTTGTAGGATTTTATGGTCTAACTCTCATTCGTGGCACATTCAAGTCAAATCTGCTTAATGAGTTTGCTTGCACAGTTGAAGCCCATGGCAAATGTTCCGCTCTCAGTGCTATCCCTTTGTGCATGGCCCACTTCTATATTTCCTGTGCCTGGTGTGACAGGACGGATGACCAAGTCCCTTCCTGTTTTGTTTACATAGTGCATGCTGGTAGTTTGGTCCTTTCTGATCTTCCTGATGAGTATGGATGAGCCTGCAATTCTGGAAAGGAACGAGCATAGCACTAGAGCTATTATCTTTCGTTTCAGAAGATTGATATGCAGCCTCCTTTTGGAGGGGGACCATTTTCCACTGATTGACAGCTCCTGGAGATGGGCGCCCCATCCCAGTAGAGACGTATCTGTTGTAATAACAAAATCTGCTACTGGTGGGAGAAATGTTAGACCTTTTGAGATGTTATGAGCACACCAATGCAAGGAAGAAATCATTACTGGGGTGATTTGGATTGTATCGTTGAAAGATCCCAGTGTTTGTGTCTACTGCTCGACTAATTCCTCTTGCAATGGACGCATGTGAAGCCTGCAGTTTGGAATGAGGGAAATGCAAGAACACAGCAGCCCTAGGAGCGATTTGTACATCTGAACAGAAACTGACTTTCTTCTGGCGAGTTTTTGAGCCAATTGCTGGATCTTCTTTTGTCTTTGCAGAGAGGCGGAAGTCTTGTCCGTGTTTATGTCTAGAACTGCACCCAGGAAGGTAAGTTTTGTCTTCGGAATGAGAGATGACTTTTGAATGTTTGGTGTGAGACCTAGTTTCTTGAACAGTTTGAGACACAGTTTGGTATGCACCGTGGCTTTTTGAGATGTTGGGGCCTTGATTATCCAGTCGTCCAAGTTTGGGAATACCTGGACTCCTCTTTGTCTCAGGTGGGCTGCCACTGGTGCAAGGCGTTTGGTGAATATTCGCACAGCTGATTTCACCCCAAAGGAAAGTACCTTGAACTGGAAGTGGGCGCCAGCTACCTGGAATTGTAAATACTTCTGATGATTGGGATGAATGGGGATATGGAAGTATGCATCCTGGAGGTCATGTGGTCCTCATGGTTTAGAAGTTGTAAGATCTCTTGATCGTTCAAAATGATTGCTTCTTTAAATACTTGTTTAGTTGCCGTAGATTCAAGATCGGGCGCCAGTCTCCTGATTTATTTCTTGGTGAGAAAGTAATGGGAGCAAAATCCCATTCCTTTCTGCAATTTCGAAGCCCTTTCTATTACCCCTTTTTATCATGAAAGAAACCTTCATAAGTAATTGAGAAGTAGAGGGGTGGACCTTTGGGTGGGACATTTGGTGGTTTGTTGACAAATTCGAGGGTATGTCCCCTGGCTATGAAATCAAACACACATTTTTCCTTTCTTAAGGAGGACCACTGATGTAGAAATTGGGACATGCAACCTCCTAGAAGATGTAATTGAGGGAATGGGGTAGCCAGCAGCAGTGCAAGGTCATTGCTTCCTCGTAGCATCTCTCCCTCTGGTGGGCTGCTTCCTCTTGTTGGTTGTTTGTAGGTTGCTGAGTGCAGGTGTCTGTATTGCTGGGTATGACAGTGCCAGAGGACTGTAAGGAGTTGTTACACATTCTTCATAAAGGTACAAAAATGTATGGTTAGGAAACGTGGGTTGATGGAAGTTCTTTATTTAATTTTTTGAAGAATTTGTTGGTATACTTGTCTCTTCGTTTCATATTCTTTCGATTTTTGTTTGGGCTTGACCTTACCGGATGAGAGAATTTGGACTGACTTAGACTCTTCGTCTTTTTTTTTTTTTTTTTTTACACAGAGGCTATAATCAGAAGGCTTATCAACACTCTTCCTTCCATATCCAAATACATCTGCTGAGTACCATGGTTTGCCACATAGGGGTTTGGACGTCCAACCTCACTGACTTGTATTGATTTGAAATATAACTCTTCATGATTTTCGATTGTAAAACAAAGATTTTCCACACTATTCCTATGGAACCTCTTTGACCTATATACCTCATATCTTGGAGGTTTGCCTTTTATGTATATTGATGAAAGTACTTAAGGTGTTTTTAGGAAGGGTTATATACTCACCCTGTAGGAAAGTGCCCTCTCTCTTGGCATGGTTACCCCCCATTTTTAGGGTCGACCCTGCGTCGCTTGCGAGTCGCTTTAGTAGTTAGAAAAGGGCTCGAGCCCGGTCCATGTCACGTCAGTATCTTTCATTGGTTCGTGGGCTTGCCTTTTAAAATCTGCTTGCTTTCATTAGTGGAAGGCAGGCATACGTCATGCCTTTTCCGGTGGTTAGCCCTCCTCGAGCGCAGCGACCAAGTACTGAAAACATGCGAGACTCGCTGTTTTCCATCCGGTTTGTGGACTACTTTTTATCTTTTTTCGCAGCGCGATCTTGCTTGGCAGAAGTCGAGCGCTTTGCATGACATCCACCCTGTTACATAGTTAATTGCACTTTTGCCAGTTACATAGATAATTGCACTTTTGCCAATAGGTTTCACTACGAGTGAACTGTAGCAGCATGATCCACGCTCTTTTTTCTATTTAATGTGGCAAGAAAAGTCCAGTTGGGAGTTTACAACTGCTAATATCTCTAACTCGGAGAAATGCGAGACCTGTTGCATTGCAAATGCTTGTTCTACCTGTTGTCAGTGTGTTTGACTGTGTTCACTGGGATCCTGCTAACCCGGAACCAAGTGATTATGCTCTCTCCCTTCTAACTTGGCAACTGTACCCTTTTCTTCCCACAATTGGCATACTTGTCCGCCCATGTAAGTCCCTAGTTGATGGTACCTAGGGCACTGGGGTCCCTATAGGCTGCAACAGTTATTCTGCCACTCATAGGGAGCCAATGCAAAGGGTTCTGCAGGCCTGCCATTGCATTCTGCGCGATACCGGTGCATGCACCCGTATTCACAACAGGTCACTCACTGCACCAGGTCACTATAAGTCACCCCTATGGTAGGCCCTCTCAGCCCAGAGGGCAGGGTGCACGCACCTGTGTGTATGGGCACCCCTGCACTTGCACAGGTGCCCCCACAAACTCCAGACCCATTTTCCTGGACTTTGTGAGTGCAGGGATGCCATTGTACGTGTGTACTGGACATACGTCACTACCTATGTCCCAGCTACATAATGGTAACTCTGAACCTGGGCATGTTTGGTGTCAAATATGTCAGAATCATCCCCCCCCCAATACTGTTGCAAGTATTGGAAGTATGATTCCATGCACTCTGGGGGCTCCTTAGAGGACCAGCAGCATGGCTGTCACCAGTCTTACAAGGTTTTCAAGGCAGCCAAAGCTGCTGCCACCCCTCAGACAGGTTTCTGCCCTCCTGCTGCTTGATATGATCAAGCCCAGGAAGGCAGAACAAAGGATTTCCTCTTGGAGAGGTAGGTAACACCCTCTCCCTTTGGAGTTAGGTGTGAATGGCTTGGGATGGGTAGCCTCCCCAAGTCACTGGTATGCTTTGAAGGGCACATTTGGTGCCCTCTGTGCATAAACCAGTCCACACTGGTTCAGGGACACCCCACCCCCCCAGCTCCTGCTCTGGCATGAAACTGGACAATGGAGAGGAGAGTGACCACTTCCTTGTCCATCACCACCCCAGGGATAGTGCTCAGAGCTCCTCTATTGAGGTTCACTGGGTTCTGCCATCTTGTTTCCAAGGTTGGCAGGGAACTCTGGGAGCATCTGAGTGGCCAGGCAGGTGACTTCAAACCCCCCTCATGATAGGTGCTTACCTGGCTAGGTGCCCAATCTCCCTGCCAGGGCTATTTAGGGTCCCTCTCTTGGGTGGATCCTCTGATTTGTCTTGCTAGATTCCAGCAGGACTCCTCTGCAACCTCCATTTCGACTTCTGGCCTCCAGAACTGCGACTGGAACCTCCACGACCAGAACCTCCAGAAGCTGCCCCCAAGAAGAAGAACTCTTCTGCAACATTGTTTCCAGGGCTCCTGCCTCCAATTGCAACATTTCCACCAGCTGTGCATCCACTGAGAGCGGCATGTCTACAGTCTGCACTAGAAGAAAGAAGGATTCTCCCTTGGAGTGAAGAAGTCACTCACCTACATCCGCAGGCACCTGCTGCAACGGCGACCGGCTGCATAGATCTCCTCTCATCCTAAGATGCGTGGATCCTGCATCACGTGTGGTGGTCCGGAGTAGCCCTCTTGGTCCACTCTACCAGTTGTCCAACTTTGGTGGAGGTAAGCCTTTGCCTTCCCACACAGAACAGTACCCCCTTGCACCACACCTCTTGCAGCTGCTAATGCTTGTTTGCATCTCCTCCAAAGGATCTACAGGTGATGTGTAGCTCCAGTCCCCAGTACTCGTTGCTGCGGCCTGGGATCCCTTTCTATAATGCTGAGCGGGCTCCTTCTGCGACTCCTGTGTCCCCGTCCGGTAGGACTCCTGTGTGTGCTGCCTCCGCTCCGGTGGGTCCTCTGTGTCGCTGAGGGCCCCCTCTGACTCCCCCTCCTGGGTTGAGTCCTCCTGGGGCTTGCTGGTCCCCGGCAGCACCACTTTTCCACTAACCGCAAATTTGCCTTTGCCAAGGCTTGTTCATGGAATTCCAGGATCGACAATAGACATCTTCACTCCAGCGTGGGACATCTTCTGCATCCTTCAGGAACTGTTCTCCGGCTCCAAGGCTGCAGTGCTGACCTGTTCTTCCTCACCGTTGACCAACTCCTGCAAGTACAACTGGGTGGGTAGTAGCTCCTTCTCCTCCTGGACTCCACTGACACTTTTGGACTTGGTCCCCTCTCTCCACAGGTCTTCTCCAGGAATCCACTGCTAGTTTCTTCCAGTCTTGTCTGGGTGTCTTATTTTCTTCTTTTCCTTTCTTTTGGGTGGTTTGGGGAAATTCCAGTGATATACTCCTGCTTTCCTGGTTGCTGGAGGGTACTATGTTGCTTACCTCTGTGGTTTTCTAGTACTCCCAGCTTCCCTCTACACATTCCACTTACATAGGTGGGAGTCCTGTGTTCGCAATCCATTTCTTTTAGTATATGCTTTGGGCTCCCCCCTAGGGTCACTATTGGTTATCTACATTTGCACTGTTTTCCAAACCTTTCTATGCCTATTACTGTTTACTAGTGTATATACTTAGTGTATTACTTACCTTCTATTGGAGGGTTGCCCTTCTAGTATTTTGTGGTATTGTGTTCCAAAAATTAAGTACCTTTATTTTTGTACAACTGAGTGTTTTCTTTCATGTTTTTAAGTGCTGTGTGACTACAGTGGTTTTTCATGAGCTGTGCATGTCTCCTGGAAAAGCCTTGGCTACTCATCCACAGCGACCTCTAGAAAGCCTGGCTTCTAGACACTGCCTACACTTCACTAAGAGGGGATACCTGGGCCTGGTAAAAGGTGTAAGTACCTTAGGTACCCGCCACACAGCAAGCCAGCTTCCTACATTGGTGGTGCAGCAGTGGGATAAGCACTTGTAATTGCCTTACCACTCTGTCACTAGGTACTTTCCACAGGAAAGACCACGTACTAGCTAGGGGTCTACACGTATACCTAGTTTCAGGAAGCAGTCTCTTGGATTTGAGTAAGAGGCCTAGGCACAGCCCTTACTCCAAATGTATTTTTGGGGACTTAGAGTAGTTAGGGATCCTACACCACTATAGCTAGCTGGTATGTCTTCAGCAAAGCACACAGCTCAGGTCATGGAGTCTCCTTATGAGGAAATGACCTTCCAAGAGGTTACAGAGTTGTGTGCAGAAAGAGAGCTGAAGGCTGGGAGAAATCCTGGCAAGACTCTGCTTCTGGGCCTGCTCCTTCAGGATGACCAGGAACATGCTGGTGGCCAGGAAGAGGAGCAGGATGAAGCAGACTCTGACCCCCAAGTGCGAGAAACAGATAATTTAGCTGCTGAGGTGGGTCAGGACACACCCAGGGAGGATCAGGCAAAACGTAGGTGCACCCGCAGTCCTACTAGGAGCACTGTCAACAGTGTAAAGGGGGGCCATAACAGTAGGTCCACCTTTGTCCCTAGAGGCTGGTTCAGAGGGTGCCCCAGAATAGGAATCGATCCTCCACTGCCAACTCTCACATCTCCTCAGTATCTGAGGGGACCCACTGCACAACTACAGGGAAAGATTCTCTAGATAGGGAACTCAAACAACTGAGACTGGAGGATGCCAAGCTGAGGCTGCAGCAGCAACAGCTAGCCCTAGAAAGGGAGGACTTAGTAGTGGAGAGAGAGGCAGGGGTTGGGGTTAGCACCCCATGGTAGCAGAAGCAACTTGGGATTCAGGGAACCTAGGGTCAGGGAGGACTCTTGATTCCAAAAACCTTAGTAAAGTTGTTCCCCCCTACAAGGTGGGGGATGACATCCACAAGTGGTTCTCTGCTCTGGAGAGGGCCTGTATAGTAGAGGGTTCCCCAGAGACAGTGGGCTGCTTTTCTTTGGTTCTCCTTCTCTGACAAGGGTAGGTCTAGACTCCTTACTGTCAGAGAGGAAGATGCTGATAACTTCACTGTGCTTAAGGCTGCTCTTTTGGATAGGCTTGGTCTTAAGACTGAACAATACAGGATAAAGTTCAGAGGGACCAGGAAAGAGTCCTCACAGGATTGGATTGATTTTGTGGATTGCTCTGCAAAGG
This sequence comes from Pleurodeles waltl, assembly GCF_031143425.1. NCBI lineage: Eukaryota > Metazoa > Chordata > Amphibia > Caudata > Salamandridae > Pleurodeles > Pleurodeles waltl. The sequence goes on from NC_090442.1 coordinate 231,992,343, forward strand.
CTTTGGAAGGCTGGTTACATGGTAGCAAAGTCAGTGACTATGAGGGCTTATACAATCTTATTCTGAGAGAGTATATACTTAACTGTGTGTCAGATTTGTTGCACCAGTACTTGGTAGACTCAGATAGATCTGACATCTCCCCAAGAATTGGGAAAGAAGGCAGACAAATGGGTCAGAACAAGGGGGAGTAGAAAAGCTCACAAAGGGGGTGACAAAGACAAGAAAAAGGAAGCAGGTAAGTCTCAGGACAAGGGTGGGGACAAAAACAAATCTAAAGAGGCTTCACCAGGCCCACAAAATCCCTCTGATGGTGGGTCCAAACCCTCTTCTTACCATAACAAGAAGCCTTGGTGCAATGTTTGCAGAAACCAAGGCCACAGGCCAGGAGACCGCTCCTGTCCTAAGAAAAGCACCAAGCCACCTACCACTACAACCCCCACCTCTACCACTAGTGCCCCTAGTAACAGCAGTAGTGGTGGGTCAGGTAACAATAGTCAATCCATGGATGTAGCTGGGCTCACTTTAGGAAGTGTGGTGGGGGCTGGCTTAGTTAGGGAGACTACTGAGGCTGTTTTAATCATTGATCTTGCCACCCTTGATGCCTGTCCCCTTAACATCAGTAAGTAGAGGCAGCTGCCATTAATAAATGGTGTTCAGGCAGAGGCCTACAGGGACACAGGTACCAGTGTCACTATGGTGACTGAAAAACTGGTGTCCCCTCAGCAAAACCTACTTGGTCATCGGTACCAAGTGACTGACATCCACAACAATACTGCGTCACCCCACGGCAGTTGTTGATTTCAGCAGGGGGGTGGGGTGGGGTTAATGGTCCAAAGAACGTTGTAGTGTCCACAGAACTACCTGTAGAGTGTCTACTAGGGAATGACTTGGAGACTTCAGCTTGGGCTGAAGTAGAGTTGGAGGCCCATAGGGCATATGTTTGCTTCAACTAGGGAACAGGCCAAAAGACAAAAGGAAACTTGGAGCCTGAAATAAAGGCCCAAGAGGCTCCTAAAGCCAAGGGTAGAAAGGACAAAAAGTTGCCCCATACCCCACCCTCCAGTGAGGATTCCCCCTTTGAGGAGGTGGAATCCACTCCCTTGGTAGAACCTACACCTGAAGAGTTGAAAGCTGACACAGCTGAACTTGATGGTGCAGGGGGGGAGGGAGGGGGGGGGGGGGCTACCAGGGAGGAATTTAGCATGGCTCTGACAACCTGCCCCACACTGGAAGGGTTAAGACAGTAAGCTGTCCTTCAGGAAGCAGGGGATGCCAGTGGCACCCACAGGGTGTTTTGGGAAGACAACCTCCTATACTCAGAGCCAAGGGAACCCACACCTGGTGCCTCCAGGTGGTTGGTAGCACCTCTGCAGTATAAAGACTTTTTGTGACCCTTGCCCATGACATACCCCTGGCAGGTCACCTGGGGCAAAGCAAGACTTGGGACAGATTTCTCCCACCCTTTCACTGGCTCCATATGTCTGAAGATACAAAGGAGTTTTGTCGCTCCTGTGTCACCTGTCAAGCCACTGGCAAGACAGGTGGCACCCAAAAGGGCTCCTTAATTCCACTACCAGAGGTTGGGGTTTCATATGAAAGGGTTGGGGTAGATACTGTTGGCTTCCTCTAGACCCGCCTACTGCCTCTGGAAACAGATGTATACTGGTAGTGGTGGACCATGCCACCAGGTATCCAGAGGCTATATCTCTAAGGACCACTACAGCTCCTGCAGTGGCAAATCCCTCCTGGGAATCTTCTCCAGGGTGGGCTTCACAGAAGAGGTGGTATCAGACAGAGGTACAACCTTTATGTCTGCATACCTTAAGGGCATGTGCAAGGAATGCGGGGTAACTTATAAGTTCACCACCCCTTACCACACCAAACCACTGGTTTGGTAGAGAGGTTTAATAAAACTCTCAAGGGCATTATCATGGGACTCTCTCAAAAACTCAAAAGGAGATGGGATGTCCTACTGCCATGCTCAGAGCTCCTCCAGAGGGGTCCTGGGTTCTGTCATCTTGTTTCCAAGGTTGGCAGATAACTCTGGGAGCATCTGAGTAGCCAGGCATGTGACGCTGGAGCCCCCTCCCGATAGGTGCTTACCTGGCTAGGTGATCAATCCTCCTTTCAGGGATATTTAAGGTCTCTCTCTTGGATGGGTCCTCAGATTCGGCTTGCAAGATTTCAGCAGAACACCTCGGCAACCTCCAATTTGACTTCTGGCCTCCGGAACTGCGACTGGAACCTCCCAAGGACCCGACGTTTCCACGGCTCCTGCTAGCAATTGCAACATTTCCACCAGCTGTGCATCCACGGAGGGCAGCGTGCCTTCAGTCTGCACTAGAAGAAAGAAGGAATCTCCCTTGGAGTGAAGGAGTTACTCCCCTGCATCGGCAGGCACCTGCTGAAACGACGACCAGCTGCGTGGATCTCCTCCCATCCTGAGCTGTGTGGATCCTGCATCACGGGTGGCGGTCCGGAGTAGTCCTCTTGGTCCTCTCTACCAGCTGTCAAACTTTGGTGGAGGTAAGCCTTTGCCTTCCCACGCAGGACAGTACCCCCATGCACCGCATCTCTTGTAGCTGCCAAGGCTTGTTCTCATCTCCTCCAAGGAATCTTCAGGTGACGTGTAGCTCCAGTCCCCAGCACTCCTTCCTGCAGCGTGGGATCCCTTTCTGTAGTGCTGAGTGGGCTCATTCTGCGAATCCTGTGTCCCTGTCATGTGGGACTCCTGTGGGTGATGCCTCTGCTCCTGTGGGTCCTCTGTGTCGCAGAGGGCGCCCTCTGACTCCGCCTCCTGGGCCTTGCTGGTCCCCAACAGCACCACTTTTCCACTAACAGCGAATTTGCCTTTGCCAAGGCTTGTTGGTGGAATTCCTGTACCGACACTCATCTGCAATCTTCACTCCAGTGTGGGACATCTTGTACATCCATCAGGAACTCTTCTCGGGCTCCAGGGCTGCAGTGCTGACCTGTTCTTCCTTACCGTCGACCAACTGCTGCAAGTACAGCTGGGTGGGTAGTAGCTCCTACTCCTCCTGGATTCCGCTGACACTTTTGGACTTGGTCCCCTCTCTCCACAGGTCTCCTTCTCCAAGAATCCACTGCTGGTTTGTTGCAGTCGTCTGGGTGTCGTCTTTTCTTCTTTTCCTTCCTTTTGGGTGTTCTGGGGAAATTCCAGTGATTTACTCCTGCTTTCCTGGTCACTGGGGGGGTACTGTGTTACTTACCTCTGTGGTTTTCCAGAACTCCCAGCTCGCCTCTACACATTCTACTTTCCTTATGTGGGAGTCCTGTGTTCGCATTCCATTTTCTTAGTGTATGGTTTAGCCTCCCCCTAGGTTCACTATTGGTTATCTACATTTGCACTGTTTTCTAACCTTTACTATGCCTATCACTGGTTTATATAATTACTGTATTACTTACCTCCTATCGGAGGGTTGCCCTTCTAGTATTTTGTGGTACGGTGTTCCAAAAATAAAGTACCTTTATTTTTGTATAACTGAGTGCTTCCTTTCATGTGTGTAAGTGCTGTGTGACTACAGTGGTTTTGCTTGAATTTTGCATGTCTCCTAGATAAGCCTTGGCTGCTCATCCACAGCTACCTCTAGAGAGCCTGGCTTCTAGACACTGCTGACATTTCACTAAGTGGGGATATCTAGACCTGGTATAAGGTCTAAGTACCCACCACACACCAGGCCAGCTTCCTACACATCCCTTTTCTTTATGCTCATTGTAGTGACCCTAAAGATACTTACCTAGAGGAGGATGCTATTAGGATCTTTATCCACTTTTTATTATCTTTGATAAACGTGTATGTGGTGCATTTTACTGGTAAGATTTGGGTCACTTCAGGACATCTTTAGTCTTTTCATCTCTTATCTTTTGTATCTCATGGTGTCGATTTTGATCTTGTTGCACGGTTACTGACTTAATAATTGTATTCGTATGTTCACTATTTGGGAGCACGCAGTGTATTTTCCTCACTCTTATAGAGGTTTGTCTAGATCTACGTAGCATGGTACTGTGTCTTTTCTCCTTTCCTTCTGTTTTTGGTACTTCTATTGGTGTTTTAGTATTCTTTTGTCACCTGGTAATGATCCTTAACTTTCTGGATTCCAGCAATAGTCAGATGATCAAATATATAAAATATTTGTTGGGCATGCATGAAGCATTAAGCTTAATTATAAGAAACATTTATTGGTCGGGATACAGAGAGATTAATTCAGTTATGATTATTCGGGCTTGAGAGAGTATGAAAATGTCACTTACCCAGTGTACATCTGTTCGTGGCATCAGTCGCAGTAGATTCGCATGTTCTGCAATAGCTCGCCATCTGGTGTTGGGCCGGAGTGTTACAAGTTGTTTTTCTTCGAAGAAGTCTTTCGAGTCACGGGACCGAGTGACTCCTCCTTTTGTCTCCATTGCGCATGGGCGTCGACTCCATCTTCGATTGTTTTTCCCCGCAGAGGGTGAGGTAGGAGTTGAATTGTAGTAATAGTGCCCATGCAATGGAGTGACTAAGTATGCACCTATTTAAGGTTGATATGATACATATATAAATAATTGAAGGTAACTTCCAAACTGCTACAGGCTCCCGGGGAGGCGGGTGGGCACATGCGAATCTACTGCGACTGATGCCACGAACAGATGTACACTGGGTAAGTGACATTTTCAGTTCGATGGCATCTGTCGCTGTAGATACGCATGTTCTGCAATAGACTAGTAAGCAGTTATTTCCCCAAAAGCGGTGGATCAGCCTGTAGGAGTGGAAGTAGTCTGAAATAATGTCCTTAATACAGCTTGACCTACTGTGGCTTGTTGTGCGGATAACACGTCTACACAGTAGTGCTTGGTGAATGTGTGAGGCGTAGACCATGTGGCTGCCTTACATATTTCTTGCATTGGGATGTTTCCTAGAAAGGCCATGGTAGCACCTTTCTTTCTGGTTGAGTGTGCCCTTGGTGTAATGGGCAGCTGTCGTTTAGCTTTAAGGTAGCAGATTTGGATGCATTTAACTATCCATCTGGCTATACCTTGTTTTGAAATTGGGTTTCCTGCATGAGGTTTTTGAAATGCAATAAAGAGTTGTTTAGTCTTTCTGATGTTCTTTGTTCTGTCAATGTAATACATTAATGCTCTTTTGACATCTAATGTATGTAGTGCCCTTTCAGCTACGGTATCTGGCTGTGGAAAGAACACTGGAAGTTCCACTGTTTGATTTAGATGGAACGGTGAAATAACCTTTGGCAAAAATTTAGGATTGGTCCTTAGGACGACTTTATTTTTGTGTAGTTGTATAAAAGGTTCCTGTATAGTAAACGCCTGAATCTCGCTTACTCTTCTCAGGGAAGTAATGGCGATGAGAAATGCCACCTTCCAGGTTAGGAACTGTATGTCGCAGGAGTGCATGGGTTCAAAAGGTGGACCCATAAGTCTAGTTAGGACAACATTTAGGTTCCATGAAGGAACAGGTAGTGTTCTTGGTGGTATAATTCTCCTAAGGCCCTCCATGAATGCTTTAATGACTGGTATTTTATATAGGGAAGTTGAATAGGTAGTCTGCAGGTATGCAGATATTGCTGCAAGGTGAATCTTAATGGAAGAGAAAGCTAGGTTAGATTTTTGTAAGTGAAGCAAGTAACCCACTACATGTTCTGGAGTTGTGTGTAATGGTTGTATTTGATTAATATGGCAGTAGCAAACAAACCTCTTCCATTTACTTGCATAGCAGTGCCTGGTGGATGGCCTTCTTGCTTGTTTTATGACTTCCATACATTCTTGGGTAAGTTGTAAGTGCCCGAATTCTAGGATTTCAGGAGCCAGATTGCTAGATTCAGCGATGCTGGATCTGGGTGTCTGATCTTTTGGTTGTGCTGTGTCAACAGATCTGGCCTGTTGGGCAATTTGATGCAGGGTACCACTGATAGGTCTAGCAGCGTTGTGTACCAGGGTTGCCTTGCCCAAGTTGGTGCTATCAATATGAGTTTGAGTTTGCTTTGACTGAGTTTGTTTACCAGGTAAGGAAGGAGAGGGAGAGGAGGAAAAGCGTAAGCAAATATCCCTGACCAGTTCATCCATAGGGCATTGCCTTGGGATTGTTTGTGTGGGTATCTGGATGCGAAGTTTTGGCATTTTGCGTTCTCCCTTGTCGCAAACAAGTCTATCTGAGGTGTTCCCCAGAGTTTGAAATAAGTGTTCAGTATTTGGGGGTGAATTTCCCATTCGTGGACCTGTTGGTGATCTCGAGAGAGATTGTCTGCGAGTTGATTTTGTATCCCTGGTATAAACTGTGCAATTAGGCGAATTTGGTTGTGAATTGCCCAATGCCAAATTTTTTGTGCTAGCAGGCTTAACTGCGTGGAGTGCGTCCCTCCCTGCTTGTTTAGATAATACATTGTTGTCATGTTGTCTGTTTTGACGAGAATGTATTTGTGAACTATTATTGGTTGGAAAGCTTTTAGTGCTTGAAAAACTGCTAGAAGTTCTAGGTGATTGATATGCAGTTTTGTTTGATGTACGTTCCATTGTCCTTGTATGCTGTGTTGATTGAGGTGTGCTCCCCACCCTGTCATGGAAGCATCTGTTGTTATTACGTATTGTGGCACTGGGTCTTGGAAAGGCCGTCCCTTGTTTAAATTTATGTTGTTCCACCACAGAAGCGAGAGGTAAGTTTGGCGGTCTATTAACACCAGATCTAGAAGGTGACCCTGTGCTTGAGACCACTGTGATGCTAGGCATTGTTGTAAGGGCCTTATGTGCAGTCTTGCGTTTGGGACAATGGCTATGCATGATGACATCATGCCTAGGAGTTGTAATACCATCTTTGCCTGTATGTTTTGTGTTGGATACATGCGTTGTATGATGGTGTTGAAATTTTGAATTCTTTGTGGACTTGGAGTGGCTACTCCTTTTGATGTGTCTATTATGGCTCCCAGGTATTGTTGTACCTTGCGTGGCAGAATTTTGGATTTTGTGAAATTGACGGTGAACCCTAGTTTGAAGAGGGTTTGTATGATATGATTTGTGTGATTTGAGCACTCTATTAACGAATGGGCTTTGATTAGCCAGTCGTCTAGATATGGGAACACATGTATTTGCTGCCTTCTTATGTGTGCTGCGACCACTGCTAGACATTTGGTAAAGACTCTTGGTGCGGTTGTTAATCCGAAAGGCAGTACCTTGAATTGGTAATGTATTCCTTTGAATACAAACCTTAGGTATTTCCTGTGCGATGGGTGTATTGGTATATGGAAATAAGCATCCTTGAGGTCTAAAGTTGCCATGTAGTCGTGCAGTTTTAGCAATGGCAATACTTCTTGTAGTGTGACCATGTGGAAGTGGTCTGATTTGATGAAAGTGTTCACTACTCTGAGGTCTAGGATTGGTCTCAGCGTTTTGTCCTTCTTTGGTATCAGAAAGTACAGTGAGTAAACTCCTGTGTTTATTTGTGTGTTTGGCACTAATTCGATTGCATTCTTTTGCAATAGTGCCTGCACTTCTATCTCCAGGAGATTGGAATGGTGTGTTGTTAAATTTTGTGCTTTTGGTGGTATGTTTGGAGGGAATTGTAGAAATTCTATGCAATAACCATGTTGGATAATTGCTAGAACCCAAGTGTCTGTAGTGATTTCCTCCCATGCTTTGTAATGATGACCTATTCTTCCCCCCACTGGTGTTGTGTGGAGGGGGTGAGTGATATGTGAGTCATTGTTTAGTAGTAGGGGTTTTGGGGCTTTGAAATCTCCCTCTATTTCTAGGGAATTGCCCTCCTCTATATTGTCCCCGAAAACCTCCTCTATACTGTCCCTGGTAAGTGGACGGTGTTGCTTGTGAGGTGCTGGCTTGTGTGCTTTGACCCCGAAACCCCCCTCGAAAGGGCGTTTTACGGAATGTGCTGTAATTCCCTCTGCTCTGCGGGGAGTAGAGTGCGCCCATGGCTTTGGCAGTGTCTGTATCTTTTTTGAGTTTCTCAATCGCTGTGTCCACTTCTGGACCGAACAGTTCTTTTTCATTAAAAGGCATATTGAGAACTGCTTGTTGAATCTCTGGTTTAAATCCAGACGTTCGGAGCCATGCATGCCTTCTGATAGTTACAGATGTATTAATTGTCCGTGCAGCTGTATCTGCAGCGTCCATGGAGGAACGTATCTGGTTGTTGGAGATGGTCTGTCCCTCCTCAACCACTTGTTTTGCCCTATTTTGGAAGTCTTTGGGCAGATGTTCAATGAGATGTTGCATCTCGTCCCAGTGGGCTCTGTCATAGCGCGCAAGTAGTGCCTGGGAGTTCGCGATGCGCCACTGGTTTGCAGCTTGTGCTGCGACTCTCTTACCAGCTGCATCGAACTTGCGGCTTTCTTTATCTGGGGGTGGTGCATCTCCAGATGTGTGAGAGTTGGCCCTTTTCCTAGCTGCTCCTACAACAACAGAGTCTGGTGGCAGCTGTGTTGTGATGAAAACCGGGTCCGTAGGAGGCGGCTTATACTTTTTTTCCACCCTTGGTGTGATTGCCCTACTTTTGACCGGGTCCTTAAATATGTCTTTTGCGTGCCGGAGCATACCAGGGAGCATAGGCAGGCTTTGGTAGGAGCTGTGGGTGGAGGAGAGTGTGTTGAACAAGAAATCATCCTCGACCTGTTCTGAGTGGAGGCTTACGTTGTGAAATTGTGCTGCTCTAGCCACCACCTGAGAGTACGCGGTGCTGTCTTCTGGTGGAGATGGTTTTGTAGGGTATGCCTCTGGGCTGTTATCTGACACTGGGGCGTCGTATAGGTCCCATGCGTCCTGGTCTTGGTCACCCTGGCTCATGGTGGTGTGAGCTGGGGAGTGTGATGGCGTTTGTGCTGGTGAAACGTTAATCACGGGCGGAGGAGAGGGTGGTGGTGTAACTCTTTTCACCACTTTTGGTTGTGGTGCTTGTTCCGTCTGGAACTCCAACCTTCTCTTTCTCCTAATGGGGGGAAGGGTGCTTATTTTTCCTGTCCCCTGCTGAATGAAGATACGCTTTTGCGTATGGTCCACATCAGTTGCTTGTAGCTCTTCCTCAAACCTATGCTTTTGCATTTGGGAGGTTAGCGAGTGCTCTTCTGTATAAGAGCCCGAAGCTGGGTCGCTTGCAGTTTGTTTCGGCATCGAAACTTTGTCTGCGTGTTTTTTCGGCTCCGAGGTGACTTTTTTCCTTTTCGGGGCCGAAACCTCTCGGCGTCGATCTGTTTCGGTGCCGCTGTCTCGGCGTCGAGCCGTGTCCACACCGGCATCTCGGTGTCGAGGCTTGTCTCCAGCACTTTCTCGGTCCCGAGAAGGCTGCGTGCCGGTGTCTCGACCGGAGTCGGACGATCTCGGCACTGTTTGGGCCTTTTTCGGTGCCGACGGTCGGTCACCGAATTTATGGGTCGAGCCATGGCCTGGTGGCAGTGGCGTCCCCTGGGCCTTGTAAATGTTTCTTTGTGTGGTTTTCGACGTCTTACTCACGGTTTGTGTATCGTCGAATCCTTCGGAGTCTGAGTCTTGGATCGAGAAGGTACCTTCCTCTTCCTGTTCCTCGAACTCCTGTTGGGCTGTCGGTGCGGACGCCATCTGAAGTCTTCTGGCTCGACGGTCTCGGAGTGTTTTTCGGGACCGGAACGCACGACAGGCCTCGCAGGTGTCTTCGCTGTGCTCAGGTGACAGGCACAGGTTGCAGACCAAGTGTTGGTCTGTGTAGGGGTATTTATTGTGGCATTTGGGGCAGAAACGGAACGGGGTCCGTTCCATCGGCGTTCCTCAGCACGCGGTCGGGCCGACCAGGCCCCGACGGAGGATCGAAAAACTACCCCGAAGGGCACCGGAGCTCTTCGATCTTCGATGCGGTGTTGAATCTAAGTACGCCGATCCCGAACGCAACAATACCGACGAAAATCTTCCGAAATTAACTATTTTTTCCGTTCCGAAACTCGGAGCGACAGGAACACGTCCGAACCCGATGGCGGAAAAAAAACAATCGAAGATGGAGTCGACGCCCATGCGCAATGGAGACAAAAGGAGGAGTCACTCGGTCCCGTGACTCGAAAGACTTCTTCGAAGAAAAACAACTTGTAACACTCCGGCCCAACACCAGATGGCGAGCTATTGCAGAACATGCGTATCTACAGCGACAGATGCCATCGAACTTATTGTTTTTTATTATCAGCCTTGAAGAAGTCTCTCATCAGGGACGGAACACATGTCGGCTGAACCTCCGACTTGACTAAGAACATTTATACAGAACACAACTGTAAGGAAATGCCTCCTTGGCATGGTTGCCCCCTGACTTTTTGCCTTTGCTGATGCTATGTTTACAATTGAAAGTGTGCTGAGGCCTGCTAACCAGGCCCCAGCACCAGTGTTCTTTCCCTAACCTGTACTTTTGTATCCACAATTGGCAGACCCTGGCATCCAGATAAGTCCCTTGTAACAGGTACTTCTAGTACCAAGGGCCCTGATGCCAAGGAAGGTCTCTAAGGGCTGCAGCATGTCTTATGCCACCCTGGAGACCTCTCACTCAGCACAGACACACTGCTTGCCAGCTTGTATGTGCTAGTGAGAACAAAACGAGTAAGTCGACATGGCACTCCCCTCAGGGTGCCATGCCAGCCCCTCACTGCCTATGCAGTATAGGTAAGACACCCCTCTAGCAGGCCTTACAGCCCTAAGGCAGGGTGCACTATACCATAGGTGAGGGTACCAGTGCATGAGCATGGTACCCCTACAGTGTCTAAACAAAACCTTAGACATTGTAAGTGCAGGGTAGCCATAAGAGTATATGGTCTGGGAGTCTGTCAAACACGAACTCCACAGCACCATAATGGCTACACTGAAAACTGGGAAGTTTGGTATCAAACTTCTCAGCACAATAAATGCACACTGATGCCAGTGTACATTTTATTGTAAAATACACCACAGAGGGCACCTTAGAGGTGCCCCCTGAAACTTAACCGACTGTCTGTGTAGGCTGACTAGTTCCAGCAGCCTGCCACACCAGAGACATTTTGCTGGCCCCATGGGGAGAGTGCCTTTGTCACTCTGAGGCCAGTAACAAAGCCTGCACTGGGTGGAGATGCTAACACCTCCCCCAGGCAGGAGCTGTAACACCTGGCGGTGAGCCTCAAAGGCTCACCCCTTTGTCACAGCCCAGCAGGGCACTCCAGCTTAGTGGAGTTGCCCGCCCCCTCCGGCCACGGCCCCCACTTTTGGCGGCAAGGCTGGAGGGAACAAAGAAAGCAACAAGGAGGAGTCACTGGCCAGTCAGGACAGCCCCTAAGGTGTCCTGAGCTGAAGTGACTCTAACTTTTAGAAATCCTCCATCTTGCAGATGGAGGATTCCCCCAATAGGGTTAGGATTGTGACCCCCTCCCCTTGGGAGGAGGCACAAAGAGGGTGTACCCACCCTCAGGGCTAGTAGCCATTGGCTACTAACCCCCCAGACCTAAACACGCCCTTAAATTTAGTATTTAAGGGCTACCCTGAACCCTAGAAAATCAGATTCCTGCAACTACAAGAAGAAGGACTGCCTAGCTGAAAACCCCTGCAGAGGAAGACCAGAAGACGACAACTGCCTTGGCTCCAGAAACTCACCGGCCTGTCTCCTGCCTTCCAAAGATCCTGCTCCAGCGACGCCTTCCAAAGGGACCAGCGACCTCGACATCCTCTGAGGACTGCCCCTGCTTCGAAAAGACAAGAAACTCCCGAGGACAGCGGACCTGCTCCAAGAAAAGCTGCAACTTTGTTTCCAGCAGCTTTAAAGAACCCTGCAAGCTCCCCGCAAGAAGCGTGAGACTTGCAACACTGCACCCGGCGACCCCGACTCGGCTGGTGGCGATCCAACACCTCAGGAGGGACCCCAGGACTACTCTAAGACTGTGAGTACAAAAACCTGTCCCCCCTGAGCCCCCACAGCGCCGCCTGCAGAGGGAATCCCGAGGCTTCCCCTGACCGCGACTCTTTGAATCCTAAGTCCCGACACCTGGGAGAGACCCTGCACCCGCAGCCCCCAGGACCTGAAGGACCGGACTTTCACTGGAGAAGTGACCCCCAGGAGTCCCTCTCCCTTGCCCAAGTGGAGGTTTCCCCGAGGAACCCCCCCCTTGCCTGCCTGCAGCGCTGAAGAGATCCCTAGATCTCCCATTGACTTCCATTACAAACCCGACGCTTGTTTCTACACTGCACCCGGCCGCCCCCGCGCTGCTGAGGGTGAAATTTCTGTGTGGGCTTGTGTCCCCCCCGGTGCCCTACAAAACCCCCCTGGTCTGCCCTCCGAAGACGCAGGTACTTACCTGCAAGCAGACCGGAACCGGGGCACCCCCTTCTCTCCATTCTAGCCTATGTGTTTTGGGCACCACTTTGAACTCTGCACCTGACCGGCCCTGAGCTGCTGGTGTGGTGACTTTGGGGTTGCTCTGAACCCCCAACGGTGGGCTACCTTGGACCAAGAACTAAGCCCTGTAAGTGTCTTACTTACCTGGTTAACCTAACAAATACTTACCTCCCCTAGGAACTGTGAAAATTGCACTAAGTGTCCACTTTTAAAACAGCTATTTGTGAATAACTTGAAAAGTATACATGCAATTTTGATGATTTGAAGTTCCTAAAGTACTTACCTGCAATACCTTTCGAATGAGATATTACATGTAGAATTTGAACCTGTGGTTCTTAAAATAAACTAAGAAAAGATATTTTTCTATATAAAAACCTATTGGCTGGATTTGTCTCTGAGTGTGTGTACCTCATTTATTGTCTATGTGTATGTACAACAAATGCTTAACACTACTCCTTGGATAAGCCTACTGCTCGACCACACTACCACAAAATAGAGCATTAGTGTTATCTATTTTTACCACTATTTTACCTCTAAGGGGAACCCTTGGACTCTGTGCATGCTATTCCTTACTTTGAAATAGCACATACAGAGCCAACTTCCTACATTGGTGGATCAGCGGTGGGGTACAAGACTTTGCATTTGCTGGACTACTCAGCCAATACCTGATCACACGACAAATTCCAAAATTGTCATTAGAAATTGATTTTTGCAATTTGAAAAGTTTTCTAAATTCTTAAAAGTCCTGCTAGGGCCTTGTGTGTTAAGTCCCTGTTTAGCATTGTCTTTTAGAGTTTAAAAGTTTGTTAAAAGTTTGAAATTAGATTCTAGAAACAGTTTTAGATTCTTTAAAAAGTCTTCCAACTCTTAGCAAAATAATGTCAGATACAGAGATGAATGTGGTGGAACTCGACACCACACCTTACCTCCATCTTAAGATGAGGGAGCTAAGGTCTCTCTGTAATATCAAAAAAATAACCATTGGCTCCAGACCTACCAAAATTCAGCTCCAGGAGCTGTTGGCAGAGTTTGAAAAAGCCAACCCCTCTGATGATGACCTCACAGAGGAAGAAATTAGTGACTTGGAGGCCAATGTCCCTCCTCCAGTCCTAAATAGGGAGAACAGGACCCCTCAAGTCCTGTCTCCAACTGTGTTAGTCAGAAATAGTGAGTCCCTCACAGGAGGGTCCCACATTTCTGAAATCACTGAGGATGCTCTCAGTGAAGATGACCTCCTGTTAGCCAGGATGGCCAAAAGATTGGCTTTAGAGAGACAGCTCCTAGCCATAGAAAGGGAAAGACAAGAGATGGGCCTAGGACCCATCAATGGTGGCAGCAATATAAATAGGGTCAGAGATTCTCCTGACATGTTAAAAATCCCCAAAGGGATTGTAACAAAATATGAAGATGGTGATGACATCACCAAATGGTTCACAGCTTTTGAGAGGGCTTGTGTAACCAGAAAAGTGAACAGGTCTCACTGGGGTGCTCTCCTTTGGGAAATGTTCACTGGAAAGTGTAGGGATAGACTCCTCACACTCTCTGGAAAAGATGCAGAATCTTATGACCTCATGAAGGGTACCCTGATTGAGGGCTTTGGATTCTCCACTGAGGAGTACAGGATTAGGTTCAGGGGGGCTCAAAAATCCTCGAGCCAGACCTGGGTTGACTTTGTTGACTACTCAGTGAAAACACTAGATGGTTGGATTCAAGGCAGTGGTGTAAGTAATTATGATGGGCTGTACAATTTATTTGTGAAAGAACACCTATTGAGTAATTGTTTCAATGATAAACTGCATCAGCATCTGGTAGACCTAGGACCAATTTCTCCCCAAGAATTGGGAAAGAAGGCGGACCATTGGGTCAAGACAAGGGTGTCCAAGACTTCCACAGGGGGTGACCAAAAGAAAGGGGTCACAAAGACTCCCCAGGGGAAGGGTGATGAGACAACCAAAACTAAAAATAGTAAAGAGTCTTCTACAGGCCCCCAAAAACCTGCACAGGAGGGTGGGCCCAGAGCCTCTTCACAAAACAATGGGTACAAGGGTAAAAACTTTGATCCCAAAAAGGCCTGGTGTCATAGCTGTAAACAGCATGGACACCAAACTGGAGACAAGGCCTGTCCCAAGAAAGGTTCCACTCCAAACTCCCATCCAGGTAACACTGGTATGGCTAGTCTCCAAGTGGGATCAACAGTGTGCCCAGAGCAAATCAGGGTCCACACTGAAGCTACTCTAGTTTCTGAGGGTGGGGTGGATTTAGCCACACTAGCTGTCTGGCCGCCTAACATGCAAAAATACAGACAGCAACTCTTAATTAATGGGACTAGAATAGAGGGCCTGAGGGATACAGGTGCCAGTGTCACCATGGTGACAGAGAAACTGGTTTCCCCTGGCCAATACCTGACTGGAAAAACTTACACAGTCACCAACGCTGACAATCAGAGAAAAGTACATCCCATGGCAATGGTTACTTTAGAATGGGGAGGGGTCAATGGCCTGAAACAGGTGGTGGTCTCCTCAAATATCCCAGTGGACTGTCTGCTTGGAAATGACCTGGAGTCCTCAGCATGGGCTGAGGTAGAACTAAAAACCCATGCAGCAATGCTGGGTATCCCTGAACTGGTGTGTGTGAAAACAAGAGCACAGTGCAAGGCACAGGGTGAAAAAGTAGAGCTGGAGTCTGGAAAAATGGCCCAGCCTACCAAGAGAACAGGAAAGTCAGTTGGGAAACCAACTGCAACACAGCAAAAGAAAGGGAACCTCTCTTCTCAGGAAGAAGTTCTGCCCTCTGAGGGAACTGAGCCTTTGGAGCTTGAACCTTATCAGGTTGAGCTCTTGGGCCCAGGGGGACCCTCAAGGGAGGAGCTGTGTAAGGGACAAGAAACCTGTCCCTCTCTTGAAGGCCTTAGGCAGCAAGCTGCTGAAGAGTCCAAAGGCAAGAAAAATGGAACACATAGGGTCTATTGGGAAGATGGACTCCTGTACACTGAGGCCAGAGACCCCAAACCTGGTGCCACTAGGAGAGTGGTAGTGCCTCAGCTGTTCAGGAAGTTCATCCTAACATTGGCCCATGACATTCCCCTTGCTGGACATTTGGGACAAACCAAGACGTGGGAGAGGTTAGTCAACCACTTCTACTGGCCCAATATGTCCAACATGGTTAAGGAGTTTTGCCTCTCCTGCCCCACCTGTCAAGCCAGTGGTAAGACAGGTGGGCATCCAAAGGCCCCCCTCATTCCACTTCCAGTGGTGGGGGTTCCCTTTGAAAGAGTGGGTGTGGACATAGTTGGTCCACTAGAACCTCCCACAGCCTCAGGAAATATGTATATCCTGGTAGTAGTGGATCATGCTACCAGGTATCCTGAAGCTATTCCCCTTAGGTCGACTACTGCCCCTGCAGTAGCCAAGGCTCTCATTGGTATCTTTACCAGAGTGGGTTTCCCTAAGGAGGTGGTGTCTGACAGAGGTACCAACTTCATGTCAGCCTACCTAAAGCACATGTGGAATGAGTGTGGAGTGACTTATAAATTCACTACACCATACCATCCACAAACTAATGGCTTGGTTGAGAGATTCAACAAGACATTAAAAGGCATGATCATGGGGCTCCCAGAAAAACTCAAAAGGAGATGGGATGTCCTCTTGCCATGTCTGCTTTTCGCTTACAGAGAGGTGCCACAGAAGGGAGTAGGATTCTCACCCTTTGAACTTCTGTTTGGTCATCCTGTAAGGGGACCACTTGCCCTTGTTAAAGAAGGCTGGGAGAGACCTCTCCATGAGCCTAAACAGGACATAGTGGACTATGTACTTGGCCTTCGCTCTAGAATGGCAGAGTACATGGAAAAGGCAACCAAAAACCTTGAGGCCAGCCAACAGCTCCAGAAGTTTTGGTATGACCAAAAGGCTGCACTGGTTGAGTTCCAACCAGGGCAGAAAGTCTGGGTTCTGGAGCCTGTGGCTCCCAGGGCACTCCAGGACAAATGGAGTGGCCCTTACCCAGTGCTAGAAAGGAAGAGTCAGGTCACCTACTTGGTGGACCTGGGCACAAGCAGGAGCCCCAAGAGGGTGATCCATGTGAACCGCCTTAAACTCTTCCATGACAGGGCTGATGTGAATCTGTTGATGGTAACAGATGAGGATCAGGAGGCAGAGAGTGAACCTCTCCCTGATCTTCTGTCATCAGACCCAAAAGATGGCACAGTAGATGGAGTGATCTACTCAGACACCCTCTCTGGCCAACAGCAAGCTGATTGTAGGAGAGTCCTACAACAGTTTCCTGAACTCTTCTCCTTAACCCCTGGTCAGACACACCTGTGTACCCATGATGTGGACACAGGAGACAGCATGCCTGTCAAAAACAAAATCTTTAGACAGTCTGACCATGTTAAGGAAAGCATCAAGGTGGAAGTCCACAAAATGCTGGAATTGGGAGTAATTGAGCGCTCTGACAGCCCCTGGGCTAGCCCAGTGGTCTTAGTCCCCAAACCTCACACCAAAGATGGAAAGAAAGAGATGAGGTTTTGTGTGGACTACAGAGGGCTCAATTCTGTCACCAAGACAGATGCTCATCCAATTCCAAGAGCTGATGAGCTCATAGACAAATTAGGTGCTGCCAAATTCTTAAGTACCTTTGACTTGACAGCAGGGTACTGGCAAATAAAAATGGCACCTGGAGCAAAAGAGAAAACAGCATTCTCCACACCTGATGGGCATTATCAGTTTACTGTTATGCCCTTTGGTTTAAAGAATGCCCCTGCCACCTTCCAAAGGTTGGTGAATCAAGTCCTTGCTGGCTTGGAGTCCTTTAGCACAGCTTATCTTGATGATATTGCTGTCTTTAGCTCCACCTGGCAGGATCACCTGGTCCACCTGAGGAAGGTTTTGAAGGCTCTGCAATCTGCAGGCCTCTCTATCAAGGCATCCAAATGCCAGATAGGGCAGGGAACTGTGGTTTACTTGGGACACCTTGTAGGTGGAGGCCAAGTTCAGCCACTCCAACCCAAGATCCAGACGATTCTGGACTGGGTAGCTCCAAAAACCCAGACTCAAGTCAGGGCATTCCTTGGCTTGACTGGGTATTACAGGAGGTTTGTGAAGGGATATGGATCCATTGTGACAGCCCTCACTGAACTCACCTCCAAGAAAATGCCCAAGAAAGTGAACTGGACTGTGGAATGCCAACAGGCCTTTGACACCCTGAAACAAGCAATGTGCTCAGCACCAGTTCTAAAAGCTCCAGATTATTCTAAGCAGTTCATTGTGCAGACTGATGCCTCTGAACATGGGATAGGGTGCAGTTTTGTCCCAAACAAATGATGATGGCCTTGACCAGCCTGTTGCTTTCATTAGCCGGAGGTTACTCCCCAGGGAGCAGCGTTGGAGTGCCATTGAGAGGGAGGCCTTTGCTGTGGTTTGGTCCCTGAAGAAGCTGAGACCATACCTCTTTGGGACTCACTTCCTAGTTCAAACTGACCACAGACCTCTCAAATGGCTAATGCAAATGAAAGGTGAAAATCCTAAACTGTTGAGGTGGTCCATCTCCCTACAGGGAATGGACTTTATAGTGGAACACAGACCTGGGACTGCCCATGCCAATGCAGATGGCCTTTCCAGGTTCTTCCACTTAGAAAATGAAGACTCTCTTGGGAAAGTTTAGTCTCATCCTCTTTCGTTTGGGGGGGGGGTTGTGTAAGGAAATGCCTCCTTGGCATGGTTGCCCCCTGACTTTTTGCCTTTGCTGATGCTATGTTTACAATTGAAAGTGTGCTGAGGCCTGCTAACCAGGCCCCAGCACCAGTGTTCTTTCCCTAACCTGTACTTTTGTATCCACAATTGGCAGACCCTGGCATCCAGATAAGTCCCTTGTAACTGGTACTTCTAGTACCAAGGGCCCTGATGCCAAGGAAGGTCTCTAAGGGCTGCAGCATGTCTTATGCCACCCTGGAGACCTCTCACTCAGCACAGACACACTGCTTGCCAGCTTGTATGTGCTAGTGAGAACAAAACGAGTAAGTCGACATGGCACTCCCCTCAGGGTGCCATGCCAGCCCCTCACTGCCTATGCAGTATAGGTAAGACACCCCTCTAGCAGGCCTTACAGCCCTAAGGCAGGGTGCACTATACCATAGGTGAGGGTACCAGTGCATGAGCATGGTACCCCTACAGTGTCTAAACAAAACCTTAGACATTGTAAGTGCAGGGTAGCCATAAGAGTATATGGTCTGGGAGTCTGTCAAACACGAACTCCACAGCACCATAATGGCTACACTGAAAACTGGGAAGTTTGGTATCAAACTTCTCAGCACAATAAATGCACACTGATGCCAGTGTACATTTTATTGTAAAATACACCACAGAGGGCACCTTAGAGGTGCCCCCTGAAACTTAACCGACTGTCTGTGTAGGCTGACTAGTTCCAGCAGCCTGCCACACCAGAGACATGTTGCTGGCCCCATGGGGAGAGTGCCTTTGTCACTCTGAGGCCAGTAACAAAGCCTGCACTGGGTGGAGATGCTAACACCTCCCCCAGGCAGGAGCTGTAACACCTGGCGGTGAGCCTCAAAGGCTCACCCCTTTGTCACAGCCCAGCAGGGCACTCCAGCTTAGTGGAGTTGCCCGCCCCCTCCGGCCACGGCCCCCACTTTTGGCGGCAAGGCTGGAGGGAACAAAGAAAGCAACAAGGAGGAGTCACTGGCCAGTCAGGACAGCCCCTAAGGTGTCCTGAGCTGAAGTGACTCTAACTTTTAGAAATCCTCCATCTTGCAGATGGAGGATTCCCCCAATAGGGTTAGGATTGTGACCCCCTCCCCTTGGGAGGAGGCACAAAGAGGGTGTACCCACCCTCAGGGCTAGTAGCCATTGGCTACTAACCCCCCAGACCTAAACACGCCCTTAAATTTAGTATTTAAGGGCTACCCTGAACCCTAGAAAATCAGATTCCTGCAACTACAAGAAGAAGGACTGCCTAGCTGAAAACCCCTGCAGAGGAAGACCAGAAGACGACAACTGCCTTGGCTCCAGAAACTCACCGGCCTGTCTCCTGCCTTCCAAAGATCCTGCTCCAGCGACGCCTTCCAAAGGGACCAGCGACCTCGACATCCTCTGAGGACTGCCCCTGCTTCGAAAAGACAAGAAACTCCCGAGGACAGCGGACCTGCTCCAAGAAAAGCTGCAACTTTGTTTCCAGCAGCTTTAAAGAACCCTGCAAGCTCCCCGCAAGAAGCGTGAGACTTGCAACACTGCACCCGGCGACCCCGACTCGGCTGGTGGCGATCCAACACCTCAGGAGGGACCCCAGGACTACTCTAAGACTGTGAGTACAAAAACCTGTCCCCCCTGAGCCCCCACAGCGCCGCCTGCAGAGGGAATCCCGAGGCTTCCCCTGACCGCGACTCTTTGAATCCTAAGTCCCGACACCTGGGAGAGACCCTGCACCCGCAGCCCCCAGGACCTGAAGGACCGGACTTTCACTGGAGAAGTGACCCCCAGGAGTCCCTCTCCCTTGCCCAAGTGGAGGTTTCCCCGAGGAACCCCCCCCTTGCCTGCCTGCAGCGCTGAAGAGATCCCTAGATCTCCCATGGACTTCCATTACAAACCCGACGCTTGTTTCTACACTGCACCCGGCCGCCCCCGCGCTGCTGAGGGTGAAATTTCTGTGTGGGCTTGTGTCCCCCCCGGTGCCCTACAAAACCCCCCTGGTCTGCCCTCCGAAGACGCGGGTACTTACCTGCAAGCAGACCGGAACCGGGGCACCCCCTTCTCTCCATTCTAGCCTATGTGTTTTGGGCACCACTTTGAACTCTGCACCTGACCGGCCCTGAGCTGCTGGTGTGGTGACTTTGGGGTTGCTCTGAACCCCCAACGGTGGGCTACCTTGGACCAAGAACTAAGCCCTGTAAGTGTCTTACTTACCTGGTTAACCTAACAAATACTTACCTCCCCTAGGAACTGTGAAAATTGCACTAAGTGTCCACTTTTAAAACAGCTATTTGTGAATAACTTGAAAAGTATACATGCAATTTTGATGATTTGAAGTTCCTAAAGTACTTACCTGCAATACCTTTCGAATGAGATATTACATGTAGAATTTGAACCTGTGGTTCTTAAAATAAACTAAGAAAAGATATTTTTCTATATAAAAACCTATTGGCTGGATTTGTCTCTGAGTGTGTGTACCTCATTTATTGTCTATGTGTATGTACAACAAATGCTTAACACTACTCCTTGGATAAGCCTACTGCTCGACCACACTACCACAAAATAGAGCATTAGTGTTATCTATTTTTACCACTATTTTACCTCTAAGGGGAACCCTTGGACTCTGTGCATGCTATTCCTTACTTTGAAATAGCACATACAGAGCCAACTTCCTACAACAACTTCTACAACTTGATGGATATGAATCATCGTTTATTTCAAGGACTATGCTTTATGTTAAAATAATGCATGAGAAAGTTGGATTCTGTGTAGATTGATGAATTTCTATCAAATTGTAATACGGTGTCCTTTTTATTCAATGTATATGTCTATTTAACCGACAGTAAAATATTTACTTTGATTACTAAAACATCTTTAAAGTGCTCTGCTACTTTATGTTAATATCGGTGATATTGCTTTTATATGTGTTCACCTAAATACGTATCATCTTGGTAAAAATGTTCGTCATCCTCCTTGTCATCCTGGTATATAATCTGCAATTCCGAAGGGCAGTCCACCACTCTGAAAGGCCCTTCATACTCTGCGTCCTCATCTAGTTGATAAGCCAGTGAAGGTGGAATAATTTTGCTTGGTGATGTGTGTTATGGAAGCAAAATCTCCTCTGTAGGCACTTTAATGAATGACATGCTTTATGTCTGTATTAAGGGTGTAGGAGGCTTTTCTAGTGTTTCCATCAATGTTAATTCACTTGATTTTGCCGTTGGCGATGCCTTTTTTACTTTGTTAGTCATAACAGCTAGTTTTATTGAGGAAATCATCGCTGATAGTGAGACCGTCGAAGGTACTCTTGTCGACGGCGTCATCGGTGGTGCCCTTGTCAGCGGTGTCGTTGGCGTCTTCGTCGACAGGGACTTCGTCAACAAGGTTCTTAGTTTGCCAGTCGGCAAATCAGTTGACGGCGGTGGTTTTGTTGGTGTTGATTTTACTGTGTAGGAGACCATGACGGTAGCGGAGATGAAGAAATCATCATCATGATGCTGCAGTGGTAAACATCGACGTCATGGTGGTAGGTGTTGACAACGATGTGGTCGTCGATACTGAGGAAATTTTAGATTTTTTCACAGAAATAATTTCTTTGGATAAAGGAAGTGATCTTGATGATTTCTTAAGAGACACTTCCTTTTCTACTGGTGTTGAGGGCTCTGAAGTGACTTGTGAGGAGCCTTTTGACCTCTGATTTTTTTAGTCTCTAGATAGTGACATTTTTCAAGGGCCTTCCTGGTATGTTCTGAAGGCTCATCCTCCTTGGCTCTCTCTCTCTCTTGTGGGACTTAACAGTTTGTGAAGAGTCATGACTTTCCTCCTCAAAAAGAGGTTGATCTTTTGATTCTAGTCTCTGTAACCACAAGAGTAGCCTCCCCTGACTGTCCTTTAGGATTTCTAGGAGAATGTTCGCCAGATCTTACAGTCCTTAACTTTATGCTCTGGATAGACAGTAAATACACTCTTTATGAAGATCCTCTGAGTGTAATCTCTTCTTGCCACAGGTTTTACATGGCTTAAATAGACACTTTTTGGGGTATTCTGACATGGTAGAAGTTGTTAGTTTAAAGAATATGAAATTCAAGTCTGATCTGAGAAAATCCTTTGAAAACAGCTGTTCTGAAGAGAAAAAACTGAGCAGAGCTCTGGGAGACTCCCATTACACAACGTGCAGTAGAAAATCTGAGGGACTGGAGCCTCTGTGGTGAGTCTTCTAAAAGGTGCTGTCACCTGAATGGTCAATAAAAAAAACTTTTTTTGTTTTTTTTAAAGACATAGATAGGCTATTAAACTGAACTTTGCATTCTTTTTGCAGTCTATTATACTGTAGTAACTTACACTGCTTACTATAAATACTGTGGGACTCCCACTTCGACGACGGGGAATAATTCAAGCATGTGATTCGATGAAAGATCCAATACTGGAGAACCAGTATTTCTTCAGTGGTATAGGACCACATGAATCACTTTCTTTTTTTCATCAGAGTCAAGTGATTAGGTGAAAATGTTTTTAAAGTGCACACCTAGCTGCGGAAAGCAACAATAAAGAGAACCAAGCAGTTAAACTCTGGATAACAAAGGGCAAGAATCATGATTAAAAGATAATTTTGTCAAGTGGCCACAGGGGGACAATGGTGTGGGAGCAAATGAGGTAAAATGAACAGTCATTCTTTAACATACGGATATGGGTTGTTCTTGAAGATGTATGCTTCTAGCTGCTTCTTTCATCTTCTTTTTGAAATAAAAATTAACCAGGTTGAGACTTATGCGGTCTTGGATATTTTTTCAGAGTGGGGAGGGGAGTGCATATTTCCAGCAGTTTTACATTATAGACCTAGCTATAGCCTAGCTTCAAGTGGGTGCAGGTGCCCCAGTGAGGCATGCAGGTTTTTCCGTCAATACTGCTTTGTACATTATCTAACAAGATTTTAACATATTGCATGGTGGCAGGTAGAACCAATGGATTGCTACCAGAGTGGCAGTTTTATGATCCAACTAGAACGGTGCAAGCAAGAAATGGCTGGCTACACCTAGTCAGAAGAGGACTTGGGCAGTCATGCAGAAATTCATATTTGAGAGCCAGGTCTGAATGAATGTGTGCTGCATACACAGGTGTGACCAGGGCCTACCCCCAACACACATATTTATCACTGGCAAATCACCTTTCATGATTTTCTCAGCTGACAGTAGATTTTTATCAACACCCTTGCGGGAGTCAACACACTACTGTAGAGTTCATCATTCAGTGAAAATTAGTTGCAGTCAGGGTATTGGTAATATATTCCAACTACACATATTAAACTGCTAGCCACTTTACCAACCTGAAAAGTATTCAAATGTCATTGTTCAGCAAGGTTAACCAAACTATAATTATAAAACTATATAATCATTTTTAAGAGGTTTGCCTTATCAAACATACCTATGCTTGCATCAGAACTCAATACACAAAAGACAAAAAAAAAACAATAATAAAACCACCTTAGAGAGTGAACATGTTCAGACTAAATCAAAGAATACAGTGTGTTAACAACTGTAAGTCTTGTTGAGTTGGCATCTGACAGGCGTGGTGACCATGTTCAACTGCCAAGATGCAGAATAAGGAAAATGTCACTTACCCAGTGTACATCTGTTCGTGGCATTAGTCGCTGCAGATTCACATGCTGTGCATAGTCCGCCGTCTGGTGTTGGGTCGGAGTGTTACAAGTTGTTTTTCTTCGAAGAAGTCTTTTCGAGTCACGAGACCGAGGGACGACTCCTACTTTGGTTCCATTGCGCATGGGCGTCGACTCCATGTTAGATTGTTTTCCCCGCAGAGGGTGAGGTAGGAGTTGTGTATGTTAGTAATAGTGCCCATGCAATGGAATGACTAAGTATGTACAAAATGAAGGTTAAAGAATGAAAATGTCACTTACCCAGTGTACATCTGTTCGTGGCATCAGTCGCTGTAAATTCGCATGTTTTGCAATAGCTCGCCATCTGGTGTTGGGCCGGAGTGTTACAAGTTGTTTTTCTTCGAAGAAGTCTTTCGAGTCACGGGACCGAGTGACTCCTCCTTTTGTCTCCATTGCGCATGGGCGTCGACTCCATCTTCGATTGTTTTTCCCCGCAGAGGGTGAGGTAGGAGTTGAATTGTAGTAATAGTGCCCATGCAATGGAGTGACTAAGTATGCACCTATTTAAGGTTGAGATGATACATATACAAATAGTTGAAGGTAACTTCCAAACTGCTACAGGCTCCCGGGGAGGCGGGTGGGCACATGCGAATCTACAGCGACTGATGCCACGAACAGATGTACACTGGGTAAGTGACATTTTCAGTTCGATGGCATCTGTCGCTGTAGATACGCATGTTTTGCATAGACTAGTAAGCAGTTATCTCCCCAAAAGCGGTGGCTCAGCCTGTAGGAGTGGAAGTAGTTTGAAATAATGTTCTTAATACGGCTTGACCTACTGTGGCTTGTTGTGCGGATAACACATCTACACAGTAGTGCTTGGTGAATGTGTGAGGCGTAGACCATGTGGCTGCCTTACATATTTCTTGCATTGGGATGTTTCCTAGAAAGGCCATGGTAGCACCCTTCTTTCTGGTTGAGTGTGCCCTTGGTGTAATGGGCAGCTGTCGTTTAGCTTTAAGGTAGCAGATTTGGATGCATTTAACTATCCATCTGGCTATACCTTGTTTTGATATTGGGTTTCCTGCATGAGGTTTTTGAAATGCAATAAATAGTTGTTTAGTCTTTCTGATGTTCTTTGTTCTGTCAATGTAATACATTAATGCTCTTTTGACATCTAATGTATGTAGTGCCCTTTCAGCTACGGTATCTGGCTGTGGAAAGAACACTGGAAGTTCCACTGTTTGATTTAGATGGAACGGTGAAATAACCTTTGGCAAAAATTTAGGATTAGTCCTTAGGACGACCTTATTCTTGTGTAGTTGTATAAAAGGTTCTTGTATTGTAAACGCCTGAATCTCGCTTACTCTTCTTAGGGAAGTAATGGCGATGAGAAATGCAACCTTCCAGGTTAGGAACTGTATTTCGCAGGAGTGCATGGGTTCAAAAGGTGGACCCATAAGTCTAGTTAGGACAACATTTAGGTTCCATGAAGGAACAGGTGGTGTTCTTGGTGGTATAATTCTCCTAAGGCCCTCCATGAATGCTTTAATGACTGGTATCTTATATAGGGAAGTTGAATAGGTAGTCTGCAGGTATGCAGATATTGCTGCAAGGTGTATTTTAATGGAAGAGAAAGCCAGGTTAGATTTTTGTAAGTGAAGCAAGTAGCCCACTACATGTTCTGGAGTTGTGTGTAAAGGTTGTATTTGATTAATATGGCAGTAGCAAACAAACCTCTTCCATTTACTTGCATAGCAGTGCCTGGTGGATGGCCTTCTGGCTTGCTTTATGACTTCCATACATTCTTGGGTAAGTTGTAAGTGCCCGAATTCTAGGATCTCAGGAGCCAGATTGCTAGATTCAGCGATGCTGGATCTGGGTGTCTGATCTTTTGGTTGTGTTGTGTCAACAGATCTGGCCTGTTGGGCAATTTGATGTAGGGTACTACTGATGGGTCTAGCAGCGTTGTGTACCAGGGTTGCCTTGCCCAAGTTGGTGCTATCAATATGAGTTTGAGTTTGTTTTGACTGAGTTTGTTTACCAGGTAAGGAAGGAGAGGGAGAGGAGGAAAAGCGTAAGCAAATATCCCTGACCAGTTCATCCATAGGGCATTGCCTAGGGACTGTTTGTGTGGGTATCTGGATGCGAAGTTTTGGCATTTTGCGTTCTCCTTCGTCGCAAACAAGTCTATTTGAGGTGTTCCCCAGAGTTTGAAATAGGTGTTCAGAATTTGGGGGTGAATTTCCCATTCGTGGACCTGTTGGTGATCTCGAGAGAGGTTGTCTGCGAGTTGATTTTGGATCCCTGGTATAAATTGTGCTATTAGGCGAATTTGGTTGTGAATTGCCCAACGCCAAATTTTTTGTGCTAGCAGGCTTAACTTCGTGGAGTGTGTCCCCCCTTGCTTGTTTAGATAATACATTGTTGTCATGTTGTCTGTCTTGACGAGAATGTATTTGTGAACTATTATTGGTTGAAAAGCTTTTAGTGCTTGAAAAACTGCTAGTAGTTCTAGGTGATATATATGCAGTTTTGTTTGATGTACGTTCCATTGTCCTTGTATGCTGTGTTGATCGAGGTGTGCTCCCCACCCTGTCATGGAAGCATCTGTTGTTATTACGTATTGTGGCACTGGGTCTTGGAAAGGCCGCCCCTTGTTTAAATTTATGTTGTTCCACCACAGAAGCGTGAGGTAAGTTTGGCGGTCTATTAACACCAGATTTAGAAGGTGACCCTGTGCTTGAGACCACTGTGATGCTAGGCACTGTTGTAAGGGCCTCATGTGCAGTCTTGCGTTTGGGACAATGGCTATGCATGAAGACATCATGCCTAGGAGTTGTAATATCATCTTTGCTTGTATCTTTTGTGTTGGATACATGCGTTGTATGATGGTGTTGAAATTTTGAATTCTTTGGGGACTTGGAGTGGCTACTCCTCTTGTTGTGTCTATTATGGCTCCTAGGTATTGTTGTACCTTGCACGGCAGAATGTTGGATTTCGTGAAGTTGACGGTGAACTCTAGTTTGAAGAGGGTTTGTATGATCTGATTTGTGTGAATTGAGCACTCTATTAACGAATGGGCCTTGATTAGCCAGTCGTCTAGATATGGGAACACATGTATTTGCTGCCTTCTGATGTGTGCAGCGACTACCGCTAGACATTTGGTAAAGACTCTTGGTGCGGTTGTTAATCCGAAAGGCAGTACCTTGAATTGGTAATGTATTCCTTTGAATACAAACCTTAGGTATTTCCTGTGCGATGGGTGTATTGGTATATGGAAATACGCGTCCTTGAGGTCTAAAGTTGACATGTAGTCGTGTAGTTTTAGCAATGGTAAAACTTCTTGTAGTGTGACCATGTGAAAGTGGTCTGATTTGATGAATGTGTTCACTATTCTGAGGTCTAGGATTGGTCTCAGCGTTTTGTCCTTCTTTGGTATCAGAAAGTACAGTGAGTAAACTCCTGTGTTTATTTGTGTGTTTGGCACTAATTCGATTGCATTCTTTTGCAATAGTGCCTGCACTTCTATCTCCAGGAGATTGGAATGATGTTTTGTCAAATTTTGTGCTTTTGGTGGTATGTTTGGAGGGAATTGTAGAAATTCTATGCAATAACCATGTTGGATAATTGCTAGAACCCAAGTGTCTGTAGTGATTTCCTCCCATGCTTTGTAATAATGACTTATTCTTCCCCCCACTGGTGTTGTGTGGAGGGGGTGAGTGACATGCGAGTCACTGCTTAGTAGTAGGGGTTTTTGGGCTTTGAAATTTTCCTCTATTCCTAGGGAATTGCCCTCCTCTATATTGTCCCCGAAAACCTCCTCTGTACTGTCCCTGGTAACTGGACGGTGTTGCCTGTGAGGTGCTGGCTTGTGTGCTTTGACCCCGAAACCCCCCTCTAAAGGGTGTTTTACGGAATGTGCTGTAATTCCCTCTGCTCTGCGGGGAGTAGAGTGCGCCCATGGCTTTAGCAGTGTCCGTGTCTTTTTTGAGTTTCTCAATCACTGTGTCCACTTCTGGACCGAACAGTTCTTTTTCGTTAAAAGGCATATTGAGAACTGCTTGCTGAATCTCTGGTTTAAATCCAGACGTTTGGAGCCATGCATGCCTTCTGATAGTTACAGATGTATTAATTGTCCGTGCAGCTGTATCTGCAGCGTCCATGGAGGAGCGGATTTGGTTGTTGGAAATGGTCTGTCCCTCCTCAACCACTTGTTTTGCCCTATTTTGTAGGTCCTTGGGCAGATGGTCAATGAGATGTTGCATCTCATCCCAATGGGCTCTGTCATAGCGCGCAAGTAGTGCCTGGGAGTTAGCGATGCGCCACTGGTTTGCAGCTTGTGCTGCGACTCTCTTACCAGCTGCATCGAACTTGCGGCTTTCTTTATCTGGGGGTGGTGCATCTCCAGATGTGTGGGAGTTGGCCCTTTTCCTAGCTGCTCCTACAACGACAGAGTCTGGTGGCAGCTGTGTAGTGATGAAAGCCGGGTCTGTAGGAGGCGCCTTATACTTTTTTTCCACTCTTGGTGTGATTGCCCTACTTTTGACCGGCTCCTTAAAGATTTCTTTTGCGTGCCGGAGCATACCAGGGAGCATAGGCAGGCTTTGGTAGGAGCTGTGGGTGGAGGAGAGTGTGTTGAATAAAAAGTCATCCTCGACCTGTTCTGAGTGGAGGCTTACATTGTGAAATTGTGCTGCTCTAGCCACCACTTGAGAATACGCAGTGCTGTCCTCTGGTGGAGATGGCTTCGTAGGGTATGCCTCCGGACTGTTATCTGACACTGGGGCGTCGTATAAGTCCCATGCGTCTTGATCTTGGTCACCCTGGCTCATGGTGGTGTGAGCTGGGGAATGTGATGGAGTTTGTGCTGGTGAGACGTTAATCACAGGTGGAGGAGAGGGTGGTGGGGTAACTTTTTTCACCACTTTTGTTTGTGGTGTTTGTTCAGTTTGGAACTCCAATCTTCTCTTTCTTCTAATAGGGGGAAGGGTGCTTATTTTTCCTGTCCCCTGCTGTATGAAAATACGCTTTTGCGTATGGTCTACATCCGTTGAGTGTAGTTCTTCCTCAAACCTATGCTTTTGCATTTGGGAGGTTAGCGAGTGCTCTTCTGTATAAGAGCCTGAAACTGGGTCGGTTGCAGTTTGTTTCGGCACCGAAACCCTGTCTGCATCTTTTTTCGGCTCAGAGGTGACTTTTTTCTTTTTCGGGGCCGAAACCTCTCGGCGTCGATCTTCTTCGGTGCCGCTGTCTCGGCGTCGAGCCGTGTCTACACCGGTATCTCGGTGTCGATGCTTGTCTCCAGCACTTTCTCGGTCCCGAGAAGGCTGCGTGCCGGTGTCTCGACCGGAGTCGGACGATCTCGGCACTGTATGGGCCTTTTTCGGTGCCGACGGTCGGTCACCGAATTTATGGGTCGAGCCATGGCCTGATGGCAGTGGCGTCCCCTGGGCCTTGTAAATCTTCTTTTGAGTGGTTTTCGACGTCCTACTCACGGTTTGTGTATCGTCGAATCCTTCGGAGTCCGATTCTTGGATCGAAAAGGATCCCTCCTCTTCTTGTTCCTCGAACTCCCGGTGGGCTGTCGGCGCGGACGCCATCTGAAGTCTTCTGGCTCGACGGCCTCGGAGAGTTTTTCGGGACCGGAACGCACGACAGGCCTCGCAGGTGTCTTCGCTGTGCTCAGGTGACAGGCACAGGTTGCAGACCAAGTGTTGGTCTGTATAGGGGTATTTATTGTGGCATTTGGGACAGAAACGGAACGGGTCCGTTCCATCGGCGTTCTTCTGCACGCGGTCGGGCCGACCAGGCCCCGACAGGGGATCGAAAAAATTACCCCGAAGGGCACCGGAGCTCTTCGATCTTCGACGCGGTGTTGAATCTAACTACGCCGACCCCGAACGCAACAATACCGACGAAAATCTTCTGAAATTAGCTATTTTTCCGTTCCGAAACTCGGAGCGACAGGAACACGTCCGAACCCGATGGCGGAAAAAAAACAATCGAAGATGGAGTCGACGCCCATGCGCAATGGAGACAAAAGGAGGAGTCACTCGGTCCCGTGACTCGAAAGACTTCTTCGAAGAAAAACAACTTGTAACACTCCGGCCCAACACCAGATGGCGAGCTATTGCAAAACATGCGTATCTACAGCGACAGATGCCATCGAACATATATTTACAAATGTACAAATGTTGAAGATTACTTCCAAATGGCTACAGGCTCCCGGGGAGGCGGGTGGGCGCATGTGAATCTGCAGCAACTAATGCCACGAACAGATGTACACTGGGTAAGTGACATTTTCCGTTCGGTGGCATGTGTAGCTGCAGATACACATGCTGTGCATAGACTAGTAAGCAGTTATCTCCCCAAAAGCGGTGGTTCAGCCTGAAGGAGTGGAAGTAGTTTGAAATAAAGTTCTTAGTACAGCTTGACCTACTGTGGCTTGTTGGGCAGATAACACGTCTACACAGTAGTGCTTAGTAAATGAGTGAGGCGTAGACCATGTTGCTGCATTACATATTTCGTTCATTGGAATATTTCCTAGAAAGGCCATGGTAGCACTTTTCTTTCGGGTTGAGTGTGCCTTTGGTGTAATAGGCAGCTGTCTCTTTGCTTTAAGATAGCAGGTTTGGATGCACCTAACTATCCATCTAGCTATACCTTGTTTTGATATTGGATTTCCTGTATGAGGTTTTTGAAATGCAATAAATAGTTGTTTTGTTTTCCTAATTAGTTTTGTTCTGTCAATGTAGTACATTAGTGCTCTTTTGATGTCTAATGTATGTAGTGCTCTTTCAGCTATTGAGTCTGGCTGTGGAAAGAACACTGGCAATTCTACTGTTTGATTTAAGTGGAACGGTGAGATGACCTTTGGTAAGAATTTTGGGTTGGTTCTTAGAACTACCTTATTTTTGTGTATTTGAATAAATGGTTCTTGTATAGTAAATGCCTGAATTTCACTTACTCTTCTTAGAGATGTAATGGCAATGAGAAATGCAACTTTCCACGTTAAGTATTGCATTTCACAAGAATGCATGGGTTCGAAAGGTGGACCCATGAGCCTTGTCAAGACAATGCTGAGGTTCCATGAAGGAACAGGTGGTATCCTTGGTGGTATTATTCTCTTTAGGCCCTCCATAAACGCTTTAATGACCGGTATTCTAAATAGGGAAGTTGAATGAGTAATCTGCAGGTAAGCAGATATTGCTGCGAGATGTATTTTTATGGAATTAAAAGCTAGATTTGCTTTTTGTAGATGTAGTAAATATCCTACTACATCTTTTGGAGATGCATGCAATGGTTGGACTTGATTATTATGGCAGTAACAAACAAATCTTTTCCATTTACTTGCATAGCAGTGTCTAGTGGATGGCCTTCTAGCTTGTTTTATGACCTCCATACATTCTAGTGTGAGGTTCAAGTGTCCAAATTCTAGGATTTCAGGAGCCAAATTGCTAGATTCAGCGATGCTGGGTTTGGATGCCTGATCTGTTGTTTGTGTTGTGTTAACAGATCTGGCCTGTTGAGTAGTTTGACATGAGGTACTACTGACAGGTCTAGTAGTGTGGTATACCAAGGTTGTCTTGCCCATGTTGGTGCTATTAGTATGAGTTTGAGTTTGTTTTGACTCAATCTGTTTACTAGATATGGAAGGAGAGGGAGAGGGGGAAAAGCGTACGCAAATATCCCTGACCAATTCATCCATAGAGCATTGCCGTGAGATTGCCGGTGTGGGTACCTGGATGCGAAGTTTTGGCATTTTGCATTTTCTTTTGTTGCAAATAGATCTATTTGAGGTGTTCCCCAAATTTGGAAGTAAGTGTTCAGGATTTGGGGGTGAATTTCCCATTCGTGGACCTGTTGGTGATCCCGAGAGAGATTGTCTGCTAGCTGGTTCTGGATCCCTGGAATAAACTGTGCTATTAGGCGAATGTGGTTGTGAATTGCCCAATGCCATATTTTTGGTGTGAGGAGACACAACTGTGTCGAGTGTGTTCCCCCCTGTTTGTTTAAATAATACATTGTCGTCATGTTGTCTGTTTTGACAAGAATGTATTTGTGGGTTATCATTGGTTGGAATGCTTTCAACGCTAGAAATACTGCTAACAATTCTAGGTGATTTATATGAAACTTTCTTTGATGTACGTCCCATTGTCCTTGGATGCTGTGTTGATTGAGGTGTGCTCCCCACCCTGTCATGGAAGCATCTGTTGTTATCACGTATTGTGGCACTGGGTCTTGGAAAGGCCGCCCTTTGTTTAAATTTGTACTGTTCCACCATAGAAGCGAGATGTATGTTTGGCGGTCTATCAACACCAGATCTAGAAGGTGACCCTGTGCATGTGACCATTGTGATGCTAGGCACTGTTGTAAGGGCCGCATGTGCAATCTTGCGTTTGGGACAATGGCTATGCATGAGGACATCATGCCTAGGAGTTTTAAGACCATCTTTGCGTGTATCTTTTGTGTTGGATACATAGCTTGTATCACCTTGTGAAATTTTTTAACCCTTTGTGGACTTGGAGTGGCTACCCCTTTTGTTGTGTTGATTGTCGCTCCTAAGTATTGCTGTGTTTGACACGGCAAAAGGTGTGACTTTGCATAGTTGATGGAGAAACCCAGTTTGAAAAGGGTTTGTATAACATAATCTGTGTGGTGTAAACACTTTGTTAGCGAGTTGGTTTTGATTAACCAATCGTCTAGGTACGGGAACACGTGTATTTGCTGCCTCCCGATATGTGCAGCTACTACTGCTAGACATTTTGTAAAGACTCTTGGTGCGGTCGTTATTCCGAATGGCAACACTTTGAATTGGTAATGTATTCCTTTGAATACGAACCTTAGGTATTTCCTGTGCGAGGGATGTATCGGTATATGGAAATACGCGTCTTTTAGATCTAAAGTTGTCATGTAGTCTTGCTGTTTCAGTAGTGGTATTACATCTTGTAACGTGACCATGTGAAAGTGGTCTGATTTGATGTAGGTGTTTAGTGTTCTGAGATCCAATATTGGTCTCAGACTTTTGTCCTTTTTCGGTATTAGAAAGTACAGTGAGTAAACTCCTGTGTTCTTTTGTGTTTTTGGTACTAATTCTATTGCGTCTTTTTGCAGTAATGCTTGAACTTCTAGTCCTAGAAGGTCTATATGCTGTTTGGACATCTTGTGTTTTTTCGGTGGGACGTTTGGAGGGAGTTGGAGAAATTCTATGCAATAACCATGTTGGATAATTGCTAAGACCCAAGTGTCTGTTGTTATCTCCTCCCAAGATTTGTAGAACTGGCTTAGTCTTCCCCCCACTGGTGTTGTGTGAAGGGGTTGAGTGACTTGTGAGTCACTGCTTGTTTTGTGGGGTTTTTGGCCCTTGAAATTTTCCCCGGTTTCTTGGGAACTGGCCCCCTCTGTATTGGCCCCGAAAGCCTCCCCTTTGATACTGTCCCTGGTAGGTAGACGGTGTTGTTTGTGAGGTGCTGGCTTGTGTGGCTTGACCTCGAAACCCTCCTCTGAAAGTAGTTTTGCGAAATGTGCCAAATGTGCCTCTGCCCTGCGGGGAATAGAGCGCGCCCATGGCTTTAGCTGTGTCAGTGTCTTTCTTTAATTTTTCAATTGCAGTGTCCACTTCTGGTCCAAACTACTGTTGTTCATTGAACGGCATATTGAGCACTGCCTGTTGTATCTCAGGTTTGAAGCCGGATGTGCGCAGCCATGCGTGCCTCCTTATCGTTACAGCAGTCGTTATAGTTCTTGCAGCTGTATCTGCTGCATCCATAGAAGAACGGATTTGGTTGTTGGATATGTTTTGTCCCTCTTCAACCACTTGTTTTGCCCGTTTTTGGAATTCTTTGGGGAGGTGCTCGATGAGATGCTGCATCTCGTCCCAATGTGCTCTGTCATATCGCGCTAGGAGTGCCTGCGAGTTGGCGATACGCCACTGATTTGCAGCTTGTACTGCAACCCTTTTCCCGGCTGCATCAAACTTTCAGCTCTCCTTGTCTGGAGGTGGTGCGTCGCCTGATGTGTGCGAGTTGGCTCTTTTACGAGCTGCTCCTACGACAACTGAATCTGGTGTCAGTTGTGATGTAATAAAAGCAGGGTCTGTGGGTGGTGCCTTGTATTTCTTCTCCACCCTTGGGGTTATTGCTCTGCTTTTAACTGGCTCCTTAAAGATTTGTTTAGCGTGCCTTAGCATTCCAGGGAGCATAGGAAGGCTTTGATGATTGCTATGGGTGGAGGACAGGGTGTTAAAAAGGAAGTCATCCTCGATAGGCTCTGAATGTAGCGACACGTTATGAAACTCTGCTGCCCTAGCTACCACCTGAGCATACGCTGTACTGTCCTCAGGTGGTGAGGGCTTAGTGGGGTACGACTCAGGGCTATTGTCCGATACTGGGGCGTCATAGAGATCCCATGCGTCCTGGTCATCTTGGCTCATGGTGGTATGAGCTGGTGATTGTGACGGAGTCTGTGCCGGTGATATAGGAGTTGCCGGTGGTGGAGAGGGTGGTGGAGTTACCTTCTTCACCACTTTTGCTTGTGGTGTTGTTTCTTGTTGTGGGAATGAAAATGTCACTTACCCAGTGTACATCTGTTCGTGGCATCAGTCGCTGTAGATTTGCATGTTTTGCATAGCTCGCCATCTGGTGTTGGGCCGGAGTGTTACAAGTTGTTTTTCTTCGAAGAAGTCTTTCGAGTCACGGGACCGAGTGACTCCTCCTTTTGTCTCCATTGCGCATGGGCGTCGACTCCATCTTCAATTGTTTTTCCCCGCAGAGGGTGAGGTAGGAGTTGTATTGTAGTAATAGTGGCCATGCAATGGAGTGACTAAGTATGTACCTATTTAAGGTTAAAATAATATATATACAAATAGTTGAAGGTACCTTCCGAACTTCTACAGGCTCCCGGGGAGGCGGGTGGGCACATGCGAATCTACAGCGACTGATGCCACGAACAGATGTACACTGGGTAAGTGACATTTTCAGTTCGATGGCATCTGTCGCTGTAGATACGCATGTTTTGCATAGACTAGTAAGCAGTTATCTCCCCAAAGCGGTGGCTCAGCCTGTAGGAGTGGGAGTAGTCTGAAACAATGTTCTTAATACGGCTTGACCTACTGTGGCTTGTTGTGCGGATAACACGTCTACACAGTAGTGCTTGGTGAATGTGTGAGGCGTAGACCATGTGGCTGCCTTACATATTTCTTGCATTGGGATGTTTCCTAGAAAGGCCATGGTAGCACCTTTCTTTCTGGTTGAGTGTGCCCTTGGTGTAATGGGCAGTTGTCGTTTAGCTTTAAGGTAGCAGATTTGGATGCATTTAACTATCCATCTGGCTATACCTTGTTTTGATATTGGGTTTCCTGCATGAGGTTTTTGGAATGCAATAAATAGCTGTTTAGTTTTCCTGATGCTCTTTGTTCTGTCAATGTAATACATTAATGCTCTTTTGACATCTAAAGTATGTAGTGCCCTCTCAGCAACGGAATCTGGCTGTGGGAAGAACACTGGAAGTTCCACTGTTTGATTTAGATGGAACGGTGAAATAACTTTTGGTAGAAATTTAGGATTAGTCCTTAGGACGACCTTATTTTTGTGCAGTTGTATAAAAGGTTCTTGTATTGTAAACGCCTGAATCTCGCTTACTCTTCTTAGAGAGGTAATGGCGATGAGAAATGCAACCTTCCATGTTAGGAACTGTATTTCGCAGGAGTGCATGGGTTCAAAAGGTGGACCCATAAGTCTAGTTAAGACAACATTTAGGTTCCATGAAGGAACAGGTGGTGTTCTTGGTGGAATAATTCTTTTAAGGCCCTCCATGAATGCTTTAATGACTGGTATCCTATATAGGGAAGTTGAATAGGTAGGCTGCAGGTATGCAGATATTGCTGCAAGGTGTATTTTAATGGAAGAGAAAGCTAGGTTAGATTTTTGTAAGTGAAGCAAGTAACCCACTACATGTTTTGGGGTTGCGTGTAATGGTTGGATTTGATTAATATGGCAGTAGCAAACAAACCTCTTCCATTTACTGGCATAGCAGTGCCTGGTGGATGGCCTTCTGGCTTGCTTTATGACTTCCATACATTCTTGGGTAAGTTGTAAGTGTCCGGATTCTAGGATTTCAGGAGCCAGATTGCTAGATTCAGCGATGCTGGATCCGGGTGTCTGATCGTTTGGTTGTGTTGTGTTAACAGATCCGGCCTGTTGGGCAGTTTGATGTGGGGTACTACTGATCGGTCTAGCAGCGTTGTGTACCATGGTTGCCTTGCCCAAGTTGGTGCTATTAATATGAGTTTGAGTTTGTTTACCAGATAAGGAAGGAGAGGGAGAGGAGGAAAAGCGTAGGCAAATATCCCTGACCAGTTGATCCATAGGGCATTGCCGTGGGACTGCCTGTGTGGGTATCTGGATGCGAAGTTTTGGCATTTTGCGTTCTCTTTTGTCGCAAACAAGTCTATTTGAGGTGTTCCCCAGAGCGTGAAGTAAGTGTTCAGAATTTGGGGGTGAATTTCCCATTCGTGGACCTGTTGGTGGTCTCGAGAGAGATTGTCTGCGAGTTGATTCTGAATTCCTGGGATAAATTGTGCTATTAGGCGAATTTGGTTGTGAATTGCCCAACGCCATATCTTTTGTGCCAGCAGGCTCAATTGCGTTGAGTGCGTCCCCCCTTGTTTGTTTAGATAATACATTGTTGTCATGTTATCTGTTTTGACGAGAATGTATTTGTGAACTATTATTGGTTGAAAAGCCTTTAGTGCTTGAAAAACTGCTAGCAGTTCTAGGTGATTTATATGCAGTTTTGTTTGATGTACGTTCCATTGTCCTTGTATGCTGTGTTGATCGAGGTGTGCTCCCCACCCTGTCATGGAAGCATCTGTTGTTATTACGTATTGTGGCACTGGGTCTTGGAAAGGCCGCCCTTTGTTTAAATTTATATTGTTCCACCATAGAAGCGAGAGGTAAGTTTGGCGGTCTATTAACACCAGATCTGTAAGGTGACCCTGTGCTTGTGACCACTGTGATGCTAGGCACTGTTGTAAGGGCCTCATGTGCAGTCTTGCGTTTGGGACAATGGCTATGCATGAAGACATCATGCCTAGGAGTTGTAATATCATCTTTGCTTGTATTTTTTGTGTTGGATACATGCGTTGTATGATGTTGTTGAAATTTTGAATTCTTTGTGGACTTGGAGTGGCTACTCCTATTGTTGTGTTTATTATGGCTCCTAGGTATTGTTGTATTTTGCGCGGCAGAATGTTGGATTTTGCGAAGTTGACTGTGAACCCTAGTTTGTAGAGGGTTTGTATGATTTGATTTGTGTGGTGTGAGCACGTTATTAACGAATGGGTCTTGATTAGCCAGTCGTCTAGATACGGGAATACATGTATTTGCTGCCTTCTGATGTGTGCAGCGACTACTGCTAGACATTTGGTAAAGACTCTTGGTGCGGTTGTTAAACCGAAAGGCAGTACCTTGAATTGGTAGTGTATTCCTTTGAATACAAACCTTAGGTATTTCCTGTGCGATGGATGTATTGGTATATGGAAATACGCGTCTTTGAGGTCTAATGTGGTCATGTAGTCGTGTAGTTTCAGCAATGTTAACACTTCTTGTAGTGTGACCATGTGAAAGTGGTCTGATTTGATGTATGTGTTTAGTATTCTTAGGTCTAGGATTGGTCTTAGCGTTTTGTCCTTCTTTGGTATTAAGAAGTACAGTGAATAAACTCCTGTGTTTATTTGTGTGTTTGGTACTAACTCGATTGCGTTCTTTTGCAATAGTGCTTGAACTTCTATCTCCAGGAGCTCCGAATGATGTTTTGATAAATTTTGTGCTCTTGGTGGTATGTTTGGAGGGAATTGTAGAAATTCTATGCAATAACCATTTTGGATAATTGCTAGAACCCAAGTGTCTGTAGTGATTTCCTCCCATGCTTTGTAATAATGACCTATTCTTCCCCCCACTGGTGTTGTGTGGAGGGGGTGAGTGACATGTGAGTCACTGCTTAGTTGTAGGGGTTTTGGGGCTTTGAAATTTTCCCCTATTCCTAGGGAATTGCCCTCCTCTATATTGGCCCCGAAAGCCTCCTCTGTACTGTCCCTGGTAACTGGATGGTGTTGCCTGTGAGGTGCTGGCTTGTGTGGCCTGACCCCGAAACCCCCCTCTAAAGGGTGTTTTGCGGAAGGTGCTGTAATTTCCTCTGCTCTGCGGGGAGTAGAGTGCGCCCATGGCTTTAGCAGTGTCCGTGTCCTTTTTAAGTTTCTCAATCGCCGTGTCCACTTCTGGACCGAACAGTTCTTTTTCGTTGAATGGCATATTGAGAACTGCCTGCTGAATCTCTGGTTTAAACCCAGACGTTCGTAGCCATGCATGCCTTCTGATGGTCACAGATGTATTTATTGTTCTTGCAGCTGTGTCTGCTGCGTCCATGGAGGAGCGTATCTGGTTGTTTGAAATGTTCTGTCCTTCCTCAACCACTTGCTTTGCCCTCTTTTATAGGTCTTTGGGTAGATGTTCAATGAGATGTTGCATCTCATCCCAATGGGCTCTGTCATAGCGCGCAAGTAGTGCCTGTGAGTTAGCGATGCGCCACTGGTTTGCAGCTTGTGCTGCGACTCTCTTTCCAGCTGCATCGAACTTGCGGCTTTCCTTATCTGGGGGTGGTGCATCCCCAGATGTGTGGGAGTTGGCCCTTTTCCTAGCTGCTCCTACAACGACAGAATCTGGTGGCAGCTGTGAAGTTATGAAAATAGGGTCTGTAGGAGGCGCTTTATACTTTTTTTCCACCCTTGGTGTGATTGCCCTACTTTTGACCGGCTCCTTAAAGATGTCTTTTGCGTGCCGAAGCATACCAGGGAGCATAGGAAAGCTTTGGTAGGAGCTGTGGGTGGCGGAGAGGGTGTTGAATAGAAAGTCATCCTCGACTTGTCTGAGTGGAGGCTTACATTGTGGAATTGTGCTGCTCTAGCCACCACCTGAGAATATGCAGTACTGTCTTCTGGTGGTGATGGCTTTGTAGGGTATGCCTCCGGACTGTTATCTGACACAGGGGCGTCGTACAAGTCCCATGCGTCCTGATCCTGGTCACCTTGGCTCATGGTGGTGTGAGCCGGGGAATGTGATGGAGTTTGTGCTGGTGAGACGTGAATTATAGGTGGAGGAGAGGGTGGCGGAGTAACCTTTTTCACCATTTTTGTTTGTGGTGTTTGGTCAGTTTGAAATTCCAGTCTTCTCTTTCTCCTAATAGGAGGAAGGGTGCTTATCTTTCCTGTCCCCTGCTGTATAAAAATACGTTTCTGCGTATGGTCTACATCAGTGGATTGCAGGTCTTCCTCAAACCTATGCTTTCGCATTTGGGAGGTGATTGATTGCTCTTCTGTATAAGAGCCTGAAACTGGGTCGGTTGCAGGTTGTTTTGGCACCGAAACCCTGTCTGCATCTTTTTTCGGCTCCGAGGTGACTTTTTTCTTTTTCGGAGTCGAAACATCTCGGCGTCGATCTTCGTCGGTGCCGCTGTCTCGGCGTTGAGCCGTGTCTACACCGCTATCTCGGTGTCGATGTATGTCTCCAGCACTTTCTCGGTCCCGAGAAGGCTGCGTGCCGGTGTCTCGACCGGAGTCGGACGGTCTCGGCACTGTTTGGGCCTTTTTCGGTGCCGACGGTCGGTCACCGAATTTATGGGTGGAGCCATGGCCTGGTGGCAGTGGCGTCCCCTGGGCCTTGACAATCTTCTTATGAGTGGTTTTCGACGTCTTACTCACGGTTCGTGGATCGTCGAATTCCTCGGAGTCCGATTCGTGTATCGAAAAGGTTTCTTCCTCTTCTTGTATCTCGAACTCTCGGTGGGCTGTCGGCGTGGATGCCATTTGAAGTCTTCTGGCTCGACGGTCTCGGAGTCTTTTTCGGGACCGGAACGCACGACAGGCCTCGCAAGTGTCTTCACTGTGCTCAGGTGACAGGCACAGGTTACAGACCAAGTGTTGGTCTGTATAGGGGTATTTGTTGTGGCATTTGGGACAGAAACGGAACGGGGTCCGTTCCATCGGCGTTCTTCTACACGCGGTCGGGCCGAGCAGGCCCCGACGGGGGATCGAAAACTACCCCGAAGGGCTCCGGAACTCTTCGATCTTCGATGCGGTGTTGACTCCAACTACGCCGATCCCGAACGCAACAATACCGACGAAAATCTTCCGAAATTTAGCTGTTTTTCCGTTCCGAAACTCGGAGCGACAGTAACACGTCCGAACCCGATGGCGGAAAAAAAACAATCGAAGATGGAGTCGATGCCCATGCGCAATGGAGACAAAAGGAGGAGTCACTCGGTCCCGTGACTCGAAAGACTTCTTCGAAGAAAAACAACTTGTAACACTCCGACCCAACACCAGATGGCGAGCTATGCAAAACATGCGTATCTACAGCGACAGATGCCATCGAACATCTAGTTTCCTTTTTCTTCTGATTGGGGGAAGGGTGCTGATCTTCCCTGTACCACTTTGTATAAAGATCCGCTTTTGCGTGTGATCTACAGCTGTTGTTTGTAATTCCTCCTCAAACCTGTGTTTTTGAAGTTGGGAGGACAGTGATTGTTCCTCTGAGAAGGAACTGGCTTTCGGTTCGGTTGCTGGGCGTTTTGGCACCGAAACCGTGTCTTTTGTTGTTTTCGGCTCCAAAGAGATTTTCCTCTTTTTCGGTGTGGTACCT
Organism: Pleurodeles waltl; assembly: GCF_031143425.1. Classification (NCBI taxonomy): domain Eukaryota; kingdom Metazoa; phylum Chordata; class Amphibia; order Caudata; family Salamandridae; genus Pleurodeles; species Pleurodeles waltl. The sequence continues at coordinate 232,032,684 of NC_090442.1, forward strand.
TCTTTGCGTCGACCATCTTCGGTGCCGCTATCCCTGTGCCGAGCAGCTTCGGTGCCGCTGTCTCGGTGTCGACCCTTTTGTGCGGCAGTATCTCAGTCCCGAGATTGCTGCGTGCCTGTGTCTCGACCTGAGTCGGACGATCTCGGCACCAGCTCGCCCTTTTTCGGTGCCGATGGGCGGTCACCTACTTTATGGGTTGAGCCATGGCCTGTCGGCAGTGGCGTCCCCTAGGCTTTGTCTGTTTTTCTGTGTGATGCTTGTTTCGACGTCTTACTCACGGTTTCTTCGACATCGAATTCTTCGGAATCGGATTCGTGGATGGAGAATGTTTCTTCTTCTCCCTCTTCCTCGAACCGTTGTTGTCCTGTCGTCGTGGACGCCATCTGCAACCTTCTGGCTCTTCGGTCTCGGAGCGTTTTTCTGGACCGAAACGCTCGACAGGCCTCACACGTTTCTTCTTTGTGCTCGGGTGACAGGCACAAGTTACAGACCAAATGTTGGTCTGTATAGGGATATTTACTGTGGCATTTAGGACAGAATCGGAACGGGGTCCGTTCCATCAGTCTCGATGTTGCACGCGGTCGGGCCGACCAGGCCCCGACGGGGGATCGAAATTACCCCGAAGGGCTACCGGAGCTCTTCAAGATTCGGTGTCTATTCCAATCCAACCCGATACCGAACGAAACAATACCGACGAATTTTCCGTTGATTCCGACTAACTTTCCGACCCGAAACACGGAGCGAAAAGGAACACGTCCGAACCCGATGGCGGAAAAAAAAAAATCTAACATGGAGTCGACGCCCATGCGCAATGGAACCAAAGTAGGAGGAGTCCCTCGGTCTCGTGACTCGAAAAGACTTCTTCGAAGAAAAACAACTTGTAACACTCCGACACAACACCAGACGGCGGACTATGCACAGCATGTGTATCTGCAGCTACACATGCCACCGAACAAATAGATTCTCAGCTTCCAAATGAATTATTTTTAACAGTTACATATATGTGATACATCTAATAACAAAAGCAACAAAGAAATACAATTCTAAATTAAGGTAATCGTAATGAAATACCCATCCATAAACATAACCTGGTTACCATCACAGAAAAGCAACACAACATATTTTACACTAACCTGTATGTGTGGCTTCATCTGCTTCCAGGTTACAGAGTGAATAACTCCCTGGTTCAGATAGTTCAGTGCCTGCTGAAGAACACGTGGTGCAATGTACTGTTTCTGTCGGTACTGGTCTAATATTTTTAATAGTACCTAACAGAATGGAAAAAAAAAAGAAATATGCATATATTTCATTTTTGAAGGTATGATATTTCATGCTGCACAAAATGTATTCAACTGGCATACTATTTCAAACATGTATGCTAGAATTCAGAAGCTGCAACAGTGCCACTAGCAGACAGGTCCTCTTTCAAAGTCCAATAGTGATCTGAGTGCCAGGTGTGCCACTTTCATGCCATAGTCGTGTTTGTGGGAGGAGAGGACTTACTAGCCAATAGGGCAACAGTTCCCATGGGAAAACCTTTCCCACTTTACATCACTTCTTTGGGGTATGGCCAAAAACAATACCTGAGTACCCTTCCCTTCCTGAATCCAAGATGGCTCAGGTCGTCTTCCCCTGTGGGAAGTTCTGGGCACACCCCTAGGTTGCACCCAGCATAAGGAGTCCCTCCTCATTGAAAACTGCTTCTACATTGGGATTTACGCTCCTCCATGGAGGAAATGTCAGCTTGTCTGCCTACACAAAGGAGCGGACAGGCAAAGGTGCAATTGCCATCTGCTTCACTGAAGTGGTATCCTCTTTGAAGCTGGGCCATCTGTGGCCTTCACCCGGTAGTCATCACAGTTTTTCCCCCCGCTTTTGGAAGCATTTTACACTTCCTAGCAGAGGGGCAGCCTATTGTATTAGGTTGTCTCGAGGTGATAACTGCTGCAGATACACAGAAAAGGCTAGCAGAGGTTTGGGCAACAAAGTGGTAACTTTCTGAAGTCACCTTACCATTAAAAGTTACCTTAAATCTGATCTCAGCAATGAGTCCGGTTTAATGCAACAATTTATTTGATAACTTGGAGTAATATCTTTGGTGCTCCAAAATGGAAGTTAGCACGTAGTGCAGTGGCTGGTGAAACTTCATGTTAGTCAATGGGGCCACCAGACTTACTACAGTGAAAATGACAATTTCCTATTTTCACTGTCAAGGTATGTTAAACAGAAAAGGAAAATGTGCTTCTCTTTTAAGATTTAGCACCCTGTCTGGTGGGCTACCAAGACCTTCCCTAAGGGTGTCTTAATAATATTAAAAAGGAACGGTTTGTTTTGCCATGTTGAGTTGCCAGTTTTAACGCTGCCTGGCTAGACTGCAGTGGCAGGCCTAGTCACGTTTTCACCAATGTCATGTAGTGACATAATTAAGTGCTGCAGACTAAATAAATTTACTAGCGCTGGGTACATCTTGGACCATATGCTAGGGACAGTAAGCTAAACTAAATACACTAGTCTGGTAGCAGCCAATTACACACGTACTTTGGGGGTTAGAGCACATGCACTGGGGCCTTCAGAGTCCTTCAGAGTCGAAAAACCAGCCGCATCCGTCCTACAAGTTATAAGTGATGAAAAAAAGGAGCCACTTTGTACAGGGCATAAACAGTCTCAGAGCCTGATTCCGCAATGCAGAAATTAATTAAAAGGGTGATATTTGCCAAGCAGTGAAAAGTTAGTAAATACATATATACCACCTTTACAATTTGGGAGTATGGTGACATCTCATTGGAAGGGAGATTTGGATGGATTGGCCCTGCCCCAAAATCAAAAGAGGGTGCCTGCATAGTGGTAAATTGCAGGAATCCAGATCTGACACACCGTTTGTTAACTGGAAATAGGCCTCGCATTGGGGGTGATTTAGCAACCATAAGTGTCATCCCTTTGGGGTGCTTCTATCGCCTCAGTCCTCTCAGCTCTATGGGCCAGGAGGCAAGGGGCAGAGCTAGAAGTCCCCCCTCCCACCCTGCTCTCGATCTACAACAGATTTTTGCCACTCACAGGACTGGACAGTAAAACAGAACGGAGAGGCGCCCTCAAGGGTATCTCTGAGAGTCAAAATGAGTGTGCCTCAACATTTGAGGTCAGATGTCACCAACATATATAAGGGGGATCGGGTTGAAGATTTAGCCTGTGATGCCCTGGGTACTCTAGAAACTGGTGCCCCATACCCAGATCTGAAGCAAGTGCCATTGATAAAATCTGGTTCATATGGTCAATTTGTATGGTCAAATTTTGCCGATATGAACCTGCTCCCTTTTGAGGTGCCACCCTAGTCCTCTGGCTCAGAAGTGACACTAGCCCGCTGTCACAGATCGGGCTATCGCAATCTTATCCAGGAGGATTTGACACTTCGAACAATAAATGCTTCTGCAAAGCGCTCAAGGGACCTACAATTCGGCTAATGAAACGTGTCAGGATTAAGCTCCAAAAGAAATAAGGACTTGTTGTCTTTTATTGAAAATGTTGATGTTATCTGCTGTCAGGAGACTTGGGTTTTGATTGCATGCTACTGATGGGTTTAGATCCTTCTGTTTCTGTGCTGTTCTGTCCATTACAGACAGGGGGGAAGAGGGGTTTGTTAGTCATAGTTTCTACCTCACTCATATATCTGAATGTCAAGATGTTGACTTTTAATCCGTATCAGATAACTGTCCCAACCCGGAGTATGTAATATCTTAATCAACTTCTATTACAAATTCTTTTCTATACAACATGTGGCGATTGTTGAGGACTTGGCGTTTGCCATCACTGAACTGATAAGTAAAGAACCGATTAGTGTTTCTCTTTTCTGGGCGTGTGATTTTAACATTGCCAAATGTATATATAGTGGGCCTAAGGTTTGTGGAATTAAAGACAGTCGGGGAGAGCATGAGGTCCATTTTCAGCACTCAGCATTTGGTGAAGCTTTAACAAGTTTAATTTTAAGTAATAATTTGTCTTTCGCATCAGAGTTAAGTAGTGATAGCCATGTGAACGTACCGACATTTGCCACGAGAGGGAAAGGTAGCACTACTGATCATATTCTTTTGTCCGATGACCTGACCCCTTTGCTGAAAAAACATAAGGTGTATCCATTGCCATTTAGCGATCATCATCTCATAATTATTAACCTTGCTCTCCCGCCGGTTAACTTTCGGAATGTCAAAGGCTAATCCTCCTTTAACCTATGCGCCTAACAGGAGAGTATGAAGAAAATAGAGGAGAGTAGAGTGTTTATAGACCTCAGTACGAATAACCAGGTAGAGATGTCATGCTGCCTCTTAGATACTGATGATACAGCTGTTATACAAGAAAGCTTTATTAAGATATGTAAATCCGTATACAACACATTATCCTTAGACAAGCTGAGGAAGGATCGCCCTGTACAATCCTGGTTTAATCCGGAATGCACCAATGATTACAAAACACTAAAAAGAATTACTAACGTAATACTACGTGACCCGGCAGCGGTCAGACTAGCAAGAAGGGAGTATAATCAAGTAATTGTGAAAAGAAAGGCAGATATTAGAACTAAACCTTGGGACGACCTGGAATGTGTGACTTACTTAAAAGATAAAAAGGCATTTTGGAAGATCATGAAGAGTCCCTTCTTTTCTGAAAAATGTATAGAATGCCATATATTGGAACAAGAATGAGTACAGTGTAGTAAAGTGCCCCTTTTGGCGTGGTGACACCTGTGCCCCCTATCCCGAGTTGAAGTGGGTCAATGGTGCCAGTGTGTTCCCCAGACCCTCTAGAGCCGAAGCTTGGGTTTGACAACTGTGGACTTCCCAGCACTGCCGGCAGTCTCTTTATGCAGGCCTCCTCTACAGCGAGTGCCTCTGGTGACAAAAACCTGATGCCTCAGTACACCTCTGCAGCCGGTCACCCCAGCCAGAGGAGAAGAGGACCAAAGCTGTCCCCAGATCCCCGAGCACTGAGACCCGAGACCCATTTTTGGTTCCCTCAGACTGGCCCCCCAGTCCTTGCTTGCAGCCACTTACCAACTGGACCGATCTCCTTTGAAGAGAATGGGACACCCAATGGGACACACCTCTGCACCCGGACACCCCAGAGCCCCCCGAGGTGACCTGTTGGTGTGGCCTTAGACCTTGCTCCATGTTCACCTCAAGTACTAAAAAACAGTCCTGTAAGCCGTTGCCAAATACCCATATGCAGTGTCTGTTTCTTTTTAATAGGATAACATTAGGACCCCATGGCTGAAAAGCACCTCTGCACCCGGACGCTTCAGTGCCTCCCGAAGTGACCTGTTCATGCTGCTTTGGACCTTGCCCCATACGTAACTTAATGCCATAAGAACAGTCCTGTAGGTCATTGTTAAGTGCCTGAATGTTGTATATGTCTTTTCCCCATAGGATAAAGTATGTAGAAACTGCACTGAATCAATTTTTGAAATGCATAAAAATTAAAAGTACTTACCTGATTCTGATGATCTTGGTATCAAAATTCGTATAAAAATAAGTGTTATTTTTTTATAAATTGGTGTCGGATTTCTTTATTGAGTGTGTCTCTCGCTTACTGCTCGCCCACACTACCACAAAAGAGAGCTTTTAGCATTATTATTTTAACCCCTGTCAGCCAATAAGGGTTGCCCTGGACTATAGGCATAGTGTCCCCTTACACTGGTTCACTATATAGATAGCCAGCTTCCTACAATGAGGCAGCCAAACTCTATGATCTTAGGGTGCCAGCTTGCTAGGTTCAACTGCATAGTTGATGGATGCCTCAGCTGGCCCTGACGGTGAGCGAGAAGGTCCAGCCTCGGCAGCAGTTTCTTATGGGTGCAGACAGACATCTCCAGGAGCATTACGTATTGGGAGTTGTCATGTTCAGGTCACTGATACTAGTATAAGGGTCTAGTGAATGTTGTTGCAGATTGGCCAGTGCTACACTTCAGCCAGTGCAGAGAGCTGGGGGTAGTTGATTGCCCTCTACATGTAATACATTGGCTGTCTTGCCTCAAAAGAGTTTGAAGATAGCCTTGAGATGTAGATGGATGGTTAGAAGTGCCAGGAAGCTGATGTACTGCCTCTGCTATAAAGGGATTCAGGTGCTTTATCCATTCATGTCATTGAAGGGACCATCCCACCCCATGAGAGAGTATTCAGCGGTAATAATCAGCGGTAATAATCAGCTGAGGAAAAGGGTCTAAAGAGGCCCCGCCAAGCAGTACCACCAGAGCCTTGGCTCTTACCAACTCTATCTTTCCAGTGCCCCTCCACTTGTGACCACTGCCTTGCAAGGCACTTCTGCAGCATGCACATATGCAACCTCGTGAGTTGCATTATTGTGCAGCACGAGGCTATCACCACCACCAGTTTCAACAGAGTCCCTAAAGTAAGAGGACACTGAAAAGTAGACAACAGCTGTTGGAATGACATTATCCTCTGTTTGTTGGGGTAGGCTTTACCGGAGACAGAGTTTAGCACAAAGCCCAAGAACGGCTGGATCTGTTGGGGCTGGAGGTGGAATTTTATGAACCATCACCTGTGGAGTAGGGACACTGCTGTCTGAGTGCTTTGGTGTGTTCTCTTGATCAGCAAATCGCCTGAGTATGGAAAGACGATGGCATTTCTGCACAGGTGAACTGCTACTACCAGTAGGTACTTCATGAACCCCCATGAAACCGTAGTGACTGCAAACGGCGTCACCCAGAACTGGTCTTATTGTCCACTTATTAAAAAGTTAATGTACCAGGTGTGCTGGGTGGATGAGGATGTGGAAGCAGGGTCCTTTTACATTCAGCAAGACAAGGTCACCTTGGTGGAGCAGTGGAATGACATCCTGCAGGGTGACCATGTGAAATTGTTCAATGAGTATGAACTTGTTCAACGCCCCAATGTTTAGGATTGGCTGGGTGAGGAGGGAGGGATAGGAAGAGGGGAGGATGCAGGAGGTGTCCTTTTTGGAATGAGGAAGTAGTGGGAGTACACTCCTTTGTTTATTGGTGCAGGGGCACTGATTCAAAGACACCTCGTCCTCTAACAGCCAAAAGTGGTCAGGACTGACCACATGGTGAGAGGGTGGGATGTTAGGTGGCATGGTGTAAAACTTTCAGACAGTACTCTTTGTGTGGAAATTAAAGCACACACTGATCTGAGGTGATGTGCACCCTCAGCCCTTCCCAGACAAGACACAGGTAATCGAGAAGTCAGATGGAGAGTCACTCTTCATTGCCTCTGCCACACCTGTAAAAATGGTACCTACCCCACTGGAAGGTTTTGGTCTGTTGAGGGTCTAGAAAGGACTGCTGATGCTGGTAGGGTGGTCTCTGACTGCTGGCTGTTGCTGTGGCCCCACTAATGCTCTGCTGTATGTCAAAGGCAGACATGGACACTGCTAACTCCATGGGAGAGGAGAAAATTGATCGCCATCCATGGACTTCACAATGTCAGTGTCCTTGTTGATCTACCCAAGCATCTGATCAACTTGGGGGCTGGACAGATGTTCGCTGTCAAAAGGGACATTAAGGAGGTGCTGTTGCACCTCAGGCTGGAATCCAGAGATTCTAATCCAGGCATACATGCCAAGAAGGATGCTGGTGCTGGTTCCTCCGGCAGTGGTATTCTCAGTGTTCAAGACACTTCTGATGATGCCATTATTAACTACCTTACCCTCAGCAACTTAACCCACTTTCCTGTGGCCCACTTGGAGGTACTTCATAAGCTCCTCAACTTCGTCCCATTGATGAGGATCATATTGGGAGAGGAGGCCCACAGAATTGGTGTTGCGCTAATTTCTGACAGTAAGGTTGATTTACAAGTTAGTCCTGGCCTTGATTGTATCTAGGTTGGATTACTCTAATACCCTGTTATGTGGGTCTCCCTCAATATCAGTTAAGGAAACTGCAAAAGGACCAGAATGCAGCGGCCCGTCTGGTTCTTAAACTACCTAAACAAGCTTTGGTTTCCGGACTACTGCAATCCCTGCATTGGCTTCCCGTTGAGAAAAGGATTCAGTTAAAAACTCTTGTTCTTATGCACAGAACCTTGAACCACTCTAGCCCAAGTATTTGTCCTCCGGGGTCCATTTCTACACTCCCCTTAGAACTCTTCATCCTTCTCAGGGCCATCTTGCCAAAGTTCCTGAAGTAAGGCTGGCAAAAACAGGAGGTAGATCCTTCTCTCTCCTGGGCCCTCAAGCCTGGAATACACTTCCTACTGGACTATGCCAAACTGAAAGTGAGAGGCCTTTCAGAAAACAACTCAAGACATGGCTTTTCACCCTCTAGTTCTATCAGCCTCTGCTCTCTTACTTTCCACTGTAGCACTTGGATACTCCCTATAGTAGCTGTGCTCTCTAGAAATCTCATCATTCATTCTTGCAAATCCCTGGTCAAATGTTCTCAGAGTACCTAGGGCCTGTAAGCCAAGATCACTTAGTGGACTGCAGTACTATTTGTGCAACTACTAAAATGCCAAGTAAAGTTTTGGGACTAGGCTTGTTCTGCAGCACAAATGGCAGGTAAAAGAATATCCCATTTGGCAATCCTAATTGGAAAGTTTAACTTACCAGTAAGTCCCTGGTATATGGTACTCGGGGTAACAAAGGCTTAAAGTGTCACTGGTGGAAGTATTTGCAGTGACAAATGAAAAGTGGAAGCACAAAATTTGACCTATCAAATTAACCCTTTTAAAGGGCCAAACCTCCCTATTTGTTACCTGTAAGTCAGCCCTAAATTGCCCAGGTGGCAGGGTGCATGGTTATAAATAGCAGTGCATGTACAAAGTGTTTTTTATATGTCCCATTACTGGAAAAACTCCCAAGTCAACATTTCCTACTAGAAAGCTTGTAGCACAATTGAATAACATTAGTTAATTTTTATTATTCATGTAACTTCAAACACCCTTCTGACTATTTTCTTTGTGAAGTGTCAAATTAATAATTATATTTAATCCAACTTATTGCCAAGGGCAGATTTAACATAACCTAAGTTGTCTAAAAGGCTACAAGTAGTCTTTTCTGACTGGCCCAGCAGCTTACAGCTACCCAGCCTGCCCTGTGATTAGGTGTCAAGTGTTCTGAATTGAGAAAAAACAGCGCCATCTGCTGGGTGGTGTTTTTCTTCGTTTACCAGGATGGCTGGGGAGAGGACCAGTGGACTAATTATACTTCAAAGGAAGACAGCCCTGTAGAAACAGATGTCACTGTGCCCATACCTGCCCCTTTTCCTCTAATGACCAGCCATGATGGCTGCACTGTAATTAGATTAGGAGTTATTTTGAAGGGGGACTGTAGTCCCCAGATAGCTACATCTCTGGGGTGGAACAGAAAACTCCACACCCCAGGAAAGAAGGGTCTGGCCTTGCTGGTAGTGGGCAAAATAGTGCACTCTGGCATAGTTTATTGCCACACTTCCCTGAAAGTAGTCACAAGGTTGGTGGAATTGCCAAGGGGACTACCCTCCCACAAGCTTGTGCAAAGGAAAAAACTGGCAAGCCTGCCTAGAAAACTCAGTTCACTGTTGGAATGGTGGAAGACAGAAGAAGCACTGCTCCTGTTGAGTTGCTGGACTTCCTAAAAAGAGGATGCACCAAGAAGGAAGGCACCTGCTACAGCTGAGGATTTCTCAAAGGGGACCTACCCTGCTACTGAGTGAGCGGAGAGAAACCACAAGTGCTGAACCAATGTCCACTTTGCCAAAAGACTTTAGAGTTACTCCAAGGACTAGCTCCTTGTTAAGCCACTGGACCACAAAAAGCTAAAGAAGATTACTTTTCAAGTGCCCAGGTGGTCACTGACTAAAGATTCACCGTGTCACAGCTTGTGTAAGCTGAGAGATGGAGTCAGTGGCATTTGATTGTACTCCTTCCCTTGCCCTGTTGAAGTAAAGCTACTACAGTGATACCGAAAAGCCTGCATTTGAAGACCTGCAGGGGTGTGGAATTTATTAAAATATCTACTTGTCCGGGGGACAGGTTGCTTCTCAAATCTACTTGTCCTGTAAAAAGATCTACTTGTCCCTTTGGTGCCATGTAGTGTGGCGACAAATTATGGCAGCAATTAATAGCCTCTCTGATTATGCCAGGGCTACTACCATAGTAGGGCTTGAATACTTGCAGTTTCAATTCCTACTGTAGCAATTTCCTTATTTTGCCACCTTTCTGCAGATCTGCATACTGGGGCTGGAGGAAACAGTAAGCAATAGTTCCAGAGCTGGAATGCCTTTGAGTCTGCAAGCCTACTAACCTGCATGTTTTAAAGATTTTTACCAGCTTCTCTCGAATATTTTCCCATAATAAGAAAGGTTGGACATTTACTCCGGACAATAGCAGAATTAGAACTTCTTCCAGAGTTGGGAAGAAAGTGGCTGGAGGGAAAATGAACTTGCAAATGCTCAATAGATTTTCACATGAGCAAATCTACACATCGTATTTACCCATGCTAAAATACAGTTCACAAATATTTTACAGGGGTACAACATATACCATGGGTGCACTTTTGTGACTTTCTTTAAAAATTTGGGGCCACATGTAGGTAGGTTCAGATTTGTGACCTGCAAATTGCGAGTCGCAAATCCGAATGTAGGATGGTGTCCTTGACACCATCTGTGATTTGCAAGGGCTTCGCAAATGCCCACCTCATGAATAATCATGAGGTGGGTCGCAATTTGCGACCCCCTCGCGAATGGTGGCCTGCTGGAGACAGCAGACCACCATGTCTGTGACTGCTTTTCAATAAAGCAGTTTTTTTTTGTAATGCAGCCCGTTTTCCTTAAAGGAAAACAAGATGCATAACAAAAATGAAACGTTTTCGTTTCATTTTTTCAGAGCAGGCAGTGGTCCGCAGGACCACTGCCTGCTCTGAAAAAATGTTTACAGTGACATTCACAATGGGGAAGGGGTCCCATGGGGATCCCTTCCCTTTTGTGAAAGTGTTAGCACCCATTTGAAATGGGTGCAAACTGCGATTGGTTTGCGCCCGCGGTCACAAAACAATCCTACATTGCACTGCGAGTCGCAATTAGGAAGGGAACACCCCTTACTAATTGCGAGTCGCAAACCCGTTTTGTGATTCGGTAACCAGGTTACTGAATCGCAAAACTGGGTTTGTGCATCGCAATGTGCTTTTTGCATGTCGCAAACAGCGAAAGTCGCTGTTTGCGACATGCAAAAAGCTACCTACATGTGGGTCTTGGTCCCTAATTAGGTCTGGTGTGAACAAAGACATTTTGTTTTTATTAAACTTCTATTTCTCTCTCTTTCGGCTGGCTTTACTGTGAGTGATCGCATTCTGCTCTTCCACAAGGAGCATATTGCCACACAAAGTAGTTTTGTTCAGTGTCAGGAACTACAGTGGCAATCAGTGACGTAACGAAACTGGAGGGTGCCCCTTTGCAAAGAACATGGAGGAGCCCCCTCTCCAGACTCACTCAGGGCAGGTGCTGTGCTGAAAGGGCCCCCTGGAGGGCGGCTGCGGGCCTTTGTTATGCCGCTGGTGGCAACGTGTGCTTTTAGAGTTCAAAAACTTTTTGGGGGGGTTTTGCCAGTGTTTGTTACAATGTTGAGGGCCTGGTAGCTCCCACAACAATAAAGTGTTACAAAAGCCAATGCAAAACAAGACACGCATTGATGAAACTAAAAGACTTATAAAAATATGTCAGATCAGTTGGCTTTGTCAGTGTTTGTTTATTTTCATGCTTCCTATAATCGTGTTGAAAATGGTTACACAGATTTTCCATTAGAAATATTTTTGGGAAATACTAGCATGCTTCAACACATTTTACTAAATGACACTTCATTTGCATATAATCAGAGAGCATTCTGGGAGCATTATACTTAGCCTCTTAGCCTAAACTTTTCAAACATGTATGTACACGTATTTTTTTTTGTACTGGAACCAACGTCAGTAGTGAAGTGTGACCTTAAAACATTTATTTACAGCACTCACTCTAATAATGAAGACTTTCAAATAATGAACCATAAATACAAGTTCGAACAGCATTATCTTTTGGAAACACATTACCTCAACTGCAGAGAGTTCCATGCTCTGTAAACAGGCAGCCAAAGGGTTTGGTCTGCAGGGGGTTGGGCCTACTTGTCCCAAGGACAAAACAAACATAAAAACTTGTTGCCCTTGACCCCAAACAAGATGTCCCGGGCGTCGGGCTATAGGAATTCCACATCCCTGACCTGGCTAGTTGACCAGTCACACATGGACTCGCCTGGAACTCTCATCGTGCATACTGGGAGACTGAGTCCTCGACCCAAGCTGTGCCCCTGAAGTCGTGGAGTTGTAGCTGGAGCAATAGAGGATTCTGTCCAAGAGGACTACATCAGGGGAGCTTAAAACTCCAAAGAACCAGAGGCTGAGAATGAGGATTTCCAGAGGAGGAAGCAGACCCCAGTCAGCCTGTCTTGAAAGAGATGCACTGGTTACCCTTGGCGAGAAACGTTGCTGGTTTGTAGGTAGCCTCAACTCTCCTATAGTGAACTGCAGTACTTTTTACCCATTTTTAAAAAATCCTCTAAAATTCCTACCTACAGTTCTATATTATAGGTTTTTTTGTTGTTTTTGTATGTGTTTAAAGCTATTTAGTAAACTGGAGTGGGATTTTTATTGTGTAGTGTTTCTTAATTATTGACTGCTTTGCTGTTGTTAAATGCATTACAAAATGTTCTCCTAATTTAAGCCTCACTGCTCCGAGCCAAGCTACCAACTAATAACCCATTTTCCTACAGGAGGTCTCTGGATGACCGCATGATATGCAGTGATATCATATGGAGGCAAGATCTTGGTGGGATAAGGGTCAAAATCCAGGTTCGCCAAGTAAATCGACTATACAGTCCTTCCATGGGCCTTCGCCCTCTCCTGGCATGAAAGGTTCATTGTATCGATTCTGTGGGGGAGCAAGGACTGCCGGAATTTGAGTCAGTGTCCTTTGGCTTTAGAGGTAGGAGGTGATAGTTGAGGCAAGGGTGGAAAGGGTAGAGGATTCGTAGCAGGGACTCCAATCTGTTCAGGGGAGGTGACGTGGAGAGCTTGAAATAAGATTCCTCCTTGAAGGCCTGCCGATGCTTCTACAAGATTCAAAGCAGGCTATGGGGCTTGGCAAGGATTTTTCCAGTGACTGGATGGTTAAAGAGTTTCTTTTGTTTCAAATCTAGGATGTCAGAGAGTCCAACAAAAATGGAGCCCTCATGGTGTCAAGAAAGCGTTCAGTGCTAGTTCTGATGCCAGTGAGACCTCCAGCATCAATTTTGGCTCTGGGTAGACCTTTTCAGAGTCTGGAGGTCGAAGAGGCATTGAAGAGTGGCACAGTTCAAATGGTTTTGGCAGAGCTTTGCTGAGTATTGACCCGGTCTCAATGCCAATCAGTTCTGGTAAGAGAAGCCGGACTTTAAGGCTTGTGCTACTTTTGGCTCAAATGAGGGCTTGAAACCCAGCTCCCTTGACAGCAGTACTCTACCTTGGTTGGAGGGTGATCTGGTGGTTGGAACTGACTTTGTGGGGTCTGGGGTGCTGATGAAGCCCAGATAGTTAACCTTGTTTCAGGGCACACAATCAGGGGCAGCAACAGCCCACCATACACTCTTGTTGTTATTCTTTTCCCTCAGATGCCTCCTCTTTTAATAATAAAAACAAATGTTTAAAAAACAAAAACAAACCACTCAAATTCACCACTTAAACGCAATTGACATAAGTATAACTTGCATCTCTGAAAATTTCAGATGTCATCAGTGATATAATATGTGCGGTCACAACAAGTGCATTATATCAATGCAAGTAATACTGATGTCAGTTATGTGTAACTGGTGAATTTCAGTATTTCTCTGGTATTTAAATATTAGTTTTGTTATTATTAAAAGACTTACATTAAACTGCACTTTAACCTTTGTTTTTTTTCAGTGAATTTCTAGGTTTTTTCACATAAAGTAATATCTTATTACGATATGTCTGCAACCAACCCACCATCACGCATGGCCTTCAGTCAAAGTTTGTGTCTAACCCACCACAGGCGAGTCTCCAAGTACTGTAATGCCAGCTGCAACAGTTTTCTTCCTGTTGCAACCAGCCAATCACATTGCTTGGTCTTGCAGTTGTTCCACGGGACAAGCCAATCAGAATGCTTACTTTGTTGTTTTTTCCCTGTAGGACTCAATTTCTTAAACAGTAACATCTCTAAAATGGCTGAACAATTTTACATCAAATCACAAGAAACATTTTCTGAATAAATATCTAGCTAACTTTTCGGTATCGTAGTCTAATTTTTCCTGGGTTACAAAAAGTGTTTTGGGACTTCCCCTCTTGCTCCCTCCTCCCAACTTTTTCTTAACCCCTGCTTGTTGGATTACCCTAAACTTTACAGGAACGAGCTACGGTGGATGAACTTGTTTTGTCAACTGCGGTAAAGTTACTAGCAAAAGAAATTAAAAAAACACACTTCCTATGGAAACTCTGACTCATGTATAACTACATAGTGGCGAAAGAGCAAATTCCGAAGGAGAAGCTTCTTACATATAATCCTAGTTACATATAGTCATAAGCACTAAAATATCCTGCCCGTGTGCTGGAACACTACATGAGGATTCTATAATCAGACTCTCATGGGTTGAAAACATCACATACACAGGGACACATGATACACAAAGAACAGTTTAACACAAGAAACATCAAAGCTTTACCTGCTGAATTCCAACTGCATATGTTTTGAGAAAGAACTCTGAAAACTCAAAATATTCTTTTGTCACATTTCCTGGGCTCCCATACCTACCAAAAAGAGAAAAGGGACACATTCAGAAAAAAAAACTGCAATTTCTGGAGTGAGAGAGGATGTAAGATCAAGGACTTCCAAGTCAAACAGTGAGCAGAACATTAATATGTCCGAATATGTAAACATCACTATATGTTTCAGAATGTGCCTGAGAGTCCAGTAAAAGAGACTAACCTATAATAAGTTTTTTGTTATTAAACTATAACAATGTGCTAGTTTAAGTTGTTTTACATTAAACTAAACAGACATTCCAACATCAAAATTCATTCAACATTTTTAGCGATGATAAACATTTCATCAAACAATTCATGATTTTGAAGTTGAAAGTAAGATAATTGAGAAGTTTAAGAAAACATTTCTCATCTGACTAATCAGTGATGGTTACTGAATGTAAAGTAAGTGTAGGGAAGATAATGTTTCCTGCATGGTAAATGGTTTTGTACCACTGTCCTGAGAGGAATGACTACATGTGAAACTGGTTTCCTGAGTTTCTGTTGGCTCATCTGGAAAGCTAATCATGAAAGTGCACTGAGGCCTAGGATTGTGTACGGTGATTTGAAGGTCCAGAGCCTGAGTTGTGATCCCTTCTTTTTTGACATACAACTACTATTCTTGTCCTGGATTGCTGACAAGAAGCAGCTGTGACAGCATATTGATTTATGTGCACTTTTCTCCTCATTCAGGAGGAGCGCTACATACCAGCCCAGTTGCGTGATGTTCCACTTAAATGTGGCACCCAGATCCTTGCGCTGCCATACTGTATGCCTGTTGAGTGTGTGGGTGTAACATAGAAACGGTAGCAAGATTTTGCTTCAAGGTGAGTTTGATTGCTAGGACCAGTGTTATCAACTATGAATAGCCTCATGTCTGATATGGCACAAGTTAGCAGATGGAATGCGGGCTCCCCAGACAGTGGACATTTATTGCCTGCAGTCCTGGAGCAGAAGGGAGGAGCCACAGACACTTGTGTGAAAGGTTGGAAACTTGATCTATCCTTGCAAATGCTAGACTATCTTTTATAGCAGGGGATTATGAATTAGTCATTCCTGAGCATTGTCATTTGGTTGATGTTAGGGGAGTGGGGATGAGTCAGCAGATTCAATTGTTAGAGTTGAGGAAGAGTCTAAGCTGGGCCTGCCCTTTTGTCTCAGATTGCTACTTCAGAAAGGCTGATGATAGCCAGGTGCAGAGTATTAACTTAATTATGCCCATGTTTTGAATAGTCTCGCTTGGAGTCAGTATCCTCATGACCTGCTAAAAACCATCACTTTGCACAAAGGTTGCGTCTGCACTGCAGCAAGAAAATGACTTTTGAAATGGAAACACCACAAATCGGCTACTGGACTTTAAACAGTGGATCCTCATCCCAAGTATGGAAAAGAATAAAGTATAATGTTGGGGCACAAACCATTTCATTTTGTTTCATTTCCAAGTTTTTCTTGACCAAAGAAGGGACTGTCAGCAGATTACTAAAAGAAACTGCTGTGATCTAGGTCTGGTGTCTGCATGACAGCAGTCTCCCAGCGGTAAGGTGGACATCATTTGACATATGCACAATTTGTTTGAGAAACTGTGGGTCTGCCTAGAAGTCTGCCTTCCTTTTTAGAGAGGAAAGAGTGCACACCCCTGGAAGAAGAGAGATTGTCCAGGAGGAGGAATCCAGGTATGTTCCCAGTGTGCCGAGCACCAAGAAGAGTCAATTCATACAGGCAGCATAACCATTGCAGACCCGAGCTGAGATGGTGCGGTATCTGGGGTTAGCTTTACAGATATTCTTTAGAGAAATTTCCTTAGAATTATTCTCTATTGTAGTGGGTAGCTATGAAATGGATTATATTTTCCGTACTGTTAGGATGATGTGAGACATTCTGGATTGTGGATGAAGCTTCTGTTATGGTAAATAAACTGGAGTTTCATCATTCTGAGCGACACATCTTCATTACAGATTATTACAATTTGACAGTGATTATACTTCCCCATATGGCACAATTAAGGGAAGCATCAACATGAAAAATTATTTCAACACTAAAGCAGGTAATGCGTATGATGGTGATACGCCATCCAGACAAGCTTTTCTCTGTACTTCCTTAAAGACACTGAAGCACTTCCTTGCGTCCTTCTTTTACACAGACTGGATTTACTAGTTCTCATTTCAAGATGTCCAACTTTACGATATCATCATTATATGAGGAAAACTTGTCTACTTTACTACATTCCGAGTTTTCCTTCTTGACATCTTTGTTCCAGTTTACTCTGCCGTATACTTTTATTCAACTGATTTAGGTTTAAAGGAAGTCCCATTATCTACTTCTAGGCCAATAAATCATCCCAGCATGCATGTCATTTGGGTGAAGCACAGATTAGAGAATTAGGTGCAGACGAAGCAAAAGGTATTTATGCGGGGCTTGCAGTCAGGGGCAGCACCGCCTCACAATACTCTTGTTGTTCTTTTGCCTCAGATGCTTCTTCTAACAATAATAAATACAAAAAAATACAAAAAAATGTTTTTAAAATAAAACTCAAATTCACCAGTTACACGCATAACCTGCATCGCTGAAATTTTTTGGTGTCATCACTTATAAAATCAGTGGAGAATTGGGGCGCAAAGAAACCTAATTTGAATGAAGTTTTAATCACAACTAAGCAATCAGAATCTGTAGCTATGATTTTTATTATGTATTCCGTACAGATAGAATGGTGTGAGGCTTGCAGGATAGTGGATGAAGCTTCTCCTATATTACAATAAACTGGAGTTTCCGCATTCTCTGTGGTACCTCTGTAATACAGAAGATTATTACAACTGGGTCTCCTCCCTGCGTGGTTCATCTGGTGAACTGCTTGTAGTTTTTATACCCTCATGCAACACTGTAATGTCTGGCATACTTGCAGTATGACCATAGGGACTTGTCCCGCAGCTGCCTCAACGTGCTGTTCACCCTGCAAGGATCATCACCACTGCTATCTCGGAGGACCTTCCCAAACGCCTGATTGCCAAAACTTCAGAAGATGGGTGGCGGCTGCCAAGGTCAGCTGTGCTGTTTGTTTCCAACTGCAAGATCTGAGATACAAGATCTGAGAGGCAAGGCCACTGCTCACAATCCTGCACCCACTGATGAAGATGATTAGGGAGACCAGACCACTAATCTCCATGCTGAGTTTCATCCAGGTGAACAGGTAGTATGAAAACAAGTCACTTACCTGTAACTTCAGTTTTCCAATATTGGTAGATTTCATAGATTCACATGCTTGAATCATCTCCGTCGTCAAAGAGGGAGTCCCTTGGTACTGTAACATAGTAGTCCATATCATGAGAATAGGCCACAATGCCAATGAACAATGCTTTTAATAACCTATCTACGTTCTTATTAAAAAAGGACTGAAGTTGAACAATGATCAATCAGGCGACAGCACCCTCTAGAACACTACCAAGAGAGGCAGAATACCTCGGATTTTCGAGCACAAGTGTAATGAGTACTAATGAGCTATAAGGGAAGCGTCCCAAGGGAGGTGGTCATGTGTGACTGAGTTATAAGGTAACTCGTTTTCTTCTCCAGTATTGGATCTTTCATAGATTCACATGCTTGAATCGGAGTAGCAAGCAGTAACTGTAAACAGAAACAGCATTTGCTCAACATAGATTCGTGGATGGTTAGTTATATCTAGCATATGTTTTTAAGTTATTATTCTGATACATCTATAAATCTAGCTATCTTTATATATTAAGCAACAAACGTATACACATTTAAACGTATATTTCTAAAAATACACATAACTGTAAATATATATATATATATATATATATATATATATATATATATATTCATATATATGATGAATGGAGGCTCACCTTATTGAAACACGGTGCAGCACTGCTTGACCAACTGCTGCATCAGTGTGCTGCCGAGTAGAGGCAATATTGCTGCATGAATGAATGCACATTTCTCCAAGTTGCAGCACAACATATCTTGTCCAAAGGTACACCACCAAACAAGGCTGTAGATATGGATACTGCCCTGGATGAGTGTGCTTTGCCTTTGCTGGATAAAGGTCGCCCAGCCTCACAGTGACAATACTGTATTGCAGTTGAAATCCATTTAGCAGTGGGTGCCTTAGTCAATGGGGATCCTTTACTCATTTGACTATACAATACTAATAGGTGAGTTGTCTTTCTGAAATTCTTCATACGATGGAAGTAAAACTTGAGACACCGTTTGAGGTCTAAAGTGTGCAAAGATATTTCTGCTGGTGTAATCGGATTTGGAAAAAAGGTTTACAATATTATTAAGTTGATTAAGATGGAAATCACAAGATACTTTAGGGATGAATCTTGGATTATTTCTAAGAATGACTGCATCATCAGTGAAACATTAGAAAGGCTCCTGGGTTATTTATGCTTGGATTTCCCTAACCCGTCTGGTGCTTGTAAGGGCCAGGACTAACAAGACCTTCCAGGTAAGAAACCTGAGGTCTGCTGCGTGAATAGGTGCAAACGGTGATTTCATTAGCTGGGACAAAACTATGCTGAGATGCCATTCAGGTGGAGAAGCCCTTACTGGGGGAAATGCTCTGAAGAGACCCTTAAGAATTGTTTTGATGATTCTGTTGGAGCACAAGAAGGAACAGCCATGTGAACGTGTATATCTGGAGATCGAAAGCAGATGCACCTTTATAGAAGAATGAGTCAGACCTGACTGAGCCAATGAAAGCAGGTAAGGCAGAAAGTGTTCAGGTAATATTTGTAGGGGTTGTTAGTTTGACCTCTGGCACCACATGCAAAATCTCTTCCGTTTCAATCTATAGGTTTTTAAAGTGGAATCTGCTCACGCTTTGGAGAGAATCTCTCGACAGTCCTGAGAGATGTTTAGGTCTTTGAATGAATTGAATTCAGGAGCCATGCACATAATTGGAGAATGATTGGGTCTGAGTGACGTACTTGGCTTCTGTTCATCATTAACAGGTGAAGTACTATTCTGAGGCAGATGTGATTGGTCTCAGATAGAAGGAGGAGCTCTGTAGACCAGTGTTGTCTGGGGTATCTGGGAGCTATTAGTATGATTCAAGACTTGGTCTTGCTGAGAACCTTCGGATAACAGGAATCGGGGGGGGCGGAAGTGGGGGAAGCGTAATCAAAGATCCCAGACCACGTTATCTAAAAGGCATTCCCCCATTACCCTGGATGGGGTTGCCAGCTTGCAAAGTACCGGCATTTGCTGTTCTGTTGTGTCGCAAACAGATTGAGCACTGGCTTGTCCCAAAGAGAGAATATCCTTTCTAGTGTGGATTGATCCAGTTCCCATTCGTGGCAGGATGACTTAGTTCTGCTGAGGCTGTCTGCCAAGGTCCTACTGAGCCCGGGTATAGGAAGCTGGCCTGGTGTGTGGTGAGTACCTAAGTTATTTGCACCTTATACCAGGTCCAACTACCCCCTATTAGTGAGGTGTAGTCAATGCCTAGATAGCCAGGCTCTCTAGATGTAGCTGTGGGTGAACAGCCAAGGCTTATTTATTTAGGAGACATGCAAAGCTTATGCAATACCACTATAGTCACACAGCACTCATACACATGAAAGAACCACACAGTGTTACAAAAATAAAGATACTTTATTTTAGTGACACAAATACCAATTTACTATATAGGCAATACCCCAACTGGAGGTAAGTAGAATACACCATTATATTTACAGTTGCAGTCAGGAATTAGCATAGAATGCAACAGAAAAAAGTGGAAGCAATAGTAAGTACTGAAGGGTGGGGGAGGGGTAACCAAACCATATGCTAAGAAAGTGGAATGCGAAAGTCCGGCCCACACCTAAGAAAGTGGAATCGGTAGAAGGGAGCTGGAGGAACTAGGAAACCCACAAGGTAAGTATCAGAGTGCCCCCCCAGCGACCAGGAGAAGAGAGGTAAGTACCTGGTTCTCCCCGAATCACCAAAAGGACTTCAGAGAAGGATATTGCAAGAACCAGACAAGATTGCAAGAAACCAAAGGTGGATCCTGGAAGAGGAAGACCTGGAAAAGAAGGGGACCAAGACCAGTTTACGTTGGAGTCTCCGGCAGGACCCACTACCCACCCATCTGTGGATGCAGGAGCTGGTCGGCAGTGAGACGAAGACTGTCAGCAATGCAGCCCTGGAGCAGCTGAAGAGTTCCTGAGTGATGCAGTAGACGTCCCACACTGGATGAAGAATTGTAGTCGGTCTGTTGTGTGGAAAAACCACCACAAAGCATTGGCAAATGCAAATGTCGCGAATGAAGAAAAGTGGTGCTGCCAGGGACAAGCAAGGTCCAGGGGGACCATGAAAGGGAGTCTCTGGTGACCCTCAGCGACCGGGAGAGTCAGAAGAAGAGGAGGCAGCCCCCACAGGTGACCCACGGACAGCAAGCACAGGAGTTGTGTTGAGGCCCATGCAGCACACCCAGAAAGGAGTCCCACGTCACAGGAGAGCCACGCAGAGGGCAGTGCGTCGCAGGGAAGAGTGCTAGGGGTGGGCGCTGGGGCTACACAGAGCCTGGAGCTCTCTTAGAGGAAATGCCAACAAGCTTTGGTAGCTGCAAGAGATGCGGTGCACGGGGGTAGTGTCCTGTGTGTAGAAGCAAGGACTTATCGTCTCCAAAGTAGGACAACTGGCAGAGAGGACCAAGGGGACCACTCCAGACCACCTCCCGTGATGCAAGGTGCCACAGCTCAGGAAGAGAGGAGATCCACGTAGCCGGTCGTCAATGCAGTTTGTGCCTGCAGATGCAGGGGAGTGACTCCTTCACACCAAGGGAGATTCCTTCTTACTTCTTGGTGCAGACTGAAGACTTTCCACCCTCAGAAGATGCACAGTCGGGCAAATGTTGCAGTTGCTGGAAGCAGGCAGAGAAACAATGTTGCAGAGCAGAGTCGCCACTGTAGCTGCAGACTGTCATTGTCTTCTTCGTCTAGGTTTTGACATTTAACCAGTGCTTAATTTGTGAATAAAAAGGCGCCAGTGCTCAAAGTCCTCCTCTTAAACATGTGGCTGCTGCAATTAAATCTACAAACACGGAATGCTGAGGCAGCGTAATCTCGATGCCATCTCTGACCTCTTCAATACATTTAAAGCCACTCCCTGCCCCTTCAGCTCACATCTGCAGATTTCTGCTTTCTCTCATTATGACGCTTTTTCGTTTTTCTCTTCCTCCGTCTTTCCCAAACGTGTCTTTGGTCGCAGCAAATGCTTGAGGCAGAAGTCCAAGCACCGGCCCTCAAAAATAAGTGCCGGCGCTCAGCACTGGAAACAACAAGCACAAATTAAGCACTGCATTTAACCCTTAGTTCCGAGGGACTATGCGCTGTTCAGAATGGACCCTCGTCGTCAGAGTCAATTATATCCAGGAGATGATTTGGAGGGTATGGAGACACCTTAGTGGGAGAGGTGTGTTCAGGACGAATTAACTTCTTTGACATTTTAATGATCGTCATCGACGATGGAGTCATCGAAGTTTTATGTATTCCCAATGGTGGCAATATCTTCGTTGACGAGGTCATCGGTGGTAGTGTCGACGACGGGTGGATCAATGTAGACTTGGTCGTAGTCACTCTAACCGTCGTTGACGGTAATGTATGCGTTGTGAATGGTTTCCTCATCGATGGAAAAGGCGTTAGAGCAAAAGTAGACTAAGTCATCAATGCCATAGTGGATGTTATAGTAGTGCTTGCCCTTGTCGGTGATGCTGTCGACACTGTGCTCATCGACGAGAATTTTGAAGTAGATGTCACCGTCAACGGTACTGATGCAGGTTTTGAAGAGCTGACAGATTTAGTAAGTGGAGTAGAAGGATGGTATCGACTGTATTTAGATGACAGTTTTTCTTTTCTGTCTTTGCCATCTGTATGCTTGATAGTCACATGGTGAGACTTTTTTAAGGCTTTTTTTTTTTACGTTTCAGGGTGTTCCTGAAAAGACCGTTTCCTCTTTGAGGGTTTTTTATGAGAAACAGCAGAGGAGTTGGAGTCCCCTTCAGATTTGACAGTAATAGAAGCTTTAGACTTCTGCAGCCAAAATAAAAGCCTAACCTCACGATCTTTTAGTGTCTTTGATGAAAAGGTTCAACAGAATTTGCAATCTTTTCACCATGAGAGTGAAGACAATATATGCAGTCCTAGTGAGGGTCATCAATATGTAGCCTCTTCTTCCCACATGAATAACAGGGTCTAAATGATCCTTCTTAGGTCGAGCACGGAAGCACTCGGACGTGTTGTAATCTATCTTTTAACCACGCCCACCGTGCGCCCCATCATTATCACTTTTTCATGGGCCTGCCTTTCAAAAATCCTTTATCATTATTGGTTAATACTTTGTTTGTCCTTCCCTGGGCAGTTTTATTACCGCCTTGGCCATCGACCTTGTTACATGGATAATTGCACATTTGTCCACACGTTTGACTACAAGCGGACTTACTTTTCCTTTTGTGTCTCTCCTTCGCACGAACGCTCATGGCGGCGTGGCACTTTCAACTGACTTGCTATGCCAACTGATTTACTTTTCATTTTCAATTTATGTGGCAAGAAAAGTCCAGTTAGGAATCAATAACTCTAATAGCTCTAACTCGGGCAAAGGTGAGACCCACTGCATTGCAAATGCTTGTTTAGGTGTTTCAACCATATCCAATATGAAATACAATACCAGCAAATTGAGGAAAAAACGGAGCAAAGCTCAGGGAGATTACCACTGAAAAACGTGCGGTAGAAAATCTGAGGGATTCTGCCTCTATTGGGAATGTCCTAGAGCCGTGGTACTCAAAGTACGGCCCGCGGGCCGCCAGCAGCCCCACGGACCTACCTTGGCGGCCCGCGGACACTTCGGACAAACGCCATATGATAATGGCCGCCGTACATAAACATAGAAGAGGGCCGCGAGAGCATGCGCAATAGTGGCTTCTTTGCGAATGCTCCATCGTCTCTCCTCTATGTTTACGTATGGCGGCCATTATCTAATAGCGTTTCCATGACGTCTCCACGTCTGCCCCTATAAGCCCCGCCCCCCACCCAGTCACTTCAGTGCAGCCCTCGGCCGCAAACCATACTGCAATTTTGGCCCCGAGAAAAAGTTTGTGAGTACCCCATGTTCTAGAGGGTGCTGTAGTCTTATTGGTCATTGTTCACGTTTTTTTTTGTTCCGCAAGGACATAGATAGGCTATTAAAGAAATTGCTCATTGTGATTGGGGCCTATGGTAATGATATGGACTGCTATGTTAAGGTACCGTAGGACTCCCTTTTCGACAACAGAGATAATTCAAGAATGTGAAAGATCCAATACTGGAGAAGTGTCCTTAACTCACAGACTGTTTCTTGAACTCATAAACATAAGCCTGCCTGGAAAAGAACGATTGCCAGTATAAACTCGATTTTACCAACAGGTCACCCAATATGAGAGGTACATGCGCAGCCTGATTTGAGTTTGCATCTATGCCTGACTATGCCTAGGACTTATTTCTACTAGAAACTAGGAGCACAACAGGAGTTCTTATAGGTCACTGTAGATGTTGTGAAGAGTGTTATACATAACAAGAATGCTATAGAATTGTAGAACTATTTAGCACTGTGTGCAGTATTTCATTTTGCTGAGACATTAAATTAAGTCTCTTTTTATTAGGACAAGAACAGGGTTAGTAAGCGAGTCATTGTGTCCATTTAGCTGTTTGAGTTCTGTGTCTCTGACCCCTCCCCATCACCAAACTCCTCCTAGTCCAATGTATCTTAAATCCTAAATCTGTGACATGAAGGTGCTAGATCCGCATGCAATGAAGTGCCGGGGAACTGGATGGAGCCTGGAGCAGGTGTTGAAGGTGAGCAACCACTGCAGAAAAGGGGAGTGAGTGGTTGGTCCTTGGGCAGTAGTGGCAGGGGTTGCTGGCAAGTCTGAGGCTATGCCAAGCTCACCCTACTGGGTCCAGATCAGACTTCTGTGCCAGTGCCCTGCCCCTAAGTGGCTAACTTACCTATAAGTCCCTAGTAAATGAAATCCTGGTACCTAGGGCACGTAAGTATTCCAGGGCTTGCAGCACTGCACTGATTGTGCCGTCCTGAAGGTCTCCTAAGAAAATCAAGTCCCCTAGTCCGCCACTGCAGACTGGTAGAGTAGTAGTGCACTGCTAGACTGCCTTTCCCTTGAAAGCAATGGTAAATAACCACTTCCCCCTGGATATGTGTGTGTAAGACACCCCTCTGGCAGGCCTACTGAGTCCTAAAGTCATGGTACAACATACGACACAAGCAGGACAAACACTTTACATGTTTTACTGTGGAAAGACTTGGTCACCCAATTATTGAGTACACAACAGCTGAAGCTTGTATCCCAAA
Organism: Pleurodeles waltl; assembly: GCF_031143425.1. Lineage (NCBI taxonomy): Eukaryota > Metazoa > Chordata > Amphibia > Caudata > Salamandridae > Pleurodeles > Pleurodeles waltl. Next base: position 232,057,782 of record NC_090442.1, read on the forward strand.
GTCTTTAAGCCACTACTGTAGGAGGCTGGCCTGGCTTGTACTGGGTACCAAGGGGTACTTACACTCTGTACCAGGTCCAGTTATCCCTTATTAGTGTAGAAGAGGTATTTCTAGCAGCTTAGGCTGATAGAAGGTAGCTATAGCAGAGCAGCTTAGGCTGAACTAGGAGACATGCAAAGCTCCTACTATACCACTGGTGTCATATGCACAATATCATAAGAAAACACAATACACAGATATACTAAAAATAAAGGTACTTTATTTTTATGACAATATGCCAAATGTATCTCAGTGAGTACCCTCAGTATGAGGATGCCAAATATACAGTAATAGCAAAAGGAAGTAATGCAAGCAGTGTAAAGTTACAATAGATTGCAATAGGAGCACATAGGTATAGAGGCAACACAAACCATATACTCCAAAAGTGGAATGCGAAGCACGAATGGACCCCAAACCTATGTGAGCTTGTAGAGGGTCGCTGGGACTGTAAGAAAACAGTGAGGGTTAGAAAAATAGCCCACCCCAAGACCCTGTAAGGTAGGTGTAAAGTGCACCTACAACCCCCAGAGAGCACAGAAGTCGTGATAGGGGGATTCTGCAAGAAAAACCAACACCAGCAAAGCAACAACAGTGGATTTCCGGACCTGAGTACCTGTGAAACAAGGGGACCAAGTCCAAGAGTCGTGACAATGTCGAGAGTGGGCAGATGCCCAGGAAATGCCAGCTGAGGGTGCAAAGTAGCTGCCACCGGATGGAAGAAGCTTGGTGTTTTGCAAGAACGAAGAGGACTAGGAACTTCCCCTTTGGAGGATGGGATGTCCCACGTCGTGAAGAAGCTTGCAGAGGTGTTCCCACGCAGAAAGACCGCAAACAAGCCTTGCTAGCTGCAAGGGTCGCGGTTAGGGTTTTTGGATGCTGCTGTGGTCCAGGAGGGACCAGGATGTCACCACTTGGATGAGGAGACAGAGAGGGCGCCCAGCAAGTCAGGGAGCCCTCACAGAAGCAGGCAGCACCCGCAAAAGTACCGGATCTGGCACTTAGAAGAGGAGTGAACCGGAGTCCACCCGAAGTCAGAAAAGGGAGTCCCACGACGCCGGAGGACAACTCAGAAGGTTGTGCACTGCAGGTTAGAGTGTCAGGGACCCAGGCTTGGCTGTGCACGAAGGAAATCCTGGAAGAGTGCACAGGAGCCGGAGCAGCTGCAAATCACGCGGTACCCAGCAATGCAGTCTAGCGTGGGGAGGCAAGGACTTACCTCCACCAAACTCGGACTGAGGAGTCACTGGACTGTGGGAGTCACTTGGACAGAGTTGTTGAGTTCCAGGGACCACGCTCGTCGTGCTGAGAGGGGACCCAGAGGACCGGTGATGCAGTCTTTGTTTTGCCTGCGGTTGCAGGGGGAAGATTCCGTCGACCCACGGGAGATTTCTTCAGAGCTCCTGGTGCAAGAAGGAGGCAGGCTACCCCCAGAGCATGCACCACCAGGAAACAGGCGAGAAAGCCGGCAGGATGAAGCGATACAAGGTTGCTAGTAGTCGTCTTTGCTACTTTGTTGCGGTTTTGCAGGCGTCCTGAGCAGTCAGCGGTCGATCCTTTGGCTGAAGGTGAAGAGGGAGATGCAGAGCAACTCTGGTGAGCTCTTGCATTCGGTATCTGAAGAATTCCCCAAAGCAGAGACCCTAAATAGCCAGAAAATGAGGTTTGGCTACCTAGGAAGGAGGATAGGCTAGTAAGACAGGTAAGAGCCTATCAGAAGGAGTCTCTGACGTCACCTGCTGGCCCTGGCCACTCAGAGCAGTCCAGTGTGCCAGCACACCTCTGAATCCAAGATGGCAGAGGTCTGGGGCACGCTGGAGGAGCTCTGGGCACCTCCCCTGGGAGGTGCAGGTCAGGGGAGTGGTCACTCCCCTTTCCTTTGTCCAGTTTCGCTCCAGAGCAGGGCTGGGGGATCCCTGAACCGGTGTAGATTGGCTTATGCAGAGATGGGCACCATCTGTGCCCATCAAAGCATTTCCAGAGGCTGGGGGAGGCTACTCCTCCCCAGCCCTGACACCTTTTTCCAAAGGGAGAGGGTGTAACACCCTCTCTCTGAGGAAGTCCTTTGTTCTGCCTTCCTGGGCCAGGCCTGGCTGGACCCCAGGAGTGCAGAAACCTGTCTGAGGGGTTGGCAGCAGCAGCAGCTGCAGTGAAACCCCGGGAAAGGCAGTTTGGTAGTACCCGGGTCTGTGCTAGAGACTCGGGGATCATGGAATTGTCTCCCCAATGACAGAATGGCATTGGGGTGACAATTCCATGATCTTAGACATGTTACATGGCCATGTTCGGAGTTACCATTGTGACGCTATACATAGGTAGTGACCTATGTATAGTGCACGCGTGAAATGGTGTCCCCGCACTCACAAAGTCCGGGGAATTTGCCCTGAACAATGTGGGGGCACCTTGGCTAGTGCCAGGGTGCCCACACACTAAGTAACTTTCCACCAGGTGAAGGTTAGACATATAGGTGACTTTTAAGTTACTTAAGTGCAGTGGTAAATGGCTGTGAAATAACGTGGACGTTATTTCACTCAGGCTGCAGTGGCAGGCCTGTGTAAGAATTGTCAGAGCTCCCTATGGGTGGCAAAAGAAATGCTGCAGACCATAGGGATCTCCTGGAACCCCAATACCATGGGTACCTCAGTACCATATACTAGGGAATTATAAGGGTGTTCCAGTATGCCAATGTGAATTGGTGAAATTGGTCACTAGACTGTTAGTGACAATTTGGAAAGCAGAGAGCATAACCACTGAGGTTCTGGTTAGCAGACCCTCAGTGAGACAGTTAGTCATCACACAGGGAACACATACAGGGCACACTTATGAGCACTGGGGCCCTGGCTGGCAGGGTCCCAGTGACACATACACTAAAACAACATATATACAGTGAAATATGGGGGTAACATGCCAGGCAAGATGGTACTTTCCTACAACTACCACCGCAGTAATACAGCACCGAGGCCCAAGACCCAACGCACACAGTTGCACCCGAGGTTGATGAACACGGGAGTGCTGTCAGAGAGCTGCTGGGCCCTCAGAAAGCAGGATATCGATTCAGGAAGGACTGGCTTGTATTGGCAACAATGGGAAACTGGCAATCGAGTGACGACTGGACTTTGTCTATACCAGAGGGGGACTTCATGGGAGGTCGACCCTGCAACCAGGACCTCCTCGCCATCTTTGTGGACCGAAGAATCCCAGCAGGAAGGCCCCGCGTCGCATCCACAGCATCCTTCAACCATATTCAGCATCCTTCATCCCTTTCATTAGGACTCCAAAGAAATCCATTGCAATACAGGTAAAGGACTGCTTCTCCTATGAAGGTAACTTTCCGAGGACCTTGCTGGTCCCCCTGACTAGCTCCCTTACCAGAGCTAAGGACCCCAAATACTTCTTACAGGTCGCATTGACACTTATCTAAGTTTTCTTTGAAAAGGTTTCTAAGTGTCCACTTGGTTGACTTTGTCAAGGCTTGTTTGGGGTTGAGTGAAGCTGCACTGATTTAATATGGTTTGTAAAATCTACTTCTCCGGAACCCTTCGCTGGTTCATTTCCATTCTAGTGTCTGAATTCTTATAAAAATACAACTTATTTTTATAAATTGGTGTCGAATTTCTTGAGTGTCTTGTTGATTTTTTTCTTCACTTGTTTTGTTGCTGTTTAAATACATTACACATGTTCCTCTGTGTAAGCCTTATTGCCACAGCTACCCATGACTAAGCTGAGGGTTTGAAAGATTAAACCTAAGGGTCCCAAAGGGGTTGGTGTAGGAATGTGCCCCTTTTGACTTGGTTGCCCTCCCCCACATACTTTTTGCCCGATATAGGATGCAAACCTTACTTAGTGTGTGCTGGGACACTGGTAACCAGGCCCAAGAATCTGTGTTCTTTCCCTAAACTGCACCATTGTTTCCACAATTGGCACACCCCTGGCCAATGGTACCATTGGTACCAAGGGCTCTGGGACCAGGGAGGGTCCCTCAGGGCTGCAGCATGTATTGTGCCATCCTAAGGGACCCCTCACCAAGCACATGCACACTGCCATTGTAGCTTGGGTGTGCTGGTAGGGAGAAAAAATAAATAAAGGCGACATGCCACCGATCCCTGGCTGCCATTCCCACAAACCACTACCTGTGGCATAGGTAAATCTTCCCTCTAGCAGGCGTTGCACCCTATGGAAGGGTGCACTATACCACAGAAGAGGACATATCTGTGTGAACAATATGCCCCTAGAGTGTCCAAGTCCATTCTTAGGCTCTATAAGTGCAGTGTAGCCATGTTGAGTACATGGGCTGGGAGTTTGTCATTATACACTCCACAGCTCCATGATGGCTTCACTGGAGACTGGGAAGTTTGGTATCAAACTCCTCAGTGCAATAAACTCACACTGATGCCAGTGTTGGATTTATTGAAAAATGCACACAGAAGGCATCTTAGAGATGACCCCTGTATTGACTGCCCACCAGATGACCAAGAACTCCAGAAGAAAGCAGCCCTGTCCACAAGAAACTTCAACAAAGGACTCCAGAACCTCCTCGGATCCGGGAGTCCTGTCCACTCTGCACCAAACGCCCACGACCCGAGTCCAGGTGGCCCAGAGAAAGTCCCCAGGCAATTCCGAACTCGAGTCCACCCTGGGTTGATCCCTCCCGGCCAACAAAGTCCGGAGGACCCGCTTGACCACCACCGAATCCAACAAAGATTCCCGGTGCCCAAAGGCACCACCATCCCCCTGGCCTTAGGGAATCCGACCGATGGCCCAGCAACGTCTAGTGAGCATCTCTCCTATCTGTCCAGCCTTTGGTTTTCGCAAACCGCCCATGGCGAATGCCACCAATTGACAAGGACAAGGGAGAATCACAAGGGCCTGCTATAAACATGTGGGCCCAGCTGCTGGAGCTCGTAAAGCCACTATTGAATACTTGCCTAAGCTTGTTAGTACTGAAAATATTTAACAGTGGAAGCCGATTCTTAATCTCCTGGTTGTACAATAAAGCAGTGAAGTAAAGCAGTGGACATCATATACAGTGGCTGCACAAAGAGAAAAGAAGATATCCATTGCCTTGTATATACTGCAAAGTATGATGACCACTGGAGGTGGGTGATAGACTACGGACCTCTAGGGTTGCCCAGATGCAACACCACAGGAGACAGCAGCCTAGGACACTGTAATAACTTAGTTAAATAAGTAAAATGATAATTAAAAAATACAGTATCATCTATTCATACATAAACCACAAAAAGAATGCTAGAATTTATTCAAGAAAATAACGGAAGACGATCGTATCACCAATAAAGTTAGCTAAATATGAGACTCCAAGCTATAGGACTTGCAAACAGGAGCTAAGACCTCTACGTTGTAGAGTTAATTTAATGATCTGGTCAAGGCTGTATAGTCTTTTGGCAGAATCATTTCATGAAATGGGCAATCAAAGCAGAAGCAGAAGGCGGCTTTGAACAGGCAATGACAATGGCGTAATTGGTTCTAATTAGAAAATGTCTCAAGAGACAAGCCTCAAAGGCTACGGGACTTGGGAGGGGACTGTCAACAGTTTGGGGATAAGAGACAACCACCAAAAACAGGCAGATGTCCAGTTTGCCCTATTTAAAGTGTTTACATTTGTATGTGCTTTAAATATGGCAGACAGGACATCCTCCGTTTTATTGTTTGGGGGGCGCGGGAGCTGTGTTCTGAATCCACTAAATTTGAATACTCCTTTGGATTTTCTTTAATAGATCAGGAACTTGAATTCAGATATCTTTAGCTGCTTTAAGAAAGGTGTAGCGAGGACAGTCTTAAGGGGACTATGAAAAAACTGCCTTTCCTAATCTGAATCCAGATGGAAACAGGAAGCTTAAAAGGTTGCTTATGTTTCCAAACAGGATGCCTAAAGGTGAAGGAGAGGGTCTCATGACAGATTAAACTACATTGCAGGACAGTTTAGAGAAGGTTCACAAAAGGCAACGTTGCAGAAAGGGGAAACATTTCATTCTAGTGCTCTAGAGACAGCCACACTGACTAGTCTGCACTCCAACTAAATTTGTCATACATGGTTAAATGGAACTCTAAAGAAAGGATTCAGGCCTCCAAACAAAACTTAACTTAGTATCACAAGTAACAGTTAACACTGGACTGTGTGCTACCTAGTGGATAACGTAGTCATGTATTCCATCCTTTGAAAGGTCTGCCCTGTACATTTCATTGTCCGCATTACATAGCGCTTAATACCAAAGTTTTCTAACAAACTCTAAGCGCTGTAACTAGCAGATGTTGTCAAACAAGTGGAGTGATGGTCAAACCAGATGCACACACTGAGAATGTAAACTGCAGAGCCTTTTGCAACATATTTGCAGGCTCCTGGCGTCTGAATCTGGCTAGTTAGATTAGTTATGTAATTGCAGTTCATGGTCAGCAAAGAATTGCAGAAAAGAAATGAACTGAAATGGTAGCTGCTCTCACTATGCAAGTTCCTTATAGTAATTGTTATATTTTTCATTTTATCGAAGTAATGAATGACATCAGAAGACAACATTTTTAAAATTACACCCAACTGTAATGTTAAACAGAGCAGCAGTACAAAAGGTAAATCAAATTGATGATGTAAACCTTCTATTCTATTACCGTTCAAAAAGGCGGGCTACTATGTGCAGCGCCCACTTCTTACACTTCCAGCACACCAGCTCTGGCTTGTCATCTTCATCCACCTGTAATGTTTCCTACAAGAAGAAGAAAAACAGAATTTGAGCATATTTGTTTACATGTTATTATCAAAATATTTGTTGCATTTAGTAGAAAATAAACTTAAATACTTTATATCTCAAAAAATAAGAAGAAAAATCAGCAAAATGTGCAAGTTGTAAGATGCCACAATTATAAAGCAGGAGCTCTACTTCTTTGCCAGAGCACCTACTACTATGAGATAGTTAAGTAATCCCAGTTACTTTGTAATTGTTTTTGCACATTATCTCTAAGCACTATATACAGCATGTTACTATTACTCAATTTAATGGCACTCGATTTACCAGACTTAGACAAACGAAGGGATGGGTTCGTCTGACAAAGCAGGTGTCACCTGCAAGAGTTCAACTCACTGAGCCACCATGACAGCTAATTCCCCACTACTTGCTGGTTAATTCAGAAAGAATACATCAGGCTTATCCAGAAGAAAGGATAAGTATAATTGCAATGAACTTATCCTCACAAATCTAAATGAGCCCACTGCATGCAAACAGTAGACTGGCCAAACTGCTAGAAGGAAAAGTGCTGTGAAGTTTCTCCCTCAGTCAGATGACCAGAGTCTGGGAGCAGATTTACACCAGAAGAACCAGGCTCAGAGTCCCAAAGGAGATTCGATCTCCTACACTTAAGGCATCAATTCATGTTGCCACATAATCTCTAGCATTTCTGAAGGACAGTAAGAAACTTGTAATGTAGCCAATCCTATAAAGGGGTTATTTAATAGCCAAAGATGAAGAACAGGCAACACAATGAAACTAAGAACAAATACAACACAAGCAGCAATAAATAACATTAAATACACTCATGGGAAGCACACTATGTGGTACATAACTTCCTTACCTGTGTGAAGCGCTACACAGCCTGCTTGGGCTAGCCTATGCACAACCGATACCACATGCATGATGAATATACAGAAAATCATTTAATAGCAGCCAATCTTTTGCAAACTTGTGATCAGGTGAAGGGTGTAAGGTGTTTGGGACAAAATAAGGGTGAAATACAAAGGCTTTGGTTCAAGAAAAAAGGAAAATCTTGGCTGTGCAAAAGCATCCATATTTGGCGAAAAAGCAGCATTAAACACCTTAACTCAGTGCGAGCACCTGCCGTTGGAAAGATGCTGATAACCTTTACACACAATCAACAATGTATTGTCCCTTGCAGGTAGAACTTAGCAGTGGAAAGGAGTCGCTATTAATTTTAACAAATGTTTTTGAACAATGGGAGGTAAAGTGAGTAATAATGCGGAATACGTTTGATCTCTGCGATCAGTCTTGTGTATCATAAATAGGTAGAATGTTGATCTATCACCAAAGACCACCACCCTACCATGCGGAGGCATAATTCTAAATAAAAAAAATGGCAGGCACTTTGTCCTGAGTACAGGCTGCACATTCAAGGGAATTTTTGTTATCGCTTTCAAATGAAACAAGTCAAAGTGTTTCGGAATTCATTAATCATCATCAAGTGTATTAATCAGGATATTGTTCGCTTTTAGTGTGCCCTAAGGAATGCCTTTCATTGTTTCATCATTTCTATTCTTCATCTTTCTATGTCCCTTGGTTTGCTTCCTATATCTATTGTAGTTTTCTTCTTCAAATTCAAATCAGTGATGTTCTTTATAAAAGAAAATGTCAAAAGGTAACACATGACTAGGTTTTTTAATGCCAATGGACTTAAAGTTTCTAATGATCAATCTAAAAAGCTTTACATTGTAATAATTGTAACAATTTCCCACCTCCATTTGGGATTTGTATTTTTCAAGGGAATTTACTGAAGCAGTTAATTACCTCTGGTAATTTCTTGCCCGGCAGAGACTAGCTAACCGGAGTCTCCTTACCTTAGAACAGTGGTTCCAAACCTTTTGACTTCTGTGGACCCCCACTTTATCATTACTGGAACCCTGGGACCCCCAATGAATCTTCATTGGAACCCCAGATCCCCCACTAAGTCATTAGTGAAAGCTGGGTTTACAGTAGTAAACAAATCTTTTCCATTTGTTAGCATAGCATTGCCTAGTTGTAGGCTTACGTGCTTGTTTGAGAACTTCCATGCATTCAAATGGAAGTTTTAAGTATCCAAATTCTAGGACTTCAGAAGCCAAATCAATAAGTTGAGAGCACTGGGATTTGGATGTCCGATTTGTCCCTTGTTTTGTGTTAACAAATCCGGTCTGTTTGAAAGTTTGGAGTGAGGTACCACTGACAGGTCTAGGAGTGTTGTGCACCAATGTTGTTGTGCCGACATTGGGGCTATGAGCATCATGGTGAGAGAGGTCTGATGTAGTTTGTTGACCAGAAAGGGAAGTAGTGGGAGAGGGGTAAAAGCATAAGCAAATATCCCTGACCAGTTGATCCATAGAGCATTGCCCTTGGATAGAAGATGTGGGTGTCTGGATGCGAAGTTTTGGCATTTTGCGTTTTCGCTTGTTGCGAATAGGTCTATTTCTGGTGTTCCCCACTTTTGAAAGTAACTGAAAGTGAATTTCCCATTCGTGTGTCTGTTGGTGCGTCCTGCTTAGGAGATCCGCTAGCTGATTGTGAACTGCCCATTTCTATATTGTTTGGGCTAGAAGGGACCGTTGAGCTTGATGTGTCCCGCCTTGTTTCTTCAGGTAAATATTGTCTGTTTTTATCAGAACAATCTTGTGTTTGAGAAGGGGTTGAAACGCTTTTAGGACAAGGAACACAGCTAATAATTCTAAATGGTTTATGTGAAAATGTTGCTGTGTTGAATCCCATTCCCCTTGAACGGTAAGGTTGTTGAGATGAGCTCCCCACCCTATCATTGATACATCTGTTGTTATTGTGGTCTGAGGCACAGGGTCTTGAAATGACCGCCCCTTCATTAAATTGCTGAGATTCCACCATTGAAGGGACTTGTGCGTTTGGCAGTCCAACAACACTAGATCTTGCAACTGGCCCTGTGCTTCAGACAATTGCTGTGAGAAGCACTGTTGTAGTGGCCTCATGTATAGTCTTGCATGCGGAACTACTACTATGCAGGATGCCATCATTCCTAATAGTTTCATGATAAACCTTACAGTGTATTGTTGATTTGGCTGCACTTGTGGTATGAGATTTTGGAGAGCTTGTATCCTGTGTGTATTTGGATAGGCTAAGGCTCTTTGCATATTTAAAATAGCACCTAGGTAAGGTTGCACCTGTGCTGGCTGAAGAAGGGATTTTTAGTTGTTGAGAGTGAACCCTAGTGTATCTAGGGTCTCTATTAATTATTGAGTTGTTAGCATTGTATAAAGTTGCTTGATTTTATTAGCCAATCGTCTAGATATGGAAAGATATGCATGTGTTGCCTTCTAAGGTAGGATGCCACTACTGCTAGACATTTTGTGAATACCCTTGGAGCTGTTGTTATGTCAAATGGTAGAAATTTGAATTGATAATGTTTTCCTGCTATCACAAACCTTAGGTAATTTCTGTGAGCTGGATGGATTGGTATATGGAAATATGCATCCTTGAGGTCTAATGCAGTCATGTAATCTTATTTTGTAGTAGTAGTGGGATGACGCCCTGCAGAGTTACCATGTGAAAGTGTTCTGACAGCATATATAGATTTAGGGATCTGAGGTCTAGGATGGGCCTGAGAGTGCCATCCTTTTTGGGAATTAGGCAGTATAGTGAGTATACTCCTGTTCCTTGTTGATAATGTGGGACAAATTCTATTGCTTGTTTTAGTAGTAGCGATTGTACTTCTTGCTGTAATAGAACATTGTGTTCTGGGGACAGCTTGTAGTAACATGGAGGAATGTTTGGAGGGGTAGAAATCAATTCTAGGCAATAGCCATTGCGGATAATTGGCAACACTCAATGGTCTGTGGTGGTATTTTGCCAATGGGAGTGGAATTGCTGCGGTCTTCCCCCAAAGGAGATGTGTGGGGTTGAGGGATGGCAAATAAGCCACTGTTTAGATGGGGTTGTGGCTTGTTTTGAAGTTTGGAACTTGCCTCTGGTTCTAAAGTATTTGCCTCTATAAGACCCTCTAAATCCCCCTCTCTGGTACGGCTGTTGTCCTTGTTTTGTTTGGGAGGTAGAAGCCTTAGTGGATTGTGGCTTGAATCCTCCTCTAAATTGTCGTCTGCGAAATGAGCCTCTATAGGGTGTCCTGTATAATGCTACCATTGCTTTGGCAGTGTCTGGGTCTTTTCTCAGTTTTTTTATGGCCGTGTCAACTTCAGGGCCAAACAAGTGCTTTTTATTAAAAGGCATATTGAGCAATGCCTGCTGGATTTCTGGTTCAAAACCAGAGGAACGTAACCATGCATGTCTACGTATAGTGATGGCCGTATTGACACTTCTAGCTGCTGTATCTGCAGCATGAAAGGCAGACCGTATTTGATTATTGCTTATGGCCTGACCCTCTTCCACAATTTGTAGTGCCCTTTTTTGGTGTTCCTTTGGGGGTGTTGTAGGAGCTCATGCATCTCGTCCCAGTGGGTTCTATCATACCTTGCCAGCATGGCTTGCGAGTTTGCAATTCGCCACTGGTTGGCAGCCTGTGTGGCTACCCTTTTGCCAGCAGCACCAAATTTCCTACTCTCCATGTCAGGGGGAGGACCATCCCCTGATGACTGGCTATTTGCCCTCTTTCTAGCCACACTTACTACCACTGAGTCTGGAGGAACTTGAGGGGTAACATAAACCGAGTCTGTAGGGGCAGGGTTCTATTTTATATCAATGCGTGCTGTTATCACACTAGCTTTGACTTGCTCACTAAATATTTGTTCTGCATGTTTAATCATGCCAGGTAGCATTGGGAGGCATTGATATTTTGAGTGCGTGGAGGATAGTGTGTTAAAGAGAAAATCCTCTTCTAGGGGTTCAGTGTGCATATGCACCCCATGGTACGCTGCTGCCCTGGAAATAACCTGCGTGTATGCAGTTGTGTCTTTTGGTGGAGAAGGATTAGATGGGTATAAATCCGGGTCATTGTCAGGAATAGGATCTGGATCGTAGAGATCCCAAGGATCAACCGTATCACCATGTGAATACTGGGAATGAGTTGGTGAAGGCAAAGGTGGTGGGGAAAAAGAAAGTTTTGGCTGGTGGTGGAGCAGTGTCTAAATGTTCTTGAAAGGCCAATTTCCTCTTGGTCTGTACAGGAGGTGCATTAATTATTTTGCCAGTCTCTTCATGGCTGTGAATCTTTGATTGTCTCTCATCCATAACCTCAAGGATAGGTTGGATTTCAGTGTCCTCAGAAGGTCCATAAGACTGTTCTTCCAGTGATTTGGAGCTTTGTATAAGATGGCTCGAAAGTCCTTGCTCTTTTGTATAAGAAGACTTTTTTGGCTCCGAAGATGGTTGTTTTTTCGGGCCCGAAAATACAGCCGGTTGTTTCGGCTCCGAAGCAGGGCGTCGAGGCTTTGACTCCAAGGAGTAAGGACGCTTGCTCGAGTCAGAAGTAGAACTCTTGATGGACGTACTCAACTCCGATACCGACAGAGGAGTGTCCTTTTTCGATGCCGAACCTGAAGGTCGGTCGATGAGTCTTTTTTCAGGTCGAACCATGGCTCTCTAGCAGTGGTGTACCCCGGGCCTTTGAGGACTTTTTATAAGTGGGCGTAGGGGCAGACGTACTCCCGTGCTGACCAGCAGTGATAAGCCTATCTTCTTCGGATTCTTGTTCAGAGTCGGTGTCTCTGATGGAAACTGCTGCCTGCTCCTGTTCTTCCTCCATGGTGTCGAGATGTTCCGTACTCTTCAACGCCATTTCCAATCTTCTGGCTCTCCGATCGAAACGATCGACAGGCCTCGCAATCTTCTTCTTTGTGTTCGGGAGAAAGACATAGATTACATACGAGGTGTTGGTCTGTGTAGGGAAATTTTGCGTGGCATTGAGGACAAAATCGAAATGGAGTCCGATCCATCAGGCTTCGATGCGGTAAGCCCAAACAGGCCCGAGCCGGCGCACGCGCCCAGCAGGGCGAAATTTAGTTTATGACGGTACTATCGGTACGAGGCTAGGTCGAAATGCAATCGAAACAATACCGACGATTAAGGGAGTTTTCTAAAGTTTTCCGATTCGAAATCTCGGAGCGAGAGGAAACCCGTCCGAACCGGACAGTGGAAAGAAAACAATCTAACAATGGAGTTGATGCCCATGCGCGGTATGACCGAGAGAGGAGGAGTCACTCGATCCTGTGACTCCGAAAATACTTCTTTGAAGAAAAACAACTTGTAACACTCCGAGCCCAACACTAGATGGCAGAATAATGCATAGCATGTGTATCTGCAGTTACACATGCAATCGAACATAGATATATATATATATGGAAAATGTCACTTACCCAGTGTACATCTGTTCGTGGCATGAGTCGCTGCAGATTCACATGCTGTGCACAGTCCGCCGTCTGGTGTTGGGCTCGGAGTGTTACAAGTTGTTTTTCTTCGAAGAAGTCTTTTCGAGTCACGAGACCGAGGGACTCCTCCCCTTTCGGTTCCATTGCGCATGGGCGTCGACTCCATCTTAGATTGTTTTCCCCGCAGAGGTAGGAGTTGTGTATATTAGTAATAGTGCGCCCATGCAATGGAATGAATACTTATGTACATAATAAAGGTTTAAAGTAATATATTTACAAATGTACAATTGTTTAAGATCTACTTCTAAACGGCTACAGGCTCCCGGGGAGGCGGGTGGGCGCATGTGAATCTGCAGCGACTCATGCCACGAACAGATGTACACTGGGTAAGTGACATTTTCCGTTCGATGGCATGTGTAGCTGCAGATACACATGCTGTGCATAGACTAGTAAGCAGTTATCGCCCCAAAAGCGGTGGTTCAGCCTGTAGGAGTTGAAGTAGGTTGAAATAATGTTCTTAGTACAGCCTGACCTACTGTGGCTTGCTGTGCAGTGAACACATCTACACAGTAGTGCTTGGTAAATGTATGAGGCGTAGACCAGGTTGCTGCCTTATATATTTCGTTCATTGGAATATTCCCTAGAAAGGCCATGGTAGCTCCTTTCTTTCTGGTTGAGTGTGCCTTTGGTGTAATAGGCAGCTCTCTTTTTGCTTTAAGATAGCAGGTTTGAATACACTTAACTATCCACCTAGCAATGCCTTGTTTTGAAATTGGATTTCCTGTATGAGGTTTTTGAAAGGCAATAAATAGTTGTTTTGTCTTCCTAATTTGTTTTGTTCAGTCAATGTAGTACATTAGTGCTCTCTTGATGTCTAATGTATGTAGTGCTCTTTCAGCTACCGAATCTGGCTGTGGGAAGAACACTGGTAATTCTACTGTTTGATTCAAGTGGAACGGTGAGATAACCTTTGGTAAGAATTTTGGATTTGTTCTTAGAACTACCTTATTCTTGTGTATTTGAATAAATGGGTCTTGTATGGTAAATGCCTGAATCTCACTCACTCATCTTAGATATGTGATGGCAATGAGAAATGCAACTTTCCACGTTAAGTATTGCATTTCACAAGAATGCATGGGTTCGAAAGGTGGACCCATGAGCCTTGTTAAGACAATGTTGAGGTTCCATGAAGGAACAGGTGGTGTCCTTGGTGGTATAATTCTCTTTAGGCCTTCCATAAACGCTTTAATGACAGGTATTCTAAATAGGGAAGTTGAATGAGTAGTCTGCAGGTAAGCAGATATTGCGATGAGATGTATCTTTATGGAAGAGAAAGCTAGATTTGATTTTTGCAAATGTAGTAAATATCCTACTACATTTTTTGGAGATGCGTGCAATGGTTGAATTTGATTATCATGGCAGTAACAAACAAATCTTTTCCATTTATTTGCATAGCAGTGTCTAGTGGAAGGTTTTCTAGCTTGTTTTATGACCTCCATACACTCTTGTGTGAGGTCTAAGTGTCCAAATTCTAGGATTTCAGGAGCCAAATTGCTAGATTCAGCGAAGCTGGGTTTGGATGCCTGATCTGTTTGTGTTGTGTTAACAGATCTGGTCTGTTGGGTAGCTTGACATGTGGTACTACTGACAGGTCTAGTAGTGTTGTATACCAAGGTTGTCTTGCCCATGTTGGTGCTATTAGTATGAGTTTGAGTTGGTTTTGACTCAATCTGTTTACTAGATATGGAAGGAGAGGGAGAGGGGGAAAAGCATACGCAAATATCCCTGACCAATTCATCCATAGAGCATTGCCTTGGGATTGATGGTGTGGAAACCTGGATGCGAAATTTTGGCATTTTGCGTTTTCTTTTGTTGCAAATAGATCTATTTGAGGTGTTCCCCAAATGTGAAAGTAAGTGTTCACTATTTTGGGGTGAATTTCCCATTCGTGGACTTGTTGGTGATCCCGAGAGAGATTGTCTGCTAGCTGGTTCTGGATCCCTGGAATAAATTGTGCTATTAGGCGAATGTGGTTGTGGATTGCCCAATGCCATATTTTTTGTGTTAGGAGACACAACTGTGTCGAGTGTGTCCCCCCCTGTTTGTTTAAATAATACATTGTTGTCATGTTGTCTGTTTTGACAAGAATGTATTTGTGGGTTATCATGGGTTGAAATGCTTTCAACGCTAGAAATACTGCTAACAGTTCTAAGTGATTTATGTGAAACTTCCTTTGATGTATGTCCCATTGTCCTTGGATGCTGTGTTGATTGAGGTGTGCTCCCCACCCTGTCATGGAAGCATCCGTTGTTATGACGTATTGTGGCACTGGGTCTTGGAAAGGCCGCCCTTTGTTTAAATTTGTACTGTTCCACCATAGAAGCGAGATGTATGTTTGGCGGTCTATCAACACCAGATCTAGAAGTTGACCCTGTGCATGTGACCATTGTGATGCTAGGCATTGTTGTAAGGGCCGCATGTGCAATCTTGCGTTTGGGACAATGGCTATGCATGAAGACATCATGCCTAGGAGTTTTAATACCATTTTTGCTTGTATCTTTTGTGTTGGATACATGGCTTGTATCACCTTGTGAAATGTTTGAACCCTTTGTGGACTTGGAGTGGCTATCCCTTCTGTTGTGTTGATTGTCGCTCCTAAGTATTGCTGTGTTTGACACGGCAAAAGGTGTGACTTTGCATAGTTGATGGAGAAACCCAGCTTGTGAAGGGACTGTATGACATACTGTGTGTGACGTGAACACCGTGTTAGCGTGTTGGTCTTGATTAACCAGTCGTCTAGGTAAGGGAACACGTGTATCTGCTGCCTTCTGATATGTGCAGCTACTACTGCCAGGCATTTTGTAAAAACTCTTGGCGCAGTTGTTATTCCGAATGGCAACACTTTGAATTGGTAATGTATTCCTTTGAATACGAACCTTAGGTATTTCCTGTGGGAAGGATGTATTGGTATGTGGAAATACGCATCCTTTAGGTCTAATGTTGTCATGTAGTCTTGCTGTTTGAGCAGTGGGATTACGTCTTGTAATGTGACCATGTGAAAGTGGTCTGATTTGATGTAGGTATTTAGTGTTCTGAGATCTAGTATTGGTCTCAGAGTTTTGTCCTTCTTTTGTATTAGAAAATACAGTGAGTAAACTCCTGTGTTTTTCTGTAGGCTTGGTACTAATTCTATTGCGTCCTTTTGTAGTAATGCCTGAACTTCTAGTCCTAGAAGATCTATATGCTGTTTTGACATATTGTGTGTTTTCGGTGGGACGTTTGGAGGGAATGTGTGAAATTCTATGCAATAGCCATGTTGGATAATTGCTAAGACCCAAGTGTCTGTTGTTATTTCTTCTCAAGATTCGTAGAATTGGCTTAGTCTTCCCCCCACTGGTGTTGTGTGATGAGGTTGTGTGACTTGTGAGTCACTGTTTATTTTGAGGGGTTTTGGGACCTTGAAATTTTCCCCGACTTCTTGGGAATTGGCCTCCTCTATATTGTCCCCGAAAACCTCCCCTTTGATATTGACCCTGGTAGGTAGGTGGTCTTGTCTGTGAAGTGTTGGTTTCTGTGGGTTGACCCCGAAACCCTCCCCTAAAAGGTGTCTTCCGAAATGTGCCTCTGCTCTGCGGGGAGTAGAGTGCGCCCATGGCTTTGGCTGTATCGGTGTCCTTCTTTAGTTTTTCAATGGCAGTGTCTACCTCCGGCCCAAACAATTGCTGTTCATTAAACGGCATATTGAGCACAGCCTGTTGGATTTCGGGTTTGAACCCAGAAGTGCGCAGCCAAGCGTGCCTCCGTATTGTGACTGCAGTGTTTATTGTCCTTGCAGCTGTATCGGCCGCATCCATGGAAGACTGTATCTGATTGTTCGAGATACTTTGTCCCTCTTCCACCACTTGTTGCGCTCTTATTTGGAACTCCTTGGGAAGGTGTTCGATGAGATGGTGCATTTCATCCCAATGAGCCCTGTCGTATCTTGCCAAGAGTGCTTGCGAGTTGGCGATACGCCACTGATTTGCTGCTTGTGCTGCAACTCTTTTCCCTGCTGCATCAAATTTGCGGCTCTCCTTGCCTGGAGGTGGTGCGTCGCCTGATGTATGAGAGTTGGCTCTTTTACGAGCTGCCCCCACAACTACTGAGTCCGGTGTTAGTTGTGTTGTAAGAAATATTGGGTCTGTGGGAGGTGCCTTATATTTTCTCTCCACCGTTGGAGTTATGGCTCTGCCTTTAACTGGCTCCTGAAATATTTGTTTTGAGTGCCGTAGCATTCCTGGGAGCATGGGAAGGCTTTGATACTGGCTATGGGTGGAGGACAGGGTGTTAAAGAGAAAGTCATCCTCAATCGGTTCCGAATGTAATGAGAAATTGTGGAATTCGGCTGCCCTTGCGACCACCTGTGCATATGATGTACTGTCCTCAGGTGGTGACGGTTTAGTTGGATATGAGTCTGGACTATTGTCAGACACTGGGGCGTCGTAGAGGTCCCATGCATCGGGATCATCCTGGCTCATTGTGGTATGAGCTGGTGAGTGCGTTAGTGGTGGAGTTTGCGCCGGTGATGCATGTGCTGATTGTGGTGGAGAAGGTGGTGGTGTTACTTTCTTTACCACCTTTGCTTGTGGTTGCTTGTCCCCTTGTTGGAAAACAAGTTTCCTTTTCATCTTGATTGGGGGAAGAGTTGTTATCTTCCCTGTGTCTTCCTGGATGTGAAGCCTCCTTTGAGTGTAGTCAGTTTCTACAGTTTGAAGCTCTTGACCAAATCTATGCAATTGGGTGTTTAGTCCTTGTTCCTCTGTATAGGAACTAATTTTCGGTTCCGAGGCTTTTTTCGGTACCGAAACCGTTTCGGTAGGCTTTTTAGGCTCCGAAGAAGATTTCTTTGATTTCGGCGTGGTATCTCTGTGCCGAACATCTTCGGTGCCGCTGTCTCTGCGCCGAATTGTCTCGGAGCCGGTATCTCGGCTCCGAAGTTGCTGTATGGCGGTATCACGACCGGAGTCAGATGACTTCGACACCAGCATGCCCTTTTTCGATGCCTTGGCTCGGTCACCTAGTTTTTGGGTTAAGCCATGGCCTGTTGGCAGTGGCGTCCCCTGGGCTTTTGTGGACTTTTCGTGAGTCCTAATTTTCGACGTCTTACTCACGGTTGTTATGTCTTCGGCGTCGGATTCCCCCGAATCCGACTCAGGGATGGAGAGCGCTTCCTCTTCGTCCTCGAACCGATGTTGTCCTGTCGGCGTGGACGCCATTTGTAATCTTCTGGCTCTTCGGTCTCTGAGCGTCTTCCTCGACCGAAACGCTCGACAGGCTTCACACGTATCCTCCTTGTGCTCCGGGGACAGGCACAAGTTACAGACCAGATGTTGATCCATATACGGATATTTGCTATGGCATTTAGGACAGAAGCGGAACGGGGTCCGTTCCATCAGTCTTGAAGTCGCACGCGGTCGGGCCGACCAGGCCCCGACGGGGGATCGAAATTACCCCGAAGGGCCACCGGAGCTCTTCAAGATTCGGTGTCGATTTGTTCTAACTAACCGGATACCGAACGAAACAATACCGACGATTTTTTCCGAGATTCTAACTAACTTTCCGACCCGAAACACGGAGCGAAAAGGAACACGTCCAAACCCGATGGCGGAAAAAAAACAATCTAAGATGGAGTCGACGCCCATGCGCAATGGAACCGAAAGGGGAGGAGTCCCTCGGTCTCGTGACTCGAAAAGACTTCTTTGAAGAAAAACAACTTGTAACACTCCGAGCCCAACACCAGACGGCGGACTGTGCACAGCATGTGTATCTGCAGCTACACATGCCATCGAACATATATATATTGCATATGTATATCATAAGACCAAAAGTGTCATAGAACAAAGACACTGGGCATCTGGTGCAATGACTGGTGGGGGGACTTGTAGTCCTCAAACAACATACATCACAGCACCAGATTGACATGAATCATAAACACTGTGCATATCATGAAATCATTGACATAATACTAGATATCTTGGTAAGGCAAACCACCATGACCTAGATCATTCAATCAGGACATGAAATGCAGCAGTTAGGTTAGAGCGAATAATGAGAATCACTGCATATCTCTATGAACATATAGGTTGCAGTGCTCCTCCACTTCTATTAAATTTTATGTGGTAATTAGGACCAAAACGCAGGTCTTAGCAGTGTCTACTACAGCGAGTACAGTAATGCTCCTAAGGGTGATTCCTTGGATAGCACTCAATAACCTAATGAAGGCCAAAATGTCATACCTCATAAGTGTTTGACAATTACTGTAAAACGAGCCGTCACCGTAGTTGTAGGGTTTAACCACTGGTCCAGCACACCTGCACGTCTACTAGATAAGATACGGTACAAAGAGAAGCCACCTCCCTCTGGCACAGGAGGCCTCTTTTGGGGACCCACAAAACAGGCCATGGACCCAGCATCCTAAAGCATGGCCCAAAATGCATTGGGTGCACACATCCAGCAATTTCCCACATGCGAAGCTTTAAAAAACAAAAAAACAGAACAGGCCACTATCCGCGAGCAACTGGCGCAGCGGGGTGCTCCAGTACAGTTTCCCTCTGACCGTCAGGCCGCCATGAACATATCGTAGGGCTGCTACCAACCTCCCCAGGGTCCCGTCTCCCTCTGGGCAAACTGGAGGCAATAACCAGACTGCTGCAGGTAAGTTGGTGGGATCTCTAGAACCGGGGTCTGTCTGGCGAGGCTCTGGAGTCGCCGGGGGGGCGCCGACTTCGGCAGCGTACTTTTGTTGCTGGGCAACCATCCAGCTTCCTGCGGCAGAGGCTTCCCCTAGCGCTGCAACAGCTCTTGGTCCTCGAAGAGCATGTTTCTTGGAGATGAGGGAAAGCCTGCAGTAGAAGTGATGGCGAGCCTCAGGAGTGGGGCGTAGGTCAATGAAGCCTCGAGCTCCCTCTGGCTGACGGCATGGGGGATAACGCACACCGTTATGCTCTCAACTTCTAGAGGATGAGCCCCACGCGCACTCCTGCAGTAAGCGTGGAACACCTGCCTGGACAAATTAAAGTGCTCCCCATCGGCTACACAGAGTGGATGTGAAGGAAGACATAACCATGTGCTTTAAGGAAACAAAGTGATAGCACTTCATGTGCTAAAAGTTGAAAAGTGCTCACCACACACTTGGTGAACAGACAAGGAGCTTAAAACAGAGCTACCTCGAGAACACTTGGGGACAAGAGGTGTGGTAGACAGGCAGACCAACACATCAGGGTCTTGGTTAACAAAGTGTCAGTCCTCCTTGCAGCCCAGCAGGCCACAGGTCAGCACACCTAAGCAAGCAACTTAGATGGCGGTTTCTCCAGGCAGCACAACAGCCCGCTGGCAATGTGTAGTCTGTAGAACCTAGTAGTCTAGAGTCTGGGAGTAGCTTGCAGCAGGACAACAAACAGAAGATAGATCCAGTGAGTCCGTTAGGCCACCCAGCAAGTCGCAGGCAGAAGGGGAACAGCAGAAGAGCAGTCCAGATGAGTCCTTTGCACAGCGTAGCAGTCCTTCTGGCAGCAGTTTGGTCCCAGGTCCTAAAGTGCTATACCATTATCAGAGCCCCTGTATTTATACTCCAAAATGTCTTTGAAGAAAGTGGTAACTTTAGAGGAACCCTTTCAAGTGAAACACAACCCCCTTTCAACCCAGCCATGCACCAAGTGGAGCTGTCATTCTGCCCTAGATGTGGATATGAGTCAGGGTGCAAGGCACTCGAGTTACAAGCACAGAGAAATGACCACTATCCAAAAACAGCATTCCTAAAATAGTAATGTAAAATATAACTACACCAGTAAGAAGGATTTCTCACTACCATTCGAAACATAGCAAACATGCCAGGTTACTCCTCACAGAAATTACTACATATATAAGGGAATTCCCAATGTGAGCCCATGGGAGGAGCAGCCCACACATTAGTGAAACACAAATAGGCTGTTTGTCACCACTAGGGCATGTGAAACATAAGTACATGTCTCCCTTTTACATACACAGCACCCTGTCCATTGGGCCCTACATTAGGGATGACTTAGGTGTAGTAAAAGGGAGTTTAGGCCTTGGCAATTAGTTTGACTTGGCAAGTCAGAGTCAGTAAACTGCGAACGCAGGCACTGCAGTGGCAGGCCTGAGACAAGTTTGAAAAGCTACTTCTGTGGATTGCGTAATCAGCGCTGCAGGCCCACTATGAGCATTCAATTTATAGGCCCTGGGAATACAGTATACCACTTTATAAGGGACTTACAGGTAAAGTAAATATACCAAACAGGTGTTAGCCAATAATATCAAGTCGCACATGCACTTTAGCACTGATTGGCAGTGGTAGGGTGCCCCGAGTCCTAAAGCCAACAAAAAGAGGGTCAGAACAAGAGGAGGAGAAAGGCAAAAGGTTTGGAGATAACCCTGCAGAAAGGGCCATTTCCAACACACCTGAGAGGAGACGAGGCAAAGAAGCTGGGAAAAATGGAGAGGGCAGTTTTATTCCTCCACAGTGTCTAGTTATATACACAGACTGTTGCTATGGATAGCCCCAGCTGAATCTTTTCACATGTACTATGACAGAGGGGTGGTATATGTTCCTCTACGGGTGGCTGTATGGGTTTCAGCTATGTTTCCTGAATGTCTACACCCCAAATATTAAGGATAGTACATTTCTTAAATCCCTGGCGGAGGACATCCTCCCATAAGTAGATGTCCCACTGATATGAGTGGCGGACTTTAGTTGTGTCCTAGATGGGCAAATGGACAGGCAACTGACCACCCCCACACCCAAGGGAGGACACGAAGCTCAATAAGGTAGTGGCTTCTCTGTGACATAATGAGGACACACCATTGCTTAGATATTTGGAGGCACTCCATCCAGGTCGCTAAGAGTTCTCCTGCCATGCTCAGCCTTATAATACTTATAGTAGGCTCAATCAAGTCCTGGTCACTACTACGCTTGCCCACAGATTTCCAGCAGCACACATGTGTAGTTTCTCTCGGATCACAGTCCATTGCTCCTGTGTTTTAATGTAAGTAGAGCTTGCTCTTGAATACCATTATGCGACCGGAACCTTTAAAGGAGGAGGCCTGCCAGGTGGAACTGGGGAGGTACTGACACAGTATTTCACGGATACCCGTACTAGCACAGGCACTCGTGATAATGAATGGGAGGCCCTAAAGGTGGTTGTTAGGTGGGGAATGCCTGACTAAAGCATATGGTGCCAACTGTCATCTAGAGAGGAAACTACAGGCATGTGAAACTAACCTGAGCTGGCTGCAGAAGATGGCTCCGCCCGTGTAGGGAGCGAGGAGCAATTTGAAGTCAGTTGGCAAATGCCTGACAGAAGTATATTTGGGATAGGCTTTGGAACACTGCAAGGGGATTATGTAGGGACACCAGGTGTGTGTTATTTCACATGTTACTTGTTTTCTGTACTTCGAGGGGTCTTCCTTTCAAATGTACGTAATTTATGCCTCATGTGATGTACCCTTTTCAAACAGAACAACCAATATACCAAAATGATAAAGTTTTGTTTTTTAAAGTTATGAGTTTCATGGAAGAGAATGTACCAGACGTAAGCATGCCACAGCAAGTGTGTGCAGTTAAGTCAAAGAGGACCATCACATAGGAGGACAGGGCTGAGTACCAAAGATTTAGGAAATTGTACGCTGAATAATGTCCGAGGCAAAAATGAGAAGTCTTCAACTGTTCTAAAGCCATTTAACCAGAAAGATTTGCCATCCTGAGAAACGCAAGAATATTTTTAAACATAAATATTATTTTGTGCTTTAAGAGGAAAGGTGTATGTAATAGTTTATGTAGTATTATCTAGAATTTATTTTACATCTGCTCCAAGAGTCTTCATGGCAAACCTTTACTGCAATCATACATGTACACCATAAGGACTGAAGATTTAATTCTCAAACTGTAAAAGATATATGCAATAATACACCTGGAAAAATTTGTACAAAATAAAGGCAGGATTAAAGCACCTCTCTGTCGGTCATTTAGCTTTTTCAAATTTCTTAGACCATGCAGTGTATTAAGGAAGAAAGCAGAGCCATCAACATGAATGTATGAGGACTGAAGATTTTCAAAGAAGGAAAAGACATGCTGATTGACAGAAACTTAGTAGTGTGATATTGGTCACTTCCTCAGGAATTACACTTCATAGAAGTTTATCTACCCAATATGAAACCACCTGAGAAACTATGGATGTTGTTTCAGCAAATAATTTGGAAATATAATCAACTCAATATCGGAATAGAAATGCAACATTCTGGGGTACTTTGGTACATTTTATAATACATGGGAATGTAAGCTTGCCACCTGCTTAATGAAAATGGAACAAGACTCATGACAGAACAACTGACATTTCAACTCCTTTGGACAAATTCAGCAAGCAGACTATGAATCATTCTAAAGTATAATATGAACAGTGCATTGACTGGATGGTAAAATTATAACATTGTTACACATTTGCTAAATCACCCTTTAAGTTAAAAAAAAAAAATTAAAATTAAAAGAAAATTGCAAAGTTTGACTTGAGGTCCTGCGCTCTTAGTGACCATTTACTGGTGTCTAACGTACATGTAAATGTTTATAAATGTCTATTAGTTCAATCATGTTTCCATACTGACAAACATCCTGGTTTATGTATACTCTCAATTCCTTTCAGGTTCTTGATTGTAAATTTAGGACAACAATGTTTTGTGCCAAATTTGGAATACAATCACTTCTTGTACCTATTACACTGAAATAACATCCATCCCCCAGTCCCTAAATCCCCGGGGGGTTATGTTAAATGATTTCTCCCACGAAAGATATTCAATGTTTGTGTGTTTGTTATCAATTTTCATTTGCTGTGATATACATTAAATGAAGCCTTTTCCATGGGCTTAAATATTCCCTTGATCTCTCACAAACAGAAAGTAGGCCACTATTGCAGAAAAGGATTCCTCTCAAGAAGAGGAATTGTGCAAAAAGCTGCACACCTAAGCAACTGACAAGTGTGTATAAAGCTGCAGGTTTAAGGCTAGCGACATAGCAAAAAACAAGGGTGAGTAATGAAATAGTGGTTCACATTATAGGGGTCTGTCTCTGTAAAATAGTTATGACCTGGGAAAGAGAGACATTCCTCCAAGTTTCTTAAGGATACTTTGTTTTATTTGTTTAGTACAGTGCAACTATCACCCAGATACAGGATGTCCAGGACGACAGAGGACAAACAAACAAAAATAGATAATATGGAATTTGAAGCTTTCATGTGATAGAGAATTGTTTTACACAAAAATGGGAAGATAAGGTGCTGCAATGCAGAGAGCAGAAAATAGGAGGAGAGATGTGCTGAAAAATTAGATTTTTCTTACAGGTGGAACATCTCGGTCAATGATTGTCCTGAAGATTTCCATCCACTGGGTCATGCTTTGATTAGTCACTAACTGAAGTGGCAAGGCATACTGAAAGAGAAAAATACATAACATATCATTTTTCTAGTGACCTCATTCAGCACCAAAAATGCAAAATCTCAAACCATTCACTTATGTCTTTCATGCTAAATAAGCACTTCCACAGGGATGAAAAGTAATGAAAATGAAATATCATCTACACTTACCATTCTGAAAGCATAACTTATTTAATCATTATCAGTTAGTCACAAAGGACCTACCTATTGTCTCACAAAGTACAGGCAGAGTTTTTGTCCCCCTCCATACAAATGCTGACATCAATTATAATGATAGCCAACCCAATGGCCTAGCTATTAGATAAAGTAATGAGACCGATGTTTTGAGGCTTTTGTGAATTAGTGACAGAGCTTTTTAAAAGCCCACAAGGACACTAACAAAACAACACTGGATAAACATGGCTAGTCAAGGAGAAATCCCAGAACAATGCAAAAAGGACATAAAGATTCAAAACGTGTTCCAACACCATACAAATGTCATAAATAAAAATTTTATAGAAGCTAAAGCCTTTAGCATAATTAAAAGGTTCATCAGTAGAGATGTCGAAACATGCCCAAATAAGGCAAGAAATAACTGATATAAAAGAAAGTGCCACATAATGCAAAACAGACAGCAGTAATATTTTAACAGAAATCAGCATGATTTAGCAGTCAAAAATGTATTTTGGACATAGAATAATTTAATCCCTAAACATGTTTGATCCCCGGAATGCATACACTTTCCTATCAAAGCCAAACTTTTCATTTTGGATTAAAACAAAACCTGAATTCCCAAACACATAAGTTTGCATTTTACTTGAATTCCACTTATTTTGTCATAAATCCCATCTATTTATTTTTAAAGATAAACGTTTGGATCCCTGACATCAATGAATAATTTTCAATAAATATACAAAAGGCCAGATTCATCCCTGTGACCCTATTTTCACCACTGCATGTAATGTGTGCCACTAAACAATTTCTAGAATCACACCAGTATGGGAACCTTGATGCCATAGGCATCATTATGTCTGGAACAGGATTGGTAACATTATACTAGTGGTGATCACCACCATAGAAAGGAAGAAATAGCATTATACCACAAGTGGGCACAATAAACCAAGAATTACAACAACTCTATTCTAGGGCATTCATTATGCCACAGGCGAGCATTAGCATGCCAAGGATGTTGACAATGTCATCTATGGTTTTGTCAATCAAGAGGTGCCAGCGCTGCAATGTAGCCAACCAGCATGGCGACTGACCATGTTGCAGACCGTTCTCTACACTGCACATGAGCGCGTGGTTTGCCTTTGGGTGTTTGACTTGCTCTAACAAGCCTACACTAAGACTTGACCTCCACAGCACTCCAAGAAGCCACTTATCCCATAAAGTAACAGTTGCCTTAGGGGTGCACTGGAGCAGTGAAGTTGATTAATAGTATGGGGGTGCCTTGGCGGGGGGGAAGGGGTAGGAAGGTGAATAACTTGTTCTTCCTGGCAGCCACGCTCCAACTACACTGTGGATGGCTTGATGATTTATAATCCGGGGCTACTGGTAGATAGTTGATCAATTCTGGAGCGCTTAAGTTAAATGTATCAAGTCCATCAGTCTCACAGCCTTTGAGGCTCCTCTGACAATGGACGTGATCTTGTGCCAGCAGGTTCTGTCTCCTAAGACCGTCAGTCTGAGTCACTAAATAATCAGTAAAAATATATACACTGCTCGAAAAACCGTCCTAAGCGCCTAGATAGTCACAAGGAATTTCTGATACTCTTTAGTCTAAATGGCCTTAACCATCAGTTTCTGCAAGTCAGAACCTGGAGAGCAACACTTCTGTGATGCTTGCTGCTTGTGATGTGGCTCCTCTAACAACCATCCAGTTAGTGGATACTCTTCGTTCTACCAGTAGTTTACAGTGAAATATAGGACCAAACTGACCCAAGCAAAAATAATTAACGCTTTGACTGGTGTAGTTCTTTGTTTGATTTACTATACCTGAAAGCCTTTATCAATGCTCAAATCCTCCCTCTGACTTGAGGGAGGATTTGCTTCGTGCATATTTAATTATTTTCTTGGGAATTGCAGATAGTGAGAAATCTATATGCAAAAGGCTAGCGACTGTCTGGTTAAATGATACTGCCCACCACATTCACCCAAGGAGATATATAAATGGCACCAAAGACTGCACAATCGGACAACAACTGGTACATTACACTTAGTAAAATTCCTTGGGGTCGATTTTAAGCAGAATGGTAGCATTCTAAATTTAGAGCGCTGGCCTCTCATCATGAAGCAAATTTGTTTTCTGCATTTTCTATAGATGACAATATCCTCCTTCATAACTACAAACATCAACTTGTTTCTCCTATTCAATTTCATTATGCAAAAAAGCTGCTTAGGCACACAAGTTGCGGAATACTGGATCTAGACGTTAGACGGTAGCCTGAAAACACACCTGCATTTCTCTGGCATAGCCGTGGCTTAACCATGCCTTTTGGACTCCCACAGGTAGTTTTTTGTTCCTTTCTGAAGGGTACCGTGGAAAGCCTTTTAAGGGTTTTTAAAACATGTCCTTCTCCTACAATGCTGCATTTGTACATTGAGCACTCAAAGAATAGGTTGACCTCTACCACCACAGCCAGACAGGTTACGAAACATTCATTTGATGGAAATTTGTAGAACACCCACTTGCAAATCTGTTAACTCATTTATAATACATTAGTCTTGATTATGACACAATAGAGGACTAAATACCTCTGCCAGAAAATCTTTATAGAAGTGCTGGGGATTAGCTTGCTACCCTATTTTAATGTTTATGACATGCCTAGGGAAAGGTTCATTTACTAGTAGTCTTGGTTTTGCATAGCAATGCTCTTCATTAAAGTATAAACAACCCTTCACCTCCCCAGCTGCTTTTGTCAGCCATGGGAGATAAACACAAGCAGGTTTTTCTCGCTTGATATATTTGCAGCTGCATTAAAAATAACTTTTTTTGAGAGGTAGCTCCCAGTAAAAGTCATCAAGGGATTGGAAGCCACTATACCTCTTAAGGCACAGAGTGTTCTTTTAACTCTTCTAATACTATGTCTATCAGGGCTCCATTTTCCCCTCACTGTATTAGGCATCAGGTGGCAATTTAATCGTTAAGTGTTGCAATATAATTTTGAAAAAAGGATCGTTTGTCTTTGGAGAAGTAAAGTTCCCAGCAATAATCTGGCCTGAGGGTGTTTTATAGCACTGGTTGCGCTGTTTTTGCACTTCAGTTGTGGATTAAGTGTTCTGGGGTCCCTGCATGCTTGCAGCAGGGAATTATTCTAATGTTTACAACCATCAATGAAGAATGTATGATGCAGAACAGGGCATATTCACCTTCAACCAAAAATTCCTTGTGCAGCAGAAATATGCCTGGCCTTTTTCCTTGGATAGTCCGCCAGAATTAGTATCGAAGTCCAATAATAGATGAGATGGGTTTCAACATATCTGGGTCTCCCTTTCAATTTCCGAAAAGGAGACCCAATTTTATTTTCTACTGAGGCTATTGTTGTTGGGATGCTTGTGGACTCGTTTATCTGTGCTTTGCCAGGAAAAGTCTTAAATGCAGGTTGACAGGCTGGAGGAAGAATCATCACTTATATGTTGAGAAGATCTTGCTCAGCGATGAGGTTTCTGTTCTGAAAGTCATGGTCAATAGGGACTTTGTCACTAATGGATGGCCTCACTAGCAGGAGCCCGGGTTTCCGGTGCTCCAGTCAATTACTTCTCGATTATGTCAGGCAGTGACGCTGTCAATGATTTTCTGGGTGCAGAAGAGCACACAAGGTATACATCTAGAGCGAATTGCGTGAGATGGGCAGAAACTTTCACCCACATATCTGCGTTTTCCAGTACCTATTCCTACGTGTTTTGGTGGCAGAGGCAAGCTCAAAAGAGTGGGCATAGAGGCAGAACTCCATAAAAAAATCCTCTGTGAAGAACCTGCCACTGCATATTTTAAAAGCCATACATAAGAAATGTTTGAAAAAGTCACATTCTGTTTATGTGGTGACGGTAAAGGCAATGTATGCACGTTAAGTATGGTACTTTTCCATTCAGTGAGACTGACATTTACTCATGAACAGAGACATTTTAAAGCATTAGCAAAGTGAGCAATTTCCAAGGACCCACCACCATCCAAGGGGTAAAGTGAATGGACTGTCATAATTCCTGCCAAAACAACACTAATCAAAAGCTTAAAATGTTTTAATGTCCCATCCAAGTATGCTTACCAGAATCTTACGGCCACGTTTACTAATGATTAGCACCAGGGAAAAGGCATGCAAATTAACAAAAAAGCACTGAAAACTCTTACAAACCAGTGCAAAAGTTATTTTGTGCTGGAAAGATGCCCTTTTCTGAGGGCAAATAGCGCTTTGTGCATTTTGCATCATGGAGCATTACTTGACTGAAGTAACACAAGTAACTATAGTTTTTTTTTACATTCATAAAATAACATCTTCTTAAAGCAGATGCTAACATGGAGAACTGTTTTTATTTCTACAAACATTCCACACATTGTACGTGTGGTCTACTGAAAAGCAGGTATACAGTGTGTGACATGTTTAAGAACTTGTCTAAGCATAGTGAATGCTTCCCGTTTAAACCCTGTGCTTGACAGTACAAGCACCTCTCTGCACTATGGTGCAGTAAGTCATTTTTAATAATATGTCCCTCAGCGAGTTTCTACTCCTTGCACAATCAGCACAGCAACTGTGATTTCTGCCCAGAGTTAAGCAAAAAAATAATCTGCCCCCTTGTGCGCATGCCTGGTCTGCCCAGCCTGAACCTTCACATTCTCAGCCAGGAGGCAGCTTTTCTCTGGCTTTCCGTGTCATTTCTCTCTCCTTACTTTGCCTCACCTTTCTCCACTTCTCTATATACCATCATCCTATAGCTCAGCTTTCAGCCTCACCTTTGTTTGTCTCACCTCTCTCAATATACCCAAAGAACGAGTTACTTACCTTCGGTAACGACTTTTCTGGTGGATACATTAGCTACCTGTGGATTCCTCACCTAATGAATACTCCCATGGCGCCAGCATTCGACGGAAATCTTCTTACTAGTCTCTGCACGTCGACGAGGACGTCACTCTAGCCCACGCGACGCCGTCTGACGTCATACAGGCAATAAGAGGTCCTCGACGACGTGCGGACGTCAGTACCAATCATTTTTTACGTGCATGAGAACAACCAGGCAATGCAATGAAAGAGCAAGGCAACATCCCATTATATTGTAAAAATACACAACATTGCATGAATAACTGTAAATCTTTTATATATATATATATATATATATATAACTCTCTCTTTTTAAAATATATACACACATCAAGTATATACACAAAGATATATACATATATACATATATATATATAAATATATTATATACAACATCTATTGCACCCTCAAAGACCAAGAGGAGCGCACTCAAGGATTACTTGGTAAGACCAGAAAGGCAACGGGGAGGCGGGTGGGACCGTGAGGAATCCACAGGTAGCTAATGTATCCACCAGAAAAGTCGTTACCGAAGGTAAGTAACTCGTTCTTCTGATGGATACAACTACCTGTGGATTCCTCACCTAATGAATAGAGTCCCAAAGCAGTACCACGCCCGGCGGTGGGTGCCTAAATGGTCAAACCAAGAAATCCTGCAGCATTGACCGTGCAAAATGGCCGTCTCTTCTAACCTCAGAATCCAAACAGTAATGTTTTGCAAAAGTGTGAAGGGACGACCAAGTTGCGGCCTTGCAGATGTCGACCAAAGGAACACCCCTGGCCAAGGCCGAAGTGGCCGACTTAGCTCTGGTGGAATGAGCTCTAATGCCCTCAGGAGGATCCTTCTTTGCCAAAGAGTAACAGGTTTTAATGCAAAGAACAACCCACCTGGATAGTGTTCTCTTGTGGACTGCCTTTCCTCTCCTCTTGCCCACGTATCCAATAAACAGCTGATCCTCCAGCCTGAAATCCTTTGTTCTATCAATAAAGAAGCTCAACGCTCTCTTTGGGTCCAGACGGTGCAGTCTTTCTTCCTCTTTGGAAGGATGAGGCGGAGGATAGAACGTGGACAAAGTAATTGCCTGAGCCAAATGGAAGGGTGAAACAACCTTCGGGAGGAAAGCAGCCTTGGTCCTCAACACCACCTTATCCCCATAAAAAGTTGTATAAGGGGGCTTTACTGATAAGGCCTGCAACTCACTCACTCTCCTTGCTGATGTTATAGCTATCAAGAAGACTGTTTTTAAAACCAAATACCTTAAGGGGCAAGAATGCATAGGTTCAAAAGGGGACCCCATAAGGAAAGTCAGGACCAAGGACAAATCCCATTGCGCATAACGAATGGCTTTGGAGGATATTTATTTAGAAGACCTTTCAGGAATCTGATAACAATAGGGGATTTAAATAAAGATGGTTGGTCTGGAAGACATATGAAGGCTGACAAGGCCGATAAATAACCCTTAATGGTAGCCACTGCACAACCTTTCTGCGCTAGAGACAGAGCAAAAGACAAAACGTCCGATAGATGAGAATGCAAAGGATCAATCTGCCTCTCTCCACACCACGCAACAAATTTAGACCACCTATTAGCGTAGATAGATTTAGTGGAGTGTCGCCTGGCCGCTAATATAACATCCACTACCTCAGGCGGGAGAGAGAAGGAACTCAGGTTGCCCCGTTCAATCTCCAGGCATGTAGGTGCAGACTCTGGAGGTTGGGGTGTAGAACCTGCCCCTGCGACTGCGAGAGGAGGTCTGCCCTGAAAGGGAGACGGAGCGGAGGGCACATTGAGAGTTGGAGAAGGTCGGAGTACCATACCCTCCTTGGCCAATCCGGAGCTATTAGGATGACTAGAGCCCGGTCCTGGCGAATCTTCCTCAATACTCGAGGAATCAAGGGTATGGGAGGAAACGCGTAAAGCAACTGGCCGCACCAGGTTATTTGAAACGCGTCCCCCAACGCTCCCTGCATCGGATACTGGAGGCTGCAGAACAACAGACAATGCGCGTTCTCCCGAGTGGCAAACAGATCTACCCGAGGAAATCCCCACCTCTGGAAGATTAAACGGACTTGATCTGGATGGAGACGCCACTCGTGGTCTGCCGAGAAATGGCGACTGAGACTGTCCGCACGCACGTTCAAGACTCCGGCCAGATGGTTTGCTATCAAGCAAATCTGATGGTCCTTTGCCCAGGACCATAGTCGAAGAGCTTCTCTGCAGAGAAGGTACGACCCCACTCCTCCCTGCTTGTTTATGTACCACATCGTGGTAGTATTGTCCGTTAGGACCTGTACCGACTGACCACGAAGGGAAGGGAGGAAGGCCTTGAGAGCCAGACGTACAGCCCGTAACTCTAACAGATTGATGTGAAACATCTGTTCCTCTGGAGACCAAAGACCTTTGATCTCCAGATCCCCCAGATGAGCTCCCCACCCTAGAGTGGAAGCATCCGTTATGACTGTGGCCACTGGTGGCGACTGCTGGAACGGCTTTCCTTGTGAAAGATTGTTGCTTGCAATCCACCATCTCAAATCCACCGCAGCATCTCTGGAGATCTTGACAGTACCCTCTAGATCCCCTTTGTGTT
The DNA here is from genome assembly GCF_031143425.1 of Pleurodeles waltl. Lineage (NCBI taxonomy): Eukaryota > Metazoa > Chordata > Amphibia > Caudata > Salamandridae > Pleurodeles > Pleurodeles waltl. Next base: position 232,089,949 of record NC_090442.1, read on the forward strand.
GAGACCACTGCCTTCGGAGGCACCACTGAAGAGCCCTCATGTGCCAGCGAGCATGCGTGACCAACAGAATGCAGGAGGCAAAAAGACCGAGCAGACGAAGGACCTTGAGAACTGGAACTACCGCTCCATTTTGAAACATTGGAACCAAATCCTGAATATCTTGAATCCGCTGAGGCGGAGGAAAGGCCCGACCCAATGTTGTATCCAGTACTGCCCCTATGAACAGGAGGCGCTGAGAGGGCTCTAGGTGAGATTTGGGCTCGTTCACCGAAAAACCCAGGTCGAACAACAACTGGGTTGTTGACTGCAGATGATGCGACACAAGCTCCGGGGACTTGGCTTTGATCAACCAGTCGTCCAAGTAAGGGAATACTTCTATCCCCTTCCTTCTGAGTTCTGCCGCAACCACCGACATCACCTTCGTGAAGACTCGAGGTGCTGAAGTAAGACCAAACGGAAGGACCGCAAACTGATAGTGTTGCGATCCCACCACAAGCCGGAGATACTTCCTGTGTGACTTGAGTATCGGGATATGAAAGTAAGCATCCTGCAAGTCGACAGACACCATCCAGTCTTCCTTGTTCAACGCCAAAAGCACCTGTGCTAGGGTCAGCATCTTGAATTTTTCCTGCTTGAGGAACCAATTCAAGATCCTCAGGTCCAGAATTGGTCTCAAACGACCATCCTTCTTGGGAATCAGGAAATACCTTGAGTAACATCCTCGACCCCTTTCCTGCTCTGGGACCAACTCCACCGCGCCCTTGGAAAGGAGGGCTTGTACCTCCTGTTCTAGCAACAGGAGGTGTTCTTCTGAACAATAAGAAGGGCGGGGTGGGATGAGGGGCGGGAACTCCCGAAAGGGAAGGGTGTAGCCTTTTCCCACAATACTGAGAACCCAAGTGTCCGTTGTAACAGTCTTCCATTTGGTGAGAAAATGCTGTAATCTTCCCCCTACAGGAGAGGAGTGAGTGGGAAATGGTGGAAGCCTAAGGCTGCTTCCCCTGCTGCACCCCGCCAGAGGATGAGGAAGAGGCAGAGTGCTGCTGAGAGGCTCCTCTGGTGCGGACCCTACCTCTCCCCCTGAAAGATCTATAGGGATGGGAAGAGGCAGGTTGCTGATATCTTCCCCGAAAGGAAGAGGAGGAAGAGCCACGCCCAAATCCACGAAACCTCCTGAAAAATCTGGAAGAAAAGGCTGTGGAAGAAGGAGCTTGGAGCCCTAACGACTTAGCCGTGGCCCTGCTTTCCTTAAAACGTTCCAAGGCCGAATCAGCCTTGGCTCCAAACAGTTTGTCCCCATCAAACGGGAGATCCAACAATGTGGACTGTACATCTGCAGAAAAGCCCGAGTTACGGAGCCAGGCCTGTCTCCTTGCCACCACAGTTGTGCCCATTGCTCTGGCTACCGAGTCGGTGGTATTCAGTCCCGTCTGGATAATCTGGGTCGCAGCAGCCTGGGCATTTGAGACAAGATCCAAAAGACCCTGGGGAAGCTCTGTAAACGATAAGGAAATGTCATCCATCAGAGCATGAATATACCTCCCCAGGATACAGGTTGCATTGGTGGCTTTTAACGCCAGACTGCAGGACGAAAAAATCTTCTTCGACTGCGCCTCTAGCTTCTTTGAATCTCTGTCCCCAGGCACCGTCGGGAAAGAACCAGGCGCTGACTTGGATGAACAGGAGGCCTGCACCACCAAGCTCTCCGGCGTAGGGTGCCTAGATAGAAACCCAGGGTCAGTCGGAGCCGCCCGATACCTCCTGGCCACGGCTCTGTGAACTGCTGGGGAAGATGCCGGCCTCTTCCACACCTCTATCACCGGATCCAGCAGAGCGTCATTAAATGGCAACAGAGGCTCCGCCGCAGCTGAGGCCGGATGTAGCACCTCTGTTAAAAGGTTTTGTTTAGCCTCCACCACCGGCAAAGGCAGGTCCAAAAAACTAGCTGCCTTCCGTACCACTGCATGAAAGGAAGCAGCCTCCTCAGTATATTCCCCCGGGGACGAAAGATCCCACTCAGGGGAAGTGTCCAGCCCACTGGCCGACTCCAGTCCACGCAGCCCATCACCCGAGTCCTCTAGCTCTCCTTCCTCCAGGGCTCGTTGGTACTCCTGCTCTTCTAATACACGGAGAGCACGTCTCCTGGAATGAAGTCGCTGTTCAATACGCGGAGTCGACAATGCCTCCGCCGAAGTCGAAGATCGGCGCCGATCTTCAGAAGCCACCGACGCCGCGTCCGGCGCCACAGGTAACTTCGGCGCCGACAAAAGAGCAGCTGAAGCAGATGGACCCACCGGAGTCACAGGCCGAAATCCCGACTTCGACGTCGACGGGATGGAAATCCCCGGGACCAATCCTTCTGAAGCCACCGGAGCGGCCACCGGCGCCGACACTGGCGCCGAGCCCACGTTCCCAAAAGGGAGAAAGGGCATAAAGGGTGCCGGCCGAAGAGGCGCAGGATCACCCAAAGAAAAGGCCAAAGGCCCAGTCGGAGCACCCCCTGGAGCCATCTGTTGGAAGATGGCATACATCGCATTCAAGAATGCGGAACTATCGGCTCCAGGGGTGGGAAAAGCCGGATACTGAGGTGCCTGTCTCGGAGGCGACCCCGACGCCGGCCTCGGCGTCTGCGCCGGAGAAAACACCTGAGGCTCCAATACCTCAATCACCGACGCCTGTCCAGGTGAAGTTGGAGACGCCGGAGAGGGCAACGGCGTCGAAGGATGCGGCGTAACCGTGGGACTGATCTCCCATGTCCTTCGGCGCCGATCCGAAGACCTGGAACGAGTCTCCTTCGAATGACGCCGAGATTCTCTACGGCGCCGGGAGTCTCGATGACGCCGATGTCTTGGAGAAGAAGACTTCTTGTGATGCTTCTCCTTCGATTTAGCCATAAACAGCTTCGCCTCACGTTCCTTGAGGGCCTTTGGATTCATGTGCTGGCATGAATCACAAGTCGAGACGTCGTGGTCGGAGCTCAAACACCAAAGGCAATCGGAATGAGGATCCGTCACCGACATCTTGCCTCCACACTCACGACAAGGCTTAAATCCAGACTTTCTCTGCGACATTATTACCACAGCGAAAGACTACGCAGCAAAAATACACTGTAACCAAAAAAAGTAACAGTTGCTCCCTCGAAGATAACCGTTTCGAATGCACGGAAAAAAGGGAACTGACGTCCGCACGTCGTCGAGGACCTCTTATTGCCTGTATGACGTCAGACGGCGTCGCGTGGGCTAGAGTGACGTCCTCGTCGACGTGCAGAGACTAGTAAGAAGATTTCCGTCGAATGCTGGCGCCATGGGAGTATTCATTAGGTGAGGAATCCACAGGTAGTTGTATCCATCAGAAATACCTCATTTGACTTCATCTATGACTCAGTTTCATGACCTTGCCCCTCCCTCCCTCCATCACTCACTCTGTCAATATCTATATTTATCACTCTTGATCCCCTCTCCCTATCTGAACTCTCCCTACCTCATCCCTTTTGCTCTACATAACTGCACCTTTTTCCAACTGACCTCTCTATATCTAGCCTCCATCTACTTCACTTCTCAGACAACCTTATTTTTATCTTTAACTCACCTACCTCTGTCGCTACTCTTACCTTTCTCTACCTCACCACTCTGCTTTACTTTTCTGATCTCTATTTCATATCTCCCTCACTTCCTCGTTTCTCCATACCTCACTGGGCCCTCTCTCACTACCAGACCTCTCAATTTGCCTATTAGTTCACTACTTCACCTTTCCTTCTCCTCTTTCTCACATTCTAGTTCTATTCTCTTTCCCTAGCCTCTCTAAACATCACACACCTTTCTGGCTACTTGCACTTCTCTAAATGACTTTCTCGGTCATCAATTCCTTTCCCTCTCCTGTTCTCCGTTTCTCCACCCCACACACAAACACATCTCTCTCTGGACCTCATTTTCCATTTCAACTCCCACCCCACCATAACTATCTCTCTCAACCTTTCTCTCTGCCTCACAACAACCTCTTTATATCTCGCTACCTCTTTATAAGCCTCACCTCCCATTCTCTATTTCACGTCTCTAAACCTACTCTTTTCGCTCTATTCCAAATTTCTCCTTCCATCCCTCTCTCTCTCTCCCATCCTCTCTCTCCCATCCTCTCTCTCCCTTCCTCTCTCTCCCTTCCTCTCTCTCCCTTCCTCTCTCTCCCTTCCTCTCTCTCCCTTCCTCTCTACCCTACTAGTTACTTTACCTGAACCATTGTCCTACACCTCTTCTCATTTTACTCTCTATCTTTCTCTAATTCACCTTCTTTCTCTGCCTCTTTCTACATTTCATACTCCCCATCTGTGTCTCTCGCTATCTCACTCCAAAACCTTATCTATTTCTCTATGTAGGAAGATGGCTCTCTATATGGTGCAATAAAAAGAAGTACACCGTGCAGACACTCCAGTGGATCCCCAACTGGTTTGCAGAGGCAAAAGTAGATAGGACTAATGTTCTATTTTGTGGTAGTGTAGGCGAACAATTAAGCTTATCAGGGGTAGTGCTACGCATTTGTCATACTCACAGAGGAAGTAAATGAGACACACACTCAAAGAGTAGGTTTCAGACCCAAGAACTTCGGGATCAGGTAAGCGCTTTTTAAGCATGAATACTTTTCAGTATAAAAAATCAACACTTAGTGCAATTCTCAGAGTTCTCCAATGTTAACCTGTGGAGGAAAACCATTCAGCAAATACAGGGTTAACAACGACTTACGAGGCAAGTATCAGAGAGTTGAGTTAAGTACTGGGCACTGATCAGAACCACACCTGCAGGTCACACTTGGCAGCACTGGGGTAGCTGGGTGCAGTAACGGGTCGGGTGTCCAATGGTTTCCTATGGACATTTGGTAAACATGAAAACAGGCTGCAGACTCTGGCTAGGAAGCTAGCAGGGGACAACAAACAGGTAGGTTGTAGACTTGGGACGTAGGTGCACCTCTGGTCTTTTTCTCCAGGCCCCAGGGGTGACTGATGCAGGGGTGTCCTTAGGCATCAGGTTTCTCGTGGTCAGGGGGTCTTGTGTGTTGAGGCTACTGGCATCGTCGGGGAGTCCAACAGGGGAAGACTCAGGGTGGACTCAGGCTCAGAGGAGCTGGGGGACATAGTTGGCACCAGTGACCCATCTCAGATGGGGTCAGGGGCGACAGGTGCAGTAGGTGCCCTGCGTGCAGGGTCTACAGGCAACTTGACTTGGGAGAGTCCAAGATGGGTGAGACCACACTGGACCCAAACTCTGGACAGCTGGGGGACCTTGGTGGCACCCGTTGGTTGGGTTCACCTTGGATCGTGGAGATCAAGTGCAGAGGTCTCTTGGGGTGTCGGTGTAGGAAAGTAGCCTCTTCCTAGCTTGGATGCCCCCACTTTTGGCCTGTTTGTAAATGTGTTTGACTGTGTCTACTGGGATCCTGCTTATCAGGACCCCAGTAGTTATGCTCTCTCCCTAAAATTGTGGTTATTGCATACTGGTAATCCATTATTTCACCCATAATAGGCATACTGGTGCCCCCTTATAAGTCCCTAGTATATGGTACCTACATACCCAGGGCATTGGGGTTCCAGGGGATATCTATGGGCTGCAGCATTTCTTTTGCCACCCATAGGGATCCCATGCAAAGGCTTCTACAGGACTGCCTTTGCAGCCTGTGTGAAAAGGTGCATGCACCCTTTCACTGCCATTTACACTGTACCAGGTCACTTATAAGTCACCCTTGCAGTAGGCCCTCCAGCCCTGAGGGCAGGGTGCAGAATACCTGTGTGTGAGGGCACTCCTGCACTAGCAGAGGTTCCCCCACGACCTCCAGGACCATTTTCCCAGACTTCGTGAATGTGGGGACACCATTACACGCGTGTACTGGACATAGGTCACTACCTATGTCCAGCTACATAATGGTAACTCCGAACATAGGCATGTTTGGTATTAAACATGTTGGAATCATACCCCAATGCTTGTGCAAGCATTGGTTGTCTGATTCCATGCACCCTGGGGGCTCCTTAGGGGACCCCCAGTATTGCCATTCCAGCCTTCTGGGGTTTTCCAGGCAGCCCCAGCTGCTGCCACCTCTCAGATAGGTTCCTGCCCTCCTGTTGCTTGAGCAGGAAGGCAGAACAAAGGATCTCATTTGGGAGAGGGCTGTTGCACTCACTCCCTTTGGAAATGGATGTTACAGGCTTGGGAGTGGTAGGCTCCCCAAGCCACTGGAAATGCTTTGAAGGGCACAGATGGTGTCCTCCTTGCATAATCCAGTCTACACCAGTTCAGGGACCCCCAGACCCTGCTCTGGAGCGAAAATGGACAAAGGAAAGGGGAGTGACCACCCCCCTGTCCAACACCACCCCAGGGGTGGTGCTCAGAGCTCCTCCAGAGGGTCCCTGGGTTCTGCCATCTTGGATTCCAAGTTGGCAGAAGACTCTGGGAGCATTTGAGTGACCAGTACCAGCAGGTGATGTCAGAGGTTTCCCCTGCTAGGTGCTTACCTGTGTAGCTGACCAATCCCCCTTTCAGGGCTATTTGGGGTCTCTCTCTTGGGTGATTCTTCAGTTAAAGATTGCAAGACAGCAGCAGAAATCCTCTGCATCCACCTTCTTACCGAAGAAACTGCATCTGGACCCTCCTGGAACTCTAGAAACTGCAACAAAGAAGCAAGACGAGTTCTGCAACATTGTATCTCCAGCTCCTGCTTGCAACTGCAACTGTTTCCCGGTCGTGCATCCTCAGAGGACAGCCTGTCTTCAGCCTGCACCAGAAGAACAAAGGAATTTCCCTTGGAGTGAAGGAGTCACTCCCCTGCTTCAGCAGGCACCTCTCAGCATCGACGACCAGCGGCGTGGGGCCCCTCTCCTAATAAGCTGCGTGGATCCTGCCTCATGGGTGGTGGACTGAAGTGGTCTCGACAGTCCTGACGTCCTACTGTCCAACTTTGGTGGAGGTAAGAGCTTCCCTCCCCATGCAAGACAGTACCCCTATCCACCTCGTGTTTTGCAGTTGTCAAGGCTTGTTGACACCCTTCCAGGAAGTTCTACGTGCACCGTGCAGCTCCGGCCCCCAGCACTATCCTGTGACGCACGACTTCCTGGGTGGTTCTCCGGTGGCGTGGGGCCCTTTGTTGCAGTGCTGTGGCGGCCTTCTTTTGCACCTTCTTTGTCCCCGTTCTGTGGGACTCCTGTGCGTGCTGCCTGGTCTTCTGAGGGCTCTGAGTTGCTGAGAGCCCCCTCTGACTACCTCTCCTGGATAGAGTCCACCAGGTCCCTCTAGGTCCCGGGCAGCAGCATTTTCCACTAACCGCGAGCTTTCGGTGTGCCAAGGCTTGTTGGCGGAATCCAGCGACGCAAACCAGACTGCATCCATCCGGCGTGGGATATCCTCTGCACCAACCAGGATCCCTCATCAGTCTTCTTGAGTGCAGTACTGACTCTTGTTCTTCACCGGTGGTTCTTCTTTTGCACCTTCAACCGGGTTAGCAGGGGTTTCTGTTCTCCCTGAACTATTCTGTGCTTCTTGGACTCGGTCCCTTTCTTCCACAGGTCTTCAGGTCCAGGAATCCACTGTTGGTGTCTTACAGTCTCTTCTGGTTCTTGCATTATCTTCTTTCTTGTGTTCTTGTGCGTTCTGTGATTTACTCCTGCTTTCCTGGGCTCTGGGGTGGGTTCTATTACTTACCTTTGGTGTTTTCTAATACTCCCAGCGCCCCTCTACACATTACACTTGCCTAAGTGGAAAACAGACATTCGCTTTCTTAGTATATGGTTTGTGTTCCCCCAGGCCCATTTCTAACTATTGTGATTTTCACTATTTACACTGTTTTCTAACCGTTTTTACAGCTATTTCTGCATTCTAGTGTATATAATTTGTGTATGACTTACCTCCTAAGGGAGTATAGTCTCAATAGTATTTTTGGCATTTGTGTCACCAAAATAAAGTACCTTTATTTTTGTAACACTGAGTATTTTCTTTCATGTGTGTGATTACTGTGTGACTACAATGGTATTGCATGAGCGTTGCATGTGTCCTAGATAAGCCTTGGCTGCTCAGCTACAGCTACCTCAAGAGAGCCTGTCTTATAGACAATGCCTACATTTCACTAATAAGGGATAACTAGCCCTGGTATAATGTGTAAGTACCTTATGTACCCACTACAAACCAGGCCAGCCTTCTACAGTCAGGTCTTTGCTGCTCCAGAGGCAGCAGAGTCATGTCTTGAGACTTTGTTGTAAAGCAGAGCTGCTGCTCACAGGAGTCTTGAGTTTTTATGAAAGGCAGGCAGTCCTGCTGGGTTTCTTGGAGGCTCAGCTGCAGGACAAGTTTGATTTTGGGGCAGAGTCAGTCGAGGTCAGCAGGAAGGCCGGAGGGGCTGGTTCCAAGTCAACTGCTTCTTCTTTTCCTCTTCTGCCGGTGCGACTCTTCTTTGTCCTTCGCTTCTCAGGTCTTCAGGGTCTGTGATCTAGAGTTCAAGGGTGCCACCTAAATACTCAAATTAGGGGCATTACAGGGAGTGCCAGGCGGTAGCCAATGGGCTGCCCACCCTTAGGGTGACTACACTATTTATATGACCACTTTTGCTGGGAAGTGGGCATAACTCTAACCATAATGGCCTATTCCTTCCAAACAAGATGGAGGAATTTGAAAAGTGGTGTCCCCTTTAGCTCGTCCACCTTAAAGGTGAGACTGGTATGAAGTTGGCACACCTCCTAATCTGCCTAATTTTCCCGGCTGTGCTGCTGCCAAAAGTGGGTTCCGGACAGGGGGTGGGGGTCATCTCCACCATCTAGAGAGACCTGGGTCGCATTACAAAGAAGGCTAGGCCTTTGAAGCTTCCCACCCTGGAATGTGCATCCTGCCTGGGTGAGGTGATAACACCCTGCGCAGGGCAGTCTTTTATCTCCGGCCCTCGAGTGCACTGGCTCTCAGCTTGGGGGGGTAGAAATGTGTGCATGGTGCCTCAAAGGATCAGGACCAGTCAGTCAACTCACTAGTAGCTGGTAGGTTTTCAGGGGGCACCTCTAAGGTGTCCTCTGGGTGCAGTTATTAATAAATCCCTCTGGCATCAGTGAGGGTTTATTAATCTGAGAAGTTTATACCAAACATCCCTATATTCAGAGAAGCCCTCATGTAGCTGGGGAACTTGTAGTGACACGTGTCCAGCACATGCACTGAAAATGGCTTCCTTGGTCACTTACTAAGTCTGAGAATTGACAAAAATATAGCAGGGACATATCTGCTTATGCAGATATGCCCTCACATGTAATATAATACACCCTGCTTTAGGGCTGTAAGGTGTGCTAGAGAAGTGACTTACATATTTGCATGCAGTGCTTAGTAGACATGGCACACAGGCTGTGCCATATCGTGTTGTCCCTTTTGTCTGCACCAAGACACGCAGCCTGCAATGGCAGCTGGTCATGTGCTTGGTGAGGGGTCTCTTAGGGTGGCACAAATTGTGCTGCAGCCCTAAGAGACCCTCCTTAGTACCCCAGGCCCTATGTACCAGGGGTACCATTTACTAGGAACTCACAGTGGGTGCTAAAGGTTTTGCCAATTGGACAAAAAGACTAAGCAGTTTTGGGGGAAAAAGATCTGGCACTGGGGTTCTGGTTAGTAGGAACCCAGTGTACTTTCAGTCGAAATTACACCAGAAACCAGGCAAAAAGTGGAGGGTGACCACGTCAAAAGAGGCACTTTCCTACACTCTGCTTCTCTTTCTCTACCTGCATCTCACTCTTTCTACCTTTGCTTATCTTTCTTTCTGGCTGCCTCACCTTTCTATTTTTACTTTACTAACCTCCCTACCTTATATATCTTTCTACGTCTTCTCTATTGCTTCCCTTTTCTCTACTTCACTGCCCTTACTATACTTTTCTATTTATCTCCTTGTACATCTCTTGTATTCTGCCCGATTCCATTTCTCTTATTCAACAGGGCCACACATAACTGTATAGCCAGAGAAGTGCACATATAAAGGGAAGAGGAGTGACAAGGTAGTTAGGGGAAGAGAATTTAGGAGACAATTATTAGATATTTATCAATGGAATTGTGAAAACCCTCAGAACACCTCTCTTTGATTATAACTGATGTAGCAACAACACCATTAGTGAAGGGGGATATATTTGTGGTTACATTCAGCAATTAAAGCTACAATTTCAAGGACTATATGCAGAGATTTGTATTATTCTTGCGAGGAAATGGGGTGCATTATATGGTGTGGTTGTGTGACCTTACCGTATAATACGCTAACCAGCCCCTTTAGGCTGCCCTCTGTCCCCATTGCTACTTGCTCTCACTATAAAACTACTGGCAGATGCAATTCACTCCACTGAGACAGTTTGGAGTTCAGAATCTCAAACATGGCAGGAGAGGAGGAAAAAGTCTCCCTATGCGGATGACATTCTGCTTTACGCCACCGAAGCGGAGACCAGTATTCCTGCGATCCTTTGTACATTTGAGTCATATGGGGCTCACCCGGGATACCACATCAACTGGAACAAATCGGTGCTCTGTCATCCCTACACCCCCCCTGAACACTGCTGTCTCCCTTGGGTGCTGCAGGTAGTGACATAAGATTTTCAATACTTGGGTATATATGTCATACTCCACCAAGAGCAATGTTTTACTAGAAGCGTAGGATGGGCGATACAGTTGTTTCGAGATGATGTGGAGAGATGGTGTACGCTGCCCCTCACCCTGTTGGGGATGGCAGCCACGTTTAAGATGATTACTGTCTCAAAATTATTGTACGTCATCCAAAACACCTACTATCCTCTTCCTGCGATGACATTTGTTGTACAAGAGAGCGATCTGCGCTCCCTACTATGGAGTGGTGGGCATCTCAGAGTAGCTCTCTCCATGCTTCAACGCAACCCTTACAACGGTGGGATTGCCCTCCCAGATGTTAGAGCCTACTACTGGGCAGCACATGTGATGGCAGCGAATGACTTGGTGTTTGCCCCACATGATCACTCCACTTATCGGTCGGAGGACACCCAGTTTCCTCATCTCGCCTCTTTTCATTTCCTGTACGGAGGAGAGGGAGTGTGATGCCTCCTGCCAGCTACACAGGTGGCCGTGGAGGCCTAGCAGAGAGTGACTGGCTGTATACCTTGGGCGGGTAAGATGACTTCGACAATGCTGCCTTGGGAGGGTGCCTGGTTGAAAGTAATTGGAAAAACTTAAGAGGATTTGGTGCCTGGGATCTACTGAGAATTTCCCCACACAGGGGACATCCTGGGGAGAAGTGGGGGGTCAGCTGATGCAGTTAGTGTCACATATAAGTGAAAACTCCATGCATCATAACCAATTCCTGAAGTATGCTCAGCTCCGACACACCAGTCTGGCAGACGGCTTATAGATGCTGGACTTAACTGTCCTCCAAAGCTATCTCCCTTACGTATAAGACACTCAACAACCACATGCTGAATAGACTGGGGAAAGGGAGGGAAAGCTGGAGCCAGAAGGTGGGAGAGTTGGCAGATGATAATTTAGAGGCGGCCCAGAAGCACCCAAGGGAAGTGGGAATAAAATTCCACCTGCCCCAGATTCTTCTCAAAATTCTCCATCAAGTATATTAGGATAGAGACCGATTACATGGTAGGGGATGGGGGACTTCCCCGAACTGTCTTCAGTGTGGGGAGGTAAGGGGATGCTACATTCCCACATTGTGGAGCTGCCCCGATATCCAGGGACACTGGACGCGGGTGGTAAGAGAGTTGGGAAGGGTGGTAGATGAAGCTGTTCTTTTTGACACCAAGTAAATCCTGTTGGGAATACCAGATGATGTCAATGATCCCAGGACGCGGCTTCTCTTTTGTAATCTGGTACTGGTGGTAGACAAGTGTGATGTAGTACAATATGGGGGGGGCGAGTGTCAGAATTCCTGTTGTTGCAAGAATGGAGGAGGGGGATGGATCTCTATATGGCAACTGAGATGGGATGCCTGCACAAATTTCAGAAAGTCTGGGCGGGGTGGACCAAGCACGACAGCTTGACTCTTCCATCGGGAAGTGAGACTCTGTGGTAGGGTGGCGCAATGAAGACAAGTAGCCTGTGGTTAAATGATATGTAGAGTTTATTATTTTTAAGAGTTTTTAGATGATTTTTAGGTTTATGAGTGCAGTTGGTCACTACTATTCTGATCCTCTTCTTGTCGTCTTCTCTTCGCAGGGCTCACAGGAGGCGCATGTGAAAAGAGAACGGAAACAGACAACGGTAAGTGGTATATTATGGACTACTCTTTTGTCTCCCTATCCTTAGTCGTGTTCTGTCTCTTTTATTCTATATGCTTTCTGTATGTGTTGTGTCCTCTCTTCCTCTTCTCTTTTCCCTGTTTTCTTTTCCCCTTTTCTGTACCTCTTTTCGTACTTTGCAGGGTTTTCTCTCTCCTTTTCTTGTTTTCACATGGCTATTGCGACCTTCTCCGTAGGGCGTTTTCCTTTCCTTTTTCTTTCTGTCTAATGTATGTCTTGCCGCCTTTTCTCTTGACCTATCTCACTCGATCGAGACTTTCTCTTCAATATCTCGGTTGTGAGACAACTGTTATCGCTCTCCCTCTGTTGCCCCTACGTTTTTCTCATGGTTGCACTCTCTCGGCGTATTCCTACCCTGTCTGTCAACCAATTTGCCTTGGGTCTCTTTATTACCCGTGCCTCTGCGCTGTCCTGCTGTCCTGGCGCCGCTTCTGATGTCCTCGCCGCTGATCTCTCCACGACCGGCGCCTGGAACTCTTTTGTCGCAGTCCTCGCTCCCTCCTCTGTCTGCCGCCTCGCCAAGGGTTTGCACTCCGGTTCCCTCGTTGCCGCCTTTCGCTCCGTCCTGGTCATTCTTTTGTATCCAGGTGACTGCACGAAGCAGAGGGGTCTCCGCCCGGAGGACTTCGGGGTCGGAAGTGTTCTGTGTCCCAAAGCCCCCAGGGTACGACAGGTACAACTAAGATAGCGTTGGCCCGTCACAGACTCCAACGACATGACAGAAATGTACTGTACGTGGTAACATTGCTGTAATTGTTCTTGTCTAGTCTTGCTATTAGCTATGGAACTGACATGCTACAGTCTGATATAATTAAATGGGTAGGTGTATGCGAGCCTCCTGCTTAGTTCATTGTTTCCTGTTGGGTGCACAGTGGCACTTCTATACATTGTTTATTGCATTATCCAGAAAACCAGTAAACCTAATAAAGATATCTTTAAAAAAAAAAAAAAACCTCAGTAGTTGTAGTTCCGAGCAGAAAGGCTTACACGTGGAAACAAGTGTAAAACATTTAAACAGAACCAAAACAATTGAAGAAGAAATCAACTAGACACCAAAGAAGTTTGACATCTATTTTTTTTTAAATAGACTGCATTTTTATGTCTTTTTAGCCACAACAACGTAATAGATCCATTGTCCCAGAACCCACACCAGGAATGAGTTCGGCCGGTCACCAGTTGGAGTTCCATGGTGATGTGATCTTGCCGAAGATCATACTTCTGTCTTTTCGGTGTTGAGCTTGAGCTAATTGGCTTACAATCAGTTTTTGTTTTCGGTCATTTAGGCAATTAACTTGCTTCTTCTGTTGGGGGGCTTATCCGAGAAGGAGAGCACGAGTTGCGGTTCGTCAGTGTAGGAGAGGAAGTTGATGATGTGTGCATGGATGACATCGGCCAACGGGATCAAGGATGCATTGGAGAGGGTGGGGTTAAGTGACGAACCCTGAGGCACTTGACAGATGAGTTTGCAGGCTTCTGAGGAATGAGGTGGCAGGATGGCAGCTTGTGTTATGTCTCTTAAAAAGGCGCAGACCAAGTGAAGAGCAGGTTGTTTGATGTCAATACTGTACAGTCACCTGATGAGGATAGGGTGTGAGACCATGTAAAATGCTGCAAAGAGATCCAGGAGAATGAGAAAATATCTCTACTCCGTCATCACAATATCTGTGGTAGCAATGAGTGTTGGTTCTGTGCTATGGTTGGGCCTGAATTCGGCCTATGTGCCATTGAGGAGCTGGTGGTTGCTGAGTTGAATGAGGTGTTGAAGATGAGTGTTAGTGCTTGCTGATCGGTAGGAGCCCCTTGGTGAGGGCATGGTGGGGGTAAAGGTCAGAGGGGGCCCTCAAGTGGATGGCTTTCATGGTAAAAGTGATTTCAACGGTGGCGATGACAGGCCCCGAAGTCAGGGTTCATTCTTCTGCTGTGATAGGAGGTTGAGTTGTGACTTTGACAGGATCTGGTTGAAGATTGAAGATGCTGTATATGAAGGTGAGGTTACAGAAGAATTCCAAGAGCTTGTTGCAAAGGTCTTGTAAGGGGGTAATGTTGCTGGAGACAGCAGGAGGCGTGGTGAATTCTTTGGTGAAGATTTTCTTGCTGCTTTTAGTGCTGAGTCAATGAGATCTGTAAGAGCTCTGCAAGTGGCATTTCAAATCTGCTAGTGATAGCATCTTACGGCTGATTTGAAGATGCCTATCTGTGGTGTCTTGGCTTGTTCTCCATTTTGCTCCAGTTACTTGCAGGGGTGTTTCATCAGGATGAGTTCCTGTGGTCAGGTTCTTGCCATTGGATTGCACTTAAAGGAAGCAAAGGTGTTAGTGCATGTGGTGATTCAGCTGCTGAGGTTCTTGATGTCTTTTGTCAACTTGCTGGCGTGCTTCGGCAGGTAAATGCAAAGTGTGGAAGTTCACTTCTCTTCTGAGATGCTTTTCCAGCTGTGGTCCCCGGTGGCGGTAGGTCTGTGGTGGGGCAAGATGGGTGGTGCAACTGAATAGGGGGTGGATTGTCCAGGTCATAGTTGCTGTCTTGTCAACTGTGATGTTGCTAATTGAGGAGAAAATGAGGTCTAACAGGTGTATGGTTGTATGGGTGTGTTCGTTAACGTGTTTGGTGAGGCCAAGGTTCGAAGGTTTCTAGGCGGGCCACAGTGTTTGGGTTGGTGCAGTCTTCTAGGTGAATGTTAAGTTCTGCCGGGGGATGAAAGTGCTGGTGTTAATGATGAGGGGTGTGAAGAAGTATGGGATGTCCCTGGTGAGGTGTACAGGGTCCTGGTGTTCGGCAGACAAGGGTTCCGCCCAGGGAGAAGTTGGCTGTGATGCATACCTTGAACGCAAGGTGTCCCATGTAGTTGGTGGGGGGGGGGTGTCTATGTAGGTGATGCAGCTGATGGTATCTTTGAATACAATGGCAACGCCACCTCTGGGCTTGTGCTTACGGTCTTACCTCACAATCTTGTAGCAGACAGGGATGACTGTAACGATGTCTGGTGCAGAGTTTGAGTTTAGTCATGTTTTCATGAGGTAGCGCAGGTCTGGAGCATGGTCATGCAGTATGTCCCAAATCTCCATGTGTATTTGGTGTGCGAGCATGCATGAGAATGTGGCATATTGTGTGGGTGGTGTTTAGGTGGATGGTTTATTTGAGTGTGAGCACATTGGATGCCGGGTGCTGTTGGCACACAGGTGCTGGGTCTAGGGTATGGGAGAGTGCCTGAGAACTTGCAGGAGGTGCATGTGGCAGCAGTGCAGTGAGCAGGGGCCGTAGTTGAGGCCACGGAGGAGCATGGCAGTGTAGTGGTGGGTATGGGGAGAATGATGGTTCCTGATGCTCGGCCAGGCACAGAGGTCTCAGACGGGCAGGCCTTTGGCACACCAGCAACACACCCGCTGAGCAGCCATGTTACATCTATCATTAAGTTGGTCCTGGTAGGGAGAGGAGAAATGAGTGCAGGGCCCTGTGGGCAGAAAACCAGTGATGTCACTTTCCATGACTGGTAGTGTCAAAACAACTCTATCAAAATAATTAAAAGTATGCCAAGCCTTAAAAAAGTATTTGCTAGAGAATCTGGTCATTTACACGAGATATTAGGTAGGGCATTTCCTAGCACTCTATGACTTGATGTTTCAAGATAACTTGGGTGAGGACACTTTCCAATCTGGCCTAACCCAAAGACTACACCGTTAATCCAACTGTCTATGTTACACCGTGGAGACTAGTCAATAACATAGTTGCAACTGCAAACAAATAGCAAGCATTTTGGATTTCTCAGATTACATGAACGTACTAAAAACAGAGGCAAGTTAATTAATCTTGCAAATATCAGCAATCTTATAAGGACATCAGCACAAGTAAAATGTTTTGAAATATTATCAAGAATGTATAGTCTTTTAATTCAGAACAGAAAATGTCAGGTACAAAAGATGGAGAAAACTCTATAATGCCCTACATGCAGTTTGTTAACTAAACAAATGCACAATCCCTACCTGGACAAGAGCATAGAAGATTTTTAAGATCTGTTTCTGGAGCAACCCAGAGTAGGGAGAAGCATCAGGAAGGAGTTGGATGATCTGCTGCTGAAGTCGGGGCAAGAAAATCTGCATGGCTGCTATTAACGGCTCTCGCTCCTCTGCTTTCTTGTATCTTCAAGACATATTAAATTTAGGACTTCAAGTGACTCAATAAAATGCAATTCAGAAACAGACAAGTTTGAAAAACATACACAATGACAACTAGAAAGAAATGAGCAATGTTGAAAAATAAGTGTAAAACATCTTAAACCGTCAACGGCTAATTATATAAAAATAGCAATAGACATATCTATGCTCATTTCAGACTTCTTTGTTCGTGCACTTCGTAAACATAAGCATACGTTTAAGAAAATCCAACCTGCAATAGATTTAAGAGCAAAATGTCAGCAATTCTGACTGCAAAAGAAAAACAGGAATTAGATGTTAAGGAACAAGTTACTTACCTTTGGTATCGCCTTACCTGGTAGAGATTATACCTAGCTGCATATTAGAATTATCTCAGGAATCAGACTGAATCTGAAAGATTTTTCGTAAGCAGTACCCTTGCGTGCCGGTAGACGTCATTGATCAGCTTTGCGTGCGGCACCTACGTAGGCGCTACCCAGGTGCGCAGATGTCAGTTTCTTTTCAACGCAGAGCCATGAAAAACACTGACCACTGGTGTGGAAAACTAAAAGGAATATAGCCCTGTCCCTAGAAATCCATTTGCAGAGAAGAGAGGATGGGTGGGCCCATAAGAAAGCTGCAGCTAGATATGGTCTACCAGATAAGGCATTACTGAAGATAATATAAATACAAAATACACTGTTCCCCAGAGAAAAGAAGAAGAACACAGGACAACCCTTATGCTAGAAGCAAGTGCCCTCACACACCCAATTGGATGTCATGCTTCATCATCGGGCAAACTTCTCGTCAGACCAGAGCTGCAATGTCTGACGGGCACCCCTGTAAGAGGGCTCTTTGCCGGAGATCTTTTCTCAGTAGCACTGTGCCGTGATGAAACAAACGTAGAGAGATCAATACCCACCTACAGGCACTACAGAAAGAAGGAGAGAGAGAAAAAGGATTGAAAATTGGCTCAAAACCCGGACAGGACACCAAATTTTAATGATCAGGAAAGGGTGATGGCCAAAGCAATAAAAACATATAAAGGAGAGTGGGGAATGAGATAATGCTCAGACACTCTCATAATACAAGTGGAGGCAGGTGATAAGGGACTGTCTTAAACCCCTGGAGACAGGATCAACATGTTTCGTGTCTAAACGGTCCAAATGGATCCATCGACACTTCATCAGGACCAAAAAAAACTCAACTAAACACTTCTCCTATTGATTAAATCTCAAGACCTCGATGTGTCACAAACTGGCAGTCACATTAAACTTCAGTCACTTACTACAAAAAGACTGCACGTCAGGCTAGTCTAATGTAAGGGTCAACCTACCCATGGCTGTGCTCCTGTATCGACGTCCTGTGCTGAGGATTGCCATCTCTCAATGATTATGCTTTCCCCTTGGCTCATGTTTACCTATGGAGCCGGATCCTAAATGTGGGACGGTTGACCCTTACTTTAGACTAGCCTGACGTGCCGCCTTTTTGAAGTAAGTGACTGAAGTTTAATGTGACTGACTTACAGGGGTGCCAATCAGACATTGCAGTGCCGGTCTGACGAGGAGCTTGCCCGATGATGAAGCATGACATCCAATTGGGTGTGTGAGGGCACTTGCTTCTAGCATAAGGGTTGCCCTGTGTTGTTCTTTTCTCTGGGGAACAGTGTATTTTGTATTTATATTAAGTAGTTTTGGGAGGTCATACGCTGGACCGTTAATCTCCCTGTCCCTCATTTTCTGTTTATTACTGAAGGTAAGAAACTTGTTTATCTGACACAGACTTCTAGCTGCAGATTCCATACCTTAGAATAGATACCCAAGCCATACCATCCCCGGAGGTGGGTCTGCGGACCAATTTCAGATGAGGAAGTCCCCTGCAGGACCCAGAGGGGAAAATGCCCATCACACCAGACCTGACTGTCTAGGCAGCAATGTTTGGTAAATGTGTGCATGGAGTCCCATATTGCTGCCTGGCAGATATCCAAGACTGGAACGCTGCCTGTTAACGCAGTGGTTGCAGCTTTGTCTCTGGTGGAATGAGTGTGCAAGGCCTCAGGGGGTTGCTTATTGACCAATGAGTAGCAGATTTTAATGCAGAGCACAATTCCATCTGGAGATGGTCCTTTTCTGCAGACCACAAAACTTTCCAGCTCTGACATACCCCACAAAGGATTGATCGTCCAACCAGAATTCCCATGTGCTTGTTAGGGATCCAGACAATGGAGACGCTCCTCATCCTTGGAAGGATTCTAGTGATGGTTTGACCTATATGAAAGGGTGTGACCACCTTTGGAAGAAAGGAAGCCCAAGTGTGAAGCACTTATTTGTCAGGATGAATAGATAGATGGATAGAGCTGCTTAGATGATAAGGCCTGTAGCTCACGGATTCATTGGGCAGAAGTTATAGACACAAGGAAAGTAGTTTTGATGGTGAGCAACTGCAGGGTACAATTGTGAAGCTGCTCTAAGGGAGCACGCATCAAGAATGTGAAAACCAGAAGTCCCACTGAGGCATGATAATGGCAGAAGAGGGAAAAAGATGAACTAAACTTTCCAAGAACCTATGCACAATAGGAAATTTGAAAAAAGAGGATTGATCAGGTAATCTGAGGAATGCAGATATAGCAGAGCAGAGCCCTGATGGGCAAGAGATTGAATGACAAGAAGAAGCTGAGAAAGGGTGTCAAGAAAAGGGACCAACATTTCTGTCAGAATACCAGGCTGCACATTTTTTCCAACGGCAGGCGTATACCGTCTTGGTGGAGGAACGCCTGGCAGACGTAGGATGGAAGATCAAAGGCTGTCAACTGCCGCTGCTCTATCTCCACACAAGAAGGTGGAAACTGGACAGGTTTGGGAGGTCTATGGAAATCATCAAAAGTCAGTCAACACCTCAAGTCATGTGAGCAAACAAAGCCGCGGGAAAAGTCCTACTGATCTAAAGAAAAGGTAGACGCCTATTAATATCTGTATTAGGTCCTATTCTATCAAATGGCAAAAGGAAGTCCACCTCTACAGATTCAACTTAAAAACATCTCTTGGACATCAAACCAGTCATGAAGACACTACGCACAACCGTATAGCGGTTGAAATATAAAAGCTGTAACAGTCTAAAAAAGTACCTCAACATAGGGTTACTTCCTTTAGGGATATATCACTCACCCATGGATGAATATAAATTAATCCCAAGGGGGGCAGGGGGCATCCAGAAATCAGTCAGCCCTTTAAAACCTTGAATAAACGAACAAAATGTCCTGAAAAAGGTGTGGCCAAGAGTGATAATAATCCTTAAGGCATAGAGTGTAAACTAAAATGCCTACCTCTAGACTCAATTCAAGAGCCAAACCTTATTCAAAAACACATTAGTGGTTGTGAACAAATCACTGAATTTCAGAGAAAAAACAACAAACAGATGCCTGTATTGAAGGCCTCTATCCTCAAAATAAGGTTCTGCAGCCTCCAAAAGTAACTATATGTATAAGGCAACTTAACCAAACAAAAAAAAAAAAAAAAGAAGAAGAAAGACAGAAAGAAAACTAATCGTTGCTTAGCGCTACCTGAACAAAAGCCCACAGTCCAGGACTCAATCCTCAAGGTAGCTCCGTATTGGAGTCTGGGATTAAAACGGGGATGTCAATGCCGGAGGGCGCTGGCGGCGCCAGGAGCAACGGGCTTCTGGACCGGCGCCTGGGGAGGTTGAGGTGGCACAACGACCTTCGGTCCAGATCCAGAAATGGATCTCTGGGGCCCCACTGGTGCTGGGGGAGAACCAGCAGGGCCCCTGACACACCTGCAAAGCCTGATGGTGCGCCGGAGGAGTCAGCCCACCCAAATATGATGCACATGGAGTCAAACAATTCCTTTGGTTGGGTGGGGGGGGGGGTCACTCCAGCTCATTGAAACTCAGGGAAGCGAGGAGTTGATCCAGGCGCAAGGTCAAAAGCAAAGCGAGGCCAAGAGTGTGGACGCTCCAGAGTCTCGACAGATGCAGCAAAGTTGAAGCACGCTTTAAGTTTTTCTGTTTGTGTCTAAACTTACCCAAATGGCACAAAGATTTTGAATAGGATGATGACCTTGAACTCTGCTACAGATCCTGGGACCTCCCTCTCAACCGGGACCTCGACTGATGCAGTCGCAAAACTGGCTACCATCAGTTTGAGGGAGTGCTCCCTCAAAATCTTCGAGTTCATGACACGACAGTTGGAGCATAACTACGGGTCGTGGTCGCGTTCGCGGCACCACAAACAAGGTGCAGGTCCATCACAGACATTGGTCGGCGACAGGCACCCAAGGAATTGAATCCAGCCTTCTTGGGTGACATCCCTGCCACACCAGGAGGATTTTTTTCTTTTTTAAAACAGTTGACAAAATGTTTTTAAAAAACTCAGTGAAAAAGCAACTGAAAGGGCAGCTCTTCCCAGATCTGCGCTGGTTGGCGTGGAAAGAAAAAAATGACATCAGCGCCCTTGGTGATACCTATATAAGGGCTGGGGGTGGCGCACACAACCCACGCAGAGCCGATCAATGCCACCTACCGGTGCCCAGGGGTACTGCTTACAAAAAGTCTTCTGGATCCTGTCTGACACTTTTGATAATTCGAAGGTAAGGAATCTGCAGCTAGAAGTCTCCATCAATTTTATTTTGTTCTGAAAAAAATGTGCCTTTAAGTTAAATTACAACTGCTAAACCTTAATTCCCATGTACACACTTTATGAACAAAACACTTAAGCACCTGCAACATGTACGACTTTGGTCTGAAATTAAGAGTGCAGGTTAAGAGGTAAAAAGGGTTTTAGCTTTTGTCTGACTTTAGTACTACTGCTTAATACTATTTTGTAATGCTTTTTAGAAGTTGAATATTTAATACAAAGTAGATAGTTTACCTTCAGTGATAGTGTATAGAGGGGACAACATATTCTTGTTGTGGATTACTCCTCATGAGCTCTCGTCAGGTTCAGACTGGATTTAGATCTTTAAGCACTTTCACACAACCTGTGCAAGATGGCTCTGTTGCAGGGCCAGTAGTGGATAAGGAAGACGCCATTCACAAATGAGATGACGTAAGTTTATAAAAGCCCCATTTAGTGCTAATGATGTTAGTTTTGTCTAATATTTCATGTTCCACGTAGGCAGGATGGAAACACACTGAGCCAAAGAAAATAAAATTCATCTCAAAGAGCAAATATCTGGTCCACAAAACAGATGAACAACTAGTTCTATATCAACTGCAGGCCCCACTAAAACAGCCACATAAAGAGGCATGCCTTTTGCACAAGAAATACATATAAGGTGATCATCACAAAATCAGCCAAAGTTTCAAACACACCTTCACTAAATGGTAAAATGGGCCAAGCTTCCTGTGGTTTGCAAGTTAAATGGTCTGTGCAGAGGTTGGTGCTCATCTATGTGCTATGCAGTGATAGCTCTAATACCTCTCAAGCTTACTAAATAGAACCAAATAAGGAATGCTGTTCTGTTGGGGAATTCAAGGGTGGAAAATCTTGATCCACAAAGGGAACAATGACAGTGACATTTTGCTTGATAGATAAAGGTAGTAACGGCGTAGGTTAACTTTCCAAACATGATTTTGATGAAAGGAACGGAGACACGCGTGTTCTGACAATCCTTCTACTCCCATAAACTGGGACCAAATTTTGTCAGAGCGAATGCTGGCTTTTAAACAGTGCTAGCAGGCATGATGTTAATATGTCTAGCAAGAATACTATGCAGCAGACAGGTAATCTGTAGTGAATTAGACTCTACAAATTAAGAATTATTCAGCTTTCCCACATACAGCATCTGTTGAAAAGTTTCTGGGAAACAAGAACTGACCACACCAGTTTCATCTAACTTGCCTGTGTTTCTTATATTAGGCATACAGTAGAACCATTATTCCACTTACCATAAATTTTGAACAGGAAAAAATAGCTGCTTTACATATGACATAGTAGGGTCAATTACACAATATGCCATGGTTTGGTAGTATGGATTTCATTAGCTCGTCAACAGATAGCCAGCTAATAAAAATGATTAATAAATAAAAAAAAACGTAACTAAAAATGTCAGCTGAAGCAGCAATTTCTCTGCATAAAGGTACAGGTCTCTAACTGATAGACTCTGAGGGAATGATGCCGCATGAAGCAGAAAGAATCATCATTTCAGTAGCAACATACATGTTTATAAACTGGGTACACATGAACCAAAGGACACGCGGACCATTTCGACCTGATGAGTTTTTTTCCTCACTTGTCAGGGATATCGAAAAGTAAAGAAATCTTCACTTATTTCTTTCAAACAGGTAATAAAATCACTTACTCATATGTCTTCACAAGTTGGTATAGACAGAGCAAACTACCAAGCCAGCTACCACTGTTTTGTGACTGGAGATAAAAACCAATCTTGTCCACTACGGCTGTCCAGCGACCAGGAAAGTCATGCTTAATGATAGCTCGCAAGCACATAGTCAACTGAGACCTGGGGGGAAGGGACAGAAATAGAAGAAAAATATATAATTAAAAACAAGCTCGTTAAAAATGTCACCAATGACAAAAATGAATTCAAAGTGTAGTTTGCTGACATGAAATGGCTCAAGAGCTGGGCTGTTACTCTTATGCATCCGGAAATGGTACCAGAAACCTTAAATCTTGAAAGGATACTTTTCATATGTAAATATTCTACAATTAGATGCAAACAATTCCTGCACATGTGGTTTTTCCAGAATGCCAGGTACGGAAACAAAATACTTAGGGCCCAATAGAGTTTGGCGGAGAAGGAACTTCATGGCAATGCAACAGCGTACCCTCGCTGCCAAACTGAAGGTCCGCCTGCCTCATTTACAGTTAGGCGGACAAGCTGTATGTCGATGCCAGACACTACTCTTTATCCGCCACCAACAGACACCCCAGATGACTCAACATTGTAATGATCGTCAGAGATTTGTTCCATTTGTCCCCTGTCCTATTTTGAGCAGGCAGACAAATGGCAAGTTTTTAGTGTCCAGCACCGCCAGTTAAAACCTGGCGGTAGGGGCAGTGGAAATTTCGAAATGACCCCTCCATGCTAAAGAAGAAAACTCCCAAGGCGAGGGAGTCACAGCTTTTTTATTTCAAAAACAAAATCTTGCCTGAGAATTTTATTTTTGAAAGTAAAAAAAAAAAAAATTTACGTTTGCTGTATGGCTTCCTTATGTAGAGAAATCCACCTGTAAAACTTTCAATGCATCACCACTGTGAGGGTGGTTCCTGGAAAAGCAAGAGCCCAGCAGACATCTCTACATTTGGTGGGCAGAGAACCCCTGTCATGGCGGAAATAAAGTACTCCGCCGTGGCAACGTTACATAGTATCTCTGCCAAACTCTAAATCAGCCTTTACTCTGTCACAAAGGTACCAAAACTCAGTCCAAACTGTGTTCCCTCAAATGTCAGTTCTACAGTAACTTCTCTTCTATAATGCTTGTTACCACATTTTTGCTCCTTCTATTCAGCACCAATGGGCAGAAGGCACAGCGAAGCTCTGCCAGGATTGAACCTTATGGCTTGTACGTCCCACACAGTTGCCTGCAAGCAAGCATTTAACTCATTTGCGCAACTGACACGCATATGACCATCTCAACTCCTGATTTACAGTCCTTAAAATTACAGAAAAGCAGCTGTTAAATTTAGAGTAAAATTTAGAGTAACATTATTTCCTTCTCTGTTTCTGCAGTACATTCTGACAAATGGAGATCAATTCAAAGCTGGAGTACGTTGCACATGAAAACACCTAGGACTGAAGCCCCATAACAGTATGAAGGTACCGCCACACTCTGGTAGCCGTTCTTCCGCCATAATCCAAGTCAAATCACTCCTAAATGATCAACAACAAACATAGGGCAATCACTACCAAATGCCTGGATGCTGGAAGCCACCCTCTGAATCACTATAAGAATTCTAGTACTATAACCTTTAATGTCCAACTATTTATTCTGATCAAGCCATGTTAATTAAGAGAAATGCCAGCTAAAAGCAAACAACATGTGTAACAGCATTGTTTCATTTCCAATTACTGTTAAAGGTTTAGGGTACCACTGCTTTCAATAATCAAGATGAGAAGGGCCCATCAGTAAAGATGCAGCTGGCGTGCTTCTCAGTGCAGCTGTATTCATGGAACTGGATAAATACAGCTTTTTGAACTTGTGTTATCAGTTTACAGCTTGCTCTAAGCCACATCCCAGGCACGCTCCTGCAATATCGGGGTTGGTCTAGAATTCTGAATGTTCTTTTTGTGGAACAATTCTGGTGTGCTCTAGGGGGTCTCTACAACAGTATTTTAAAAACTGTGGGTTGTGAGCTTGATTTTTGGTTGGTCATTAAAGTCCAAGCAATAACTAGAGATGCCTTTAAATTCTGTATTGATTTTGCCACATTTGCTGCGCATCAAAGACAGGTCAAATGGCAGGCTACGTCTGCTGATACAGTGCTACTTTTTTTTTTGTTTTTAAACAAGGGGACTAGTGTTTACAAATTATTTTTCTTTCTCTGACAGCAAAGTTAAAGGAAAGTGAATTATGTGACAATCCTACCTAGGAAAAGCTGTAGGATGTCTTTTTTTTTTTTTCTTATTACACACAACAAAATGTAAATACCAGCAAATTAACCGGACACATTCAGCAGCAAAATAGAAGCATATATTTTATAATTCCGAAGTGTGATGGAAGTAAACATTTTATTTGATTTTATTAGTATAACAACAAATCAAGACACTTTACTTGGTGAAATCTGACTTCCGCACATATAACTATATTGCAAACAAAAAATTATCAGTAAAACTGTATTTCTGTGCAAATTTAGTGTACATGTCAGTGCAAAATGTGCTGTCTGTAAATGCCAGTGTGCTACCACACAATGCTTTAGTAAAAAAAAAAAAAAAAAAAAAAAAAAGAGAAACGCCCACCTCATGTCCATTAAAGCTAGGTGGGTCGCAAAATTGTGTAGTTCTAAAAAGAAGGTCTTGGTTCTAAAATGTTCAAGGAAGCACTGCTCTATAAACATATAACCACATCACCTTGAAGCCCACAATGCACTGGGACTGACTCCACCTCATTTTCCCCCTCATGCTCGGTCTGTATTTCTGCATCACATACTAAGAATATGTTTTCATAAGACATACCGTAAATATTATCCTTTTCTCTCACTGCCTCCAGGGAGGCAGAAGGGGTAATATGATACTAGAACAGAAAAAATTGTATCTGAAGCGCCTGCAACAGGTGCAATGACAAAAGGCATGGTACTGTGAAGGCCCCATTTACACTAATTATGCCTGTATTTTACTAGTGTACTCATGGCTGGGGCTTAGCAGCCCATTTTCCTTCCCTGACATTATGAACAAGAATCCTTGTTATGCCACTGTGTGGTAGATTTCCATCCTAAGCATAAAGGTGCAAGGGGCAGGCATAAAGTGTAAGAACAGGATTCAAATAATCAATCAACAAATGTATAGAGTGCACAGCTACTCAAAGAGTGTCAAAGCAGTGTCAGCAACAAAAGAAAATGAGGAAACACTCAATCTTTTCCTCTTTATTCTCAGGACCCCTGCCAGAAAGGCATCAGAAGAGTGCAGTGGTCTAGCCAGATGGTAAAGAATTATCAGGTGAAAGGCTTTGTGGGATAGCTTAAGTCCTTTAAGCCGTACTCTCTCCCCTTTGGTTAGCCAATGCAGCTGTAGCAAGCTGGCCTGCTGTGAAGTGGGTACCTAAAGGTACTTACACCAGGTCGAGGTATCCCCTCTCAGTGAAGTGTAGGCAGTTTCTAGAAGCCAAGCTCTCTAGAGGTAACTGTGGATGAGCAGCCAAGGCCTATCTAGGAGACATGGGAAGCTAATGCAATACCACTGTAGTGACACAGCACTTACACACATGAAAGAAAACATTCGGGCCCTCATTACGAGGCTGACGGTCATCAGACCGCCAGCCTCGCCGTGGCAGTCTTACTGCCGCAGAGGCAGCGGTAAAGACCACCACATTACAAGTTATGGGGTTTGGCAGAAGCCAAACCTCCACAACTCCGCCAGGTCCCGTTGACCTGAGTGCCTGGACCACCTTGCAGCATGACTGCCTTCCCTGGCACCAAACCAGCCTTGGATTGGGGGCTGGAACTGCTGTTGTTTTGAGGGGGGGGTGGGAATTGAGGAGGTTAGGGGTGGAAAGGAGAACATCAACGCATTGGGTGTGTTGCCTCTCTCCCAGTGCCCGATGTTGGAGATCTGTTATACAGCACCTATCTCACTTTGGAAACATGATGTGCATTTAGAGACCGCTACAATGACACTACCTTGGAGAGGACGATGCTGTAGGTGACCTTCTCCCCCCCCCCCGGGCTTGTAACTGGAATTGTGAGCCCTAGTGTGTTTGGAGGGCCTCCAAGGGGTACTGCGGACGGTTCACACACTGGAGACATTGTAAGGGTTCTGGTCCAAGCATTTGTTGCTACCATTGAGTGCTAGCGATGGATTTAAGAATTGCTGGGCCTGACTTTTCTTGCTCTACAACTTACAGATGTAGGGTGGGCCAGGCTGAAGTAGAGAACTACTACCTGGAGACACGGTTCACAGAGTGGGCTGGATAGAAAGAGTGCCACAGCAACAATAAGTGCAGCGACACAGACTGCTACATATTGGGGACTTAAACCCACCTTCCATCCACATCCCCCCTCCACCGCTCTCGGGGGCGCTCGGGGAGATATAATATTAGTATATTGCATACTACTGGTTGCCTGGCACAATGGGGAAGACTTCCAGGAAGAAGGACCCAGACACTGGCGGTCTGGCCTCAAGAAACTCTACTAACCGAGGAAGGGGCAACTGCTTCACAGCCGGGATCTCTGAAAGGCCCCAATCTAAATGATATTCTGCAGGCCTCTGGAGAGGTACTTGAAACAATGATAGACACTTTGGTGGTCGATGCCTTGCGGAACGAGTCACAACAGCAGAGAGAGAGTTGGCCCAAGTCCCCCCCCAGCATTGGTGATCATCGGAAAACAACTCAGACAGACAGACAGAGTTAGGGCGGAGGACACAGAAAACAGGTTGCGTTGGAGCATCAGGGTGATTGGCCTACCTGAACGTGTAGAAGGGAACCACTTGCTGGACTACCTTGAACACTGGCTGAGAGAGGAAGGAGCAAAGGAGGGACTTTCTCCCTTTTTTTGCGTTGAAGAGGGCATATAGGTGCCACTGCAGTCTGTTGTGGCCAGACTGTTGCATTACAAAGACCATGACTACATCATAAACCAAGCCAGATTGAGGGGTGACCTCAAAGTAGAGAACAGTAAAGTCATGTTGTTCCCAAATTTCACTAAGGAGGTCCAAAAGCAGTCACCCCCTTTTCTGGAGAAAAGAAACCCCTTCGGCAACTGGGTTTTACTTATGCCATGGTGTTTCCTGCAGGATACGACTGACGACGTTGAATGGGGTGCAATTTTCCCGAACACCACAGGAGGAATGGGAGTGGATAGATAAGCAACCACCTCTGGAATTAGGCCATGGGTCCTCGAGGAGGAAGATTACAAGGACTAGATCAAAGCACAGGACCAAAAGCTTCAGCAAAGCTGAACCCTCTGGGGGGGGGGGGGGGGGAGGGGGGGGGGGGGGGAGTATCCAGCAAGAACAGATGCGGGCGGTGGAAGCAGTGGTGACATTGAGCGTAAGAAGTTCAAGTCCCCCATCGATAGTGGGTGACAATGGGACTCAGGACTCTGATTGTGGATCCGTCTCATCTTGGGCCTGTTCCAGAGCTGCCCATAGTGACACCAGGGACTGCTAATGAACTCCTGTAATGTTGCTGCTTTGTTGTTATTGTTATGATTGCCATTTGTGGTGTGGTTTTCTGATGGTGCTTTGAGGGATAATGGTGATACTCCCAGGCCCCTCAGCCACTGGTTACTGTGTATCATGTGCTGCAGGATAGAAGATCGCCTGGCGTTGAGGACTCAAACAGTCACTGTCCCCCCCACCTTTGAGTAGTAATCAAGGGCATGCCCGCGAGTGTCTGTGGTTAGAATGTGAGTTTGGATTGGAGGGAAGGGGGGGGGGGGGGGGGGGGGGGGGGGTCATTGCCTACTTGTCCTGGGGAGACAGTGAGTTGGGCTGAATGTTGTCTGTTTGGAAGTTGGGGTTTTACGAGTTACTTTCTATTGGTTCTGCTGTATATATCTCAGCCCTGGGTAAGAGCTCTACATATTTGTGTCGGGGTCAAATGGTGGATGCAAATGGTTGTATGCGGATATGCCTGATGACGGCCTCCATTCACTATATAGTCATATCCTAGAACATTAGGGGAATTAATAATATGTCCAAATAGTATAAAGTGTTTTCGTACCTCAATAGAAGGGGATGTCCATTTGGCGCTGTTGCAGGAAACACACCCAGCGGCCAAGGAGGGGTTAGCACTGCAGAGGAAATGGCCAGGACAGGCCTACTACACCATGTATTCTGCTTATGCAAGAGGGGTACTTATCTGGGTACGTCAGGGTTCTGTTCCAGAACACTGGAGGACTGGTAGACCCAGAGGACAGATTTGTGGTGGTAACGGGAAGACTGCCTGACCAAGACACAATGGTGATCGATCCCACTGAGGAACTCTCCGGTCAGCAAAACAGCTTGGATATTTGTGGCATGGCAGGCTAGATCGGGACTGGTGGATACTTGGTCTCCCTTGCACTCGCTGACTAGGGATTACTCGTGCTTTTCGGGCCTCCACGAACTTCATAGAAGCTTAGAGGTGTTTCTATGTACACCGGATGTACATGGCTTGGTACATGAGGTTGAATACCTTGCTTAAACCATCTCGGATCACAGCCCAGGACTACTTTATTTGGGCTGGGAGCAGACGCAGTTCTGTATACCAGTGTGGAACTACAGCAGGAATCTCTAGAAGATTCAGTTTTTCAGGACACAATTAGTGATAGTATTCAGCAGTATTTTGAAGACAATTAAGGATGTACGCAGCGGTATTTTGGAGACAATACTGGCAAATGCATCACACAATTGTAGAATGAGATGGCATTTTGGTATCTTGACCCTGAGCCACAGACAGTGAAGCAAGCAAACAATTTACTCGCTTCAGGCTGGGCATTGTTGAAAAGTTTTCTGCTTAACAGCCAATTGTAAAGATACAGAGATCTATGAGACATGAATGCCATAGTGGCATAAGTGTTGTGCTGCCACCATAGTCAGATACTTGGTAAAGATTCTTGGAGTAGGCCTGATCATAAAGGCCAGCACAGCAACTTAGTAATCCTGCGGTACTTCTAATGTACTAGATACATCTGTATGTAGAAATAAGTATGCTTAATGTTTAAGATCACCTTGTAGCTTCCTTTCTGTGTAGAAGAGCTGTCACTTTGAAATATAAAGTCTACACATATCAGTTGAAAGACCAAAGATCTATAATCAGTCTAAGTGCTCTAGCTTCCTTGAGAATGAGGAAGCAAATGGAGTGAAACAGGCGTTCTCCCAACAACAGTGTTCTCCTACCGGAGACCAGACTGGAAAAAATATGAAGAAAATTTGGATGGTCCATGACACCAAGGGCCAGATGTAGCAAGCAGTTTTGCCCATTCTGTGTCTATGGGAAAATGTGTTCGTACATATGGCCCTAAGATCCTTAACATGGACCTCTTGAGGAACTGGGGTGTGTCATTGACCAGTGGTGCCTACAGGATGGTCAAAATAGAGTTGCACTTAGAAGACATAATTTCAGTATAGAAACTAGTAACAATTTTCTACTTTTCAAGTTTCATCATTCACTCAATCACTGAAGACTGGACTCTCAAAGAATGGTCTATTAAGGGCCTTGATACCAGTTTAGTTGTCAGACTTTGCTCTCTACCCTTTACGTCCATATTAAGTGGAGGGGTAAGCATTTTTGGTCTCAAGTAAAGCACTTCCAACTAACTGGTCACCTCATTCTGGGGGTATGCTGGCTCAATATGTTACTGGCGGTAAATAGAACAAAGACCCATCATCCTTCGCTGTGTGGTGGCTCTAGGAGCCTGATCTCCTTAAAAGGCCCCTTTCTTTTTCAATGTGTTTTTGAAGCAAGACCACTCCTCTGTAGTTTAGATGTGAAAAGATCACTTCGTGCCACAGGAGATCCAGCCTTATAGCTCATTACTTTTTTATTCTGAGGGGCACTCACGCATGGATGTGTTCCATAGTACTGTCTCCTACAGTAGTGGTAAGGGACCTTCATAAACTGGAGATGACCCTATGATCTGTAATGGCGAGAAGTGCTAATGCAGTCACCAGATAGCAAATCCAAATACCTAAATGTGGCTGTGTCAGTCCTGTTAAGAAATCCAGTATCTCCTGCCATAGAAGTACCTTCTTAAATATAAACAAAAGATACTTTTGCAGCTACCTCAAATGAATTCAAGCAATGTTTGAGAACAATTGCTAGACTGAACTTCTGTTAACATAGCATACATTTTGTGAAGGTCAGTCACTGAAAACTTCAAGTTACAGTTAATGCGCTGCTTTACCCCTGCTGTGAACAGCATGCATGGCAGAGAGAGAGAAAATGGTTTGTTTAGCCAGCTATAAGCTAAACCAAAATAAATATCATGTTCTTTAAGGAAGGAGAAACCGAGAAAGAATGAACAGCTCTACCCAAACACAGAGCACAAAAGAAGCAAAGACCTCTATTCTGTCAAAACAGATAAAACGATATTAGGTTGGGGGCATGGTGGGAGATAGGCATCAGGTGCTTAAGAATCATGGCCAAAAAGAACTCCATAAAATAATTTACAGTGAAAGTTCTCTTTTGGAGGTGCTTTCTCATACTCTCTGTGGCTCACTTGTCATTCCTAACCAGTTGGGAAGGAAGAAGAGAAGGAAACTCAATTTCTAGGTCCTCTGCATATGGAGTTGAGGGTTTTAAATAACAAAATTTAAAAATAAAACTGTTTAATGAGGACATGAATATTGGTACCAATCATACTACTGTTGGTTTTCTCAATCAATCCTATTTGACACTCTAGAAAGAGGTATTTAATCGATGTAAAAAATGTATTACGAGTTCAGCCTGGCAGTGACTGCTATAAACAGGAATTTAAACAATAATTCTGCTGCTAAATTTAAATATCATATTAGTAACTAACAAAGCAGCAAGTATTGGAACTTGTAATGGTATGCATTTCGAAAACCCTAGGAAGCCATGGGAGTCCATGACAACAACAGATAATGTATATGGATAACTAAGCTGCATTAAAGGGACATAATCGCTGACGAATTATGACATCTACTATTCAACTGAGATCCTGTACAGAAGTCCTGACCCAAGGAGATACTCCTATATTTACTTTCCAAATCCATCTATTGCTTCAAACTCAATTTAGCAACCACAAAAACTATCCCTACATTCGATCAACTGCAGCTCCACACAGTAGAATCCTATTATCTTGTTTCTTAAAAATGCAAGGCCAACTCATTATGTGAAGTGACAACCTTAAAACACTTAAGGACTAACATACCAAAAACAGGTAATATATTGTAAGCAAACAAACTTTCTGCAGGTTTACCACCCCTCCCCCACACACTTTAGCCCCCATTTTGACTACTAGTGTAGTAGGATTCTCGTCATGGGGACGAGGCTGCTGGTTTTGTGCAGCAGCACAACCATGTGGGGGACTGAGTCTTATCCCACATTGTCTGGTAACTGTCAGCCTAACACTTTCGGGTGGCTAGCAGCACCTCACCAAAACCCAAAAGTAAAGGTGATTTGTGGCAGCCTGACGCATGACACTCTAGGACTTCTCAGGGACATCATTGTGGACCAGATCTTACCCCTTTCTCTCAGTTACATAAGTCTCATACATGCAATAACAAAGAGAAGCAGGATTTGGTTCAATATATTTATTGAAGCAACTGCATTCTACATAAAGAGACATGAATGGTGATTATTAGGAAAATGAAACACAACACTATTATCATTGTGACAGAAAATGAGGAACGGATAAAAAGCCCCAACATCCTGTCACACTAGTGAATATAAAATCCCTACTTGCACTACTAAAAATCTACATGAGAGCGATAACAGTGTTAGACCTAATCTACCCTCACTAGTCTCTGTAATGAAGACCTATCCCCATACCTGAGTAATGAGCAGGGGGTTGCCCGATTGTCTGCTGGAAGTCCTCCCAGGTGGTTGGAGTGACAAGGCCTAGTTTAGCAGAGCTGCGACGACATGGTACAGCATAAGATGTCTGGTTGGAATGTTTCCCTCTAACCTCGTTTGTGGCAGCTTGTAGTTTTATAACAAAACGTGCTGTTGTTCTGAGAACTGCCCTGACGTGATAATACATCGCTTCTGAGTAGGGTTCACACTACTCTTTAGACCAGAAATACTCAGTAAACAATCATGTACAGCCTCGGTTGAGCACAAGAAGAGATGCAGCGCAAAAGAAGTAATAACAAATTCTGAGTGGAGGGGCAAC
Organism: Pleurodeles waltl; assembly: GCF_031143425.1. Taxonomy (NCBI): domain Eukaryota; kingdom Metazoa; phylum Chordata; class Amphibia; order Caudata; family Salamandridae; genus Pleurodeles; species Pleurodeles waltl. Next base: position 232,122,803 of record NC_090442.1, read on the forward strand.
TGATAAAAATGATAAAACATCACTGCTAAAATGAAGCTTTTGCTAATATAATAAAAAGGAATAAATGACATGAACAGGTCACAGGGCACAGGTCTAGAGCTAAAATAAATGTACCCATGCAAAGCGCTAAAATAACCCCAAGGCACTAGGGACTGGTCTAATGGCTCTGAAATCCCTGAGCCCTGCTAAATAGAGCAGGGGTTCTGGCTCTTAAAATGGTGTATGTTTATTTAGCTTATTCCCAATTGGCATAACCCAACCTATTTGTAAGACTTTAGTAAGTGGTACCAGGAGTAACTAGGGCTGGAAGGTTTATGTATCTCTCGTGGACTGCAGCACTAGTTGCGTCCCCACAGGTACAACAAGGTAAAACTACACAAGACCGCTGGAAAACACATGCATTTTCACAGAGCACTTAAGCAAATAAAAGAAAATGGTGCCTCAAAAACCAAGCGGTGTAATGACAGTAGTTCGTCTATGTACTAGGGGAGGGGCAACCACAAAAGGAGGAAGGAACACCCACACACGTTAGCAAATTAGAAGGGAGCAAATAAGTGTTAATGTAACCAACCAATGGAAAGCAATGGGTGGGCTCTAAACCTATTGTAAACTAATAATACTTTTCGCAACAGACAGCGCATGCACGGTCTAATAGGCGAGATCTAAAAAGCAGGGTCAAGAGACAGTTAGCCAATTAAATGAGAGAATGGCTTTGACAGCAGCAAAGCAAGCCAAACCTCGTTAGTTAAATCATGTTACCTTAACATGTGGTTTGCTTTATCTATGAGAATCAGAATCTTTCTGCTTTCCACTACTCTCCGAACACAGAGTGCCCTTTGTCTTCATAATATTCTTGAGAAAATTAATACAAACTCAACTGCAAACCTGCTAACAAGGTAACTAAATGCAGGTACTGAGTGTGCATATTTTGTTTTTGAATCCTGTAATTTAAGCAGGAGATGAGACAAGAGGCACCTACCTGCTTCTTTATTATTTTTAGGTCTAGTTAAAGAGTTTCTGGCGGTGGACCTCCACCTCCTCCCCCACAACTAACAACATGGGCGGAGCAAGTCTTGGCAATACTGCATCGTGAGGGCTTCGCAGAAGTAGCAGGAGGAATGGACTCTGGTAAGGCAAAGCTTTACTATTATATCCGCTACCCGATCTGTAGAATCAATCAATCGTGCATTGTTTGGTGATGCTCGTGGTGTTTCTGTGCTGTTCTAACATCCAGGTCAAAAAGATGACTGGGAAGAGAGTCATAACATTTACTGAACTTTAAATAGCTCAGACCTTCAATCACTAGTGTCTTCAATAAATGTAAAATGTGTAAATAAGGAACATTATATAAAGATTACAGAGTGGTGATAATGTGACTGATGGCATTGTGATTTATGAAACAGAACATAACAAAATCACTAAACTGCAAGAAAATGTTTACTTGTGAGCACGTTACTTACCTTCAGTAGCAGTCCTTATGCTGGATACTCTAACTAAAGGTTCCTAACCTTAATAATATCCTCAGGTGCCAGTCTAGATCTGGAAGATTTTTCAGCACAGCATCTGCATGCCAGTAGGCAGCGTCATGCGGCTCCACACTGACTCAACCACTGAAGTGATATTTGGAGCAGCATAAGTGTAATCCAAGCATGCAACATCAGCTTCTTATAGGACACCGTCCTCGCCATGCACTGCTATTACAACACACATAACATCTTCTATGACATCAGTGATAATATCTCTGCAACATTTGCTGTAAAATTATTGATGAGAAAACTGTGCATGGTGGGGGTGAGAGTTATAATTACTTTGGGCATGTGTTACAGTTACTTGAGATAACTAACTATAACTGCTGGATTTCTATAGTTATGTGCATGTAACTATAACGTGTCTGTAACCTTTGGGTTTTTTTGTGTGAACTTTTAAGGTTCTTTAAATTTTATTTCCTAACTAGAATGTCCCTGTAACCAGTTTTGTTCAGTGAATATATAGATATGTTATCTTATCGACTCCAACCTCTAAACCCTACACACCCCAAAAACCTAAAAAGACCCTTGCACCCACAAATACCGCAAATTCATCCTAGACCCTCAAAACACCCTTGCCACCCAAGTTCCCCCTCTAAACAAAAACTCTAAAAATACGCTTTCCACCCAAATACCTCTACCCACTAAAAACCCTAGATAATACCCTTGCCACCCAACTACCCCTAGCCACCCCAAACCCTAAAAACACCGTTAACATCTAAATACCCCTGCCCACCCTAAACATACACTTGTCACCCAAATACCCTTACTCACCCCAAACCCTAGACATCTGAATACCCACCCCTAACTCTAAAAATACCCTCGCCACCTACCTACCTTACCCCTAAAAATACTCTCAACACCCTAACACCATAAAAAATCCTCCCACCCAATACACTCACCCTCCCCTACCTGGAATTATATATATATATATATATATATATATATATATATATATATATATATATATACACATACACACACACATACGTACACATACACACACTATGCTACACTTACCTGCAAAATACTTTGGTTTTGTTGTAAAGGCATGCATGGTAAAGACATATGCGTGGTAAAATTTCGACATTTCTGCGTGGTGAAGGTATATGCATTGTAATGGATGCATGGCAAAGGTACTGCATGGTAACAGCGGTGTTGTAAAGCCCGTTTCTCCTAATTAGCACCATTTTAATTGGAAAAGACTCCTTTCCCCAGAACGAGGTGGGAGGGCAGTGAGAGAATCTGCAGCTAGGCAGAGAACCCACCAGAAAGAGCAGTAACTTGATCTTCTGATGAATACGGCTAACTGTAGATTCCTCACCTTTAGAATAGACACCACAACAGTACCTCCCTCTGGTGGTGGGTCTGTGGAATAACTCAGATCAAAATGTTCTGCAGGGCCGAAAGTACAAAATGCCCTTCCTATCGGTCCTGGCTATGAAGGCAGCTGTGCTTGGTGCATGCGTGCACCTTTCAAATATCCCCGGCATGACCTATGCCAGCAAACGCTATGGTAGCAATCTTAGCCATGGTGGGATGGACCTTGAATACTTCTGGAGGCTGCCTGTTGGCCAGTGCATGGCAGATCTTAATGTAGAGTAATCTCCATCAGAACAAACTCAGTTTCTGCATTGTTTTGTCCTGCTATACACCAGAGAAACCAAACAGTCCTTTGTTTGATAAACGTAAAAGCTAAGCACCCTTTTGAGTTTCCAAACTATGGAGTATCTACTACTCTTTCGATGGGCGAGGGGAAACAAACATCTGAAAGTGATGCACTGCCTGAGGTGGAAGAAGTCACGACCTTCAGGAGAAAAGCAGCACTAGTCCTCAATACCAGTTAATACTAGTTTGTCCGTAAAGAATGTGGTGTAGTGTGGCTAGAATAATAAATCTTGGAGCTCATTCATATGACCTATCGAACTCGCCTTCTCAGCAACCTAAGAATACCTCACAAGCTTTCTTTGACAAATTAGCAAATTGTGTTAGACACAAAATGGTAAACATTTACTTGGAGTTTGATCACTCCAGGGTTCAAGAGTACCCAATTAGGATTTTTTATCTCTTCTTTCCGATACATCCTCCAATGTTATCTGCCTTTGCTCGGTTTCCGTTCTTCAAGTTAAGGAACTCCAGATGGGTATTAAATCTGGTTCCTGTATAGCTCACTGCCCCCCAAAATTCTGCAACTCACCCCAGATATAGTGGCAGAGCATTTGGCTAGGACCTTTAATCAGATACTGGAAAAGGGAGCTTTTCTTAGTCTTTGAAAAGAAACCATTATCACCCCCTGCCGAAGAAGCCCAACTTAGATTTAGAGGATTTCGAAAATGTTCATCCTATTTCCCTGTTGTCAACTCTTGCTTAAGTTCTGGAGAAATACATCAATCAGGAACTGATGAAATTCATCGATTTGCATGACCTCCTTGATCCATTTGCCAGATTGGCCTCAGAAGTGGGCCCAGTACCAGGACTGCCCTTGTAGCAGCAGACTGTATTGGAGGTCAGGTTGACCAGGAAGAAGCTGCTAATCTGGCTATGCTGGACTTATTGGCATCCGTTGATACAGTTTTCCCTAAGCGTATGGCCCATCATTTACAGCACTTGGGAGTTAATTCCAAAGCTACACTGCTTCCTCACAGATAGGGTACAAGTTGTCAGCTGCAAACAGTTTAGCGCTAAGGCTTTTTGTCTTCCTTGTGGGGTGACCCCGGCCTCCTCACTTAGCCCGCCCTTCTCAATCTCTATGTCCCTCCCCTAGCTGCTGTGGTACACTCTTTTGGCTTCCAGGTTCTTTTGTTTGCTAATAACACACAAATTATCATGTCTATAACGGACAGGTTACCTTTGGTGCCTGACAAGTTCAAGAACTGCATGACGTGTTTTATCCTGGCAGAGCTCAGCAAATCGGTGGCCGTTGCTTTGATCACTTCTGGCTTAGATTACTGGAATGCCCTTCTTATGAATATCAATAATTCTTCGCTGAACAAGCTTCAGGTCATTCAAAACTCCACAGCGCGTGTTACCTTTAACACTCCTACCTAAACACCTTTCTCATCACTGAAGGCCTTCGGATCCCTCACTAGTTCCCAGTTAGAAGTGTGTGATTTTTGTAAAGCGTTATGCACAGTTTTACTGGCACTGCACCACAAGGGACACCGGCTCATCCAATCAGCTTTTCACTGGAACGTGCCCAATAAGCTGCTTAGACTGGCATCCAGCGGGAAGGTGGTGGTCGATAAGATCTGCAAACCCAGATGGGCCAGATGGTCTTTTACCAATGCTCCAGCAAAACTGGATAACACCCTACCCCTGCTTACATTACTGAAACCAGTACACTGCCGGCTTTCAGTGAACACCTTAAAACTTGGCTCTTCTCTCTCTAGTTCTTTGGGGCCATGAGAGTCTCCTCCTTACAGCTTGGGCATTTGTTCTTTGACTGGCTTAGCGTTTTGCCACGCTCAGGTTTAGTGCACTTTAGAAATACTTTTTTTCATTTCATTATTATATTGTGGTGAAAATTCATCCCAACCATCATCACCAAAAGCTGATTGGCTCTGATTAGAGTCTGATCAGAACAGTTGTTGGAGCACTGGAGGATGGCTCCTAACCAAAGGCACTGTCTTATCTGAGCCACAAAGTGGCAAGCAGGGTGCATCAACTGTCCGAATGTAGGAATGTGGTTTCCTCCATGGTTGAGACATATTTGGTCTGACAGAAGAATAGGATCGACATCGTCCTTCTGCATCAGCGGCATCGGCCCAGCGCTAACGCAGCAGGAACGGGTGTGAATCGTTGTACCAGGCATGAATAGTGCTGACAGGCGCAAAGTAGGTTCCAAAGTCGGAGCTGAACCCAAAATGGGTTCCGGAGCGAGAGACGCAGAGGGTGGGACCCACCAGAGGTAACCAGTCAGGAGTCTGGAGGCCCCCGCAATCATAGTGCCCCACAAGTGTGGCACAGGGAGCCAAAAAGGTGCAGAAGATCTGTTGCAGCGCCAACGAACCCAGGAGTTGGGTGTGCATCTAGAGCACTTGCAGCCTCTCGGTAGGGGACTGGGTGGGAGACAGAGAGGCACCTTGAAGTTCTTGCGATTTCTCAGACAAGGCCCTCTTCGACGTCTTGTGTTCCTTTTTGGATTTGGACTTACCTGAAGACTTGGACTTACCTAAATACTTAGATCACAAAAACCTGTCGTATGAACAGCCCAGAGATCGTGAATGGGTCTGTGTTCCTGACTTCGAGTGGGCATTACTCAACTTCCTGCCGGGGTCTGCAACACACGGTTTGTCTTCATACACCTGAATTGACTTTGGGTTCATGATGGTAGGGTTATTGCACATTTTGGAGTCATGGCCCAAACCCAAATTCCAAAAACACCTCAAGGGGATGTGTCACACATTTGTTTGAAACTGTCTCTACAGCCATTAAACCCTGAAGTTTTATGAGAGGATAGTTTCCTCTCACACAATGGAAAGAAAATTGGTAAAGGAAAAGCATGTCTGCCACCAAAAAAAGTTAGGAGTTCAATCTGAGTATGAAGGCACAGTACAAAAGGAACTGACATCAGCGCACATGAGTTGGGCTTATATGCTACTCTAGCATCTCTTCCAGGGCAGAGCAGAGCCGTAAAACACTACCTACTGGTCTACTGGTGCTGTGCTGAAACATCAGGTGCAGCCTGGCGCCCGGGGATATTCTAAAGGTGAGGAATCTGCAGTAAGAAGTATCCATCAGAAATTGACAATGATCAAGTTTGTGGGGTAGACATTACACAGTCTTTTAACAAAGTATATGACAAGATACTGTGGGTTTTCATGGCTCTTAAACTTTGGAAGAACAGTGATCGCTTCAATTTGTCTGGTAAAGACAGTTCAATAGGAGCTGCCAAGTTACTGGTCGGATCTCAGCTTCGATGTTGCACAAGGTGGATTTTAAGACAGTAAGGATGTCATGTTTGGCACAGCACAAGTGAGGAGGGACATACTACAAAATAACTTGTGAGTCACATGCTCAGTATTTTTTGTCATTGGCTTTAAAGACTATGGGGGTCATTACGACCTTGGCGTGCGGCCGCCAATGCGGCCGCACTCACGCGGCCCCCATTATGACATTCCCGCTGGGCCGGCGGGCGCAAACCAAGTTTGCGCCCGCCAGCCCAGCAGGGATGAGGCCGCAACATAGGAGCCGGCTCCTAATGGAGCCGGCGGTGTTGCGGCCGTGCGACAGGTGCAGTTGCTATGCAGACAGTGAAAAGCTGGCCGGGGCCCTGTTAGGGGGCCCCTGCACTGCCCATGCCAGTGGCATGGGCAGTGCAGGGGCCCCCAGGGGCCCCAGGACACCCCTTACCGCCAGCCTCTTCCTGGCGGTGCAAACCGTCAGAAACAGGCTGGGGGTAGGGGTGTCATAATCCCCAGGGCAGTGCTGCTTGCAGCGCTGCCCTGGCGGATTATCAGTGCCGGGGCTAAAACGGCGGGAAACCGCCGGCCCCGGCGGTGCGACGGCAGCGCTTCCGCCTCGGTCGTAATAGGGCTGGAAGCACCGCCAGCCTGTTGGCGGTGCTTCTGTCCTTTTAGCCCTGGCGGTCTCGGACCGCCAGGGTCAAAATGACCCCCTATGAAGCTTATACCCATGTTTCAGGCAGAGACCCAACCAGTGCTGTGTTGGTGTGCCTTGGTATGTCAGTTCAGTGTAAATCGGGTACATAATTGCCATAGTTAATGAGAAGTTAATGAGAACAAAGAGGCGACAAAGTGGTAAGTGCATGACTCATTTACTTCATGATACAAAGCCAGTTGGCAGATATGTAGGAAACAGAAAAGAGCTAGCTCTGCTCAGACTGCCGATTATGAATGGCATGCCGGAACTAGCACAAGACTACTGTTTTAAAGCAAAAGCATCAGTCCACGTGTTACACATTTATGTGCTCTGGTGGAGAAGTGAGTGGGGAGCCCTTCAGAGTGTGTAGGCCTCCCTTGTTTGAGTGAACCCCACAAGCTTCAAGTATATATTAAAAAGGATCAAATAGGACTGATTGCCTAGGGACTTTGTAAGACAAAAGAACAGCTTTGTAAAGACCTTTGTACGCCACACTAGTTGAGTATGCCTTTGACGAATAAAACAATCTAGAAGAACGTTTCACTCAACTTAGGAGGATGTGTCTTGTATCAGCTATTCTAATTACTTGAGTATATACAATACCCAAGGCAAGTGTAAAGAAACATGCATGGTATTAATTACCTTTGTGTGAAAGTGCTATATCCTAAGGTAGGCAAAATATTTTTTTTAATAAAGTGTGCTTTATAGTTTGTTCTGAAACATATATTGTTCACTTATTCAAATTCATAAATATGCAATCAAGGAAGAGGAAAAAACATAAAAATATAAACCATACCGCACTAAATCAGGCGATCGTATAATCCCTTCCACAATGTTGTCACGGATCTGCTGACGATCATTTTCATGGATGTTGAAGGGAAACAAAGCCTCTCCAGGTGGTGGCTCTCGATCCGGCCAGTACTGCGTCACCATGTTCTTCAGGTAAATGGCAGCTAAATTACAGGAAAATATCCTAACACAGCAGCCAAGAGAGGAGCACTATAATCCATTTCTCTAAAGAAACACTACTTAATATTTATTCTAGTACGGGATGTACAGCAACAGTCTAGCACATGCTCACTGATAGGGATATTGCAAGCATGAAAATCAAACAAGGAATACATTCATCTAAAATTTACGCTGATTATTCCATTGACATTCAAGCAAAATGTAACAGCTTTGGTCCACATTTATTGAACAACAAGTGTGTGACCAAAGATTGCATACCCAACATGCTTACAGAGCCTCACACTGCTTTTTGAATGAACACCTTTTTCTTCGCCACACCGCAGAGTCTTACAGCCAAATTAAGAATTAAATGAGTATGCATGTCTTCTGTTGAATATCACCCTTGTTTTAATGTTATTTCTTTTCTCTTTTCCTTCTTTTTCTATAACACTGGCTACAGAATTGTTGAATCATCTGTGCTCATAAATTCTATACTTCATGATAATTTAACCAACTGTTAATCACTCTGTAAAGGCAACCATTCTCTGGGTACCAGGAATTTTATGCGAACTGAGAGTTTAATATATAATTTCATACAAATCTTCTTGGATGTTTCAAGTGTGAAACAAGTATCAAGGGGACCGCATGAGAGAAAAAAATGAAAATGTCACTTACCCAGTGTACATCTGTTCGTGGCATCAGTCGCAGTAGATTCGCATGTTTTGCAATAGCTCGCCATCTGGTGTTGGGCCGGAGTGTTACAAGTTGTTTTTCTTCGAAGAAGTCTTTCGAGTCACGGGACCGAGTGACTCCTCCTTTTGTCTCCATTGCGCATGGGCGTCGACTCCATCTTCGATTGTTTTTCCCCGCAGAGGGTGAGGTAGGAGTTGAATTGTAGTAATAGTGCCCATGCAATGGAGTGACTAAGTATGCACCTATTTAAGGTTGAGATGATACATATACAAATAGTTGAAGGTAACTTCCAAACTGCTACAGGCTCCCGGGGAGGCGGGTGGGCACATGCGAATCTACTGCGACTGATGCCACGAACAGATGTACACTGGGTAAGTGACATTTTCAGTTCGATGGCATCTGTCGCTGTAGATACGCATGTTTTGCATAGACTAGTAAGCAGTTATCTCCCCAAAAGCGGTGGATCAGCCTGTAGGAGTGGAAGTAGTCTGGAATAATGTTCTTAATACGGCTTCACCTACTGTGGCTTGTTGTGCGGATAACACGTCTACACAGTAGTGCTTGGTGAATGTGTGAGGCGTAGACCATGTGGCTGCCTTACATATTTCTTGCATTGGGATATTTCCTAGAAAGGCCATGGTAGCACCTTTCTTTCTGGTTGAGTGTGCCCTTGGTGTAATGGGCAGCTGTCGTTTAGCTTTAAGGTAGCAGATTTGGATGCATTTAACTATCCATCTGGCTATACCTTGTTTTGATATTGGGTTTCCTGCATGAGGTTTTTGAAATGCAATAAATAGTTGTTTAGTCTTTCTGATGTTTTTTGTTCTGTCAATGTAATACATCAATGCTCTTTTGACATCTAATGTATGTAGTGCCCTTTCAGCTACGGTATCTGGCTGTGGAAAGAACACTGGAAGTTCCACTGTTTGATTTAGATGGAACGGTGAAATAACCTTTGGCAAAAATTTAGGATTGGTCCTTAGGACGACCTTATTCTTGTGTAGTTGTATAAAAGGTTCCTGTATTGTAAACGCCTGAATCTCGCTTACTCTTCTTAGGGAAGTAATGGCGATGAGAAATGCCACCTTCCAGGTTAGGAACTGTATTTTGCAGGAGTGCATGGGTTCAAAAGGTGGACCCATAAGTCTAGTTAGGACAACATTTAGGTTCCATGAAGGAACAGGTGGTGTTCTTGGTGGTATAATTCTCCTAAGGCCCTCCATGAATGCTTTAATGACTGGTATCTTATATAGGGAAGTTGAATAGGTAGTCTGCAGGTATGCAGATATTGCTGCAAGGTGTATTTTAATGGAAGAGAAAGCCAGGTTAGATTTTTGTAAGTGAAGCAAGTAACCCACTACATGTTCTGGAGTTGTGTGTAATGGTTGTATTTGATTAATATGGCAGTAGCAAACAAACCTCTTCCATTTACTTGCATAGCAGTGCCTGGTGGATGGCCTTCTGGCTTGTTTTAGGACTTCCATACATTCTTGGGTAAGTTGTAAGTGCCCGAATTCTAGGATCTCAGGAGCCAGATTGCTAGATTCAGCGATGCTGGATCTGGGTGTCTGATCTTTTGGTTGTGCTGTGTCAACAGATCTGGCCTGTTGGGCAATTTGATGCAGGGTACTACTGATAGGTCTAGCAGCGTTGTGTACCAGGGTTGCCTTGCCCAAGTTGGTGCTATTAATATGAGTTTGAGTTTGTTTTGACTGAGTTTGTTTACCAGGTAAGGAAGGAGAGGGATAGGAGGAAAAGCGTAAGCAAATATCCCTGACCAGTTCATCCATAGGGCATTGCCTTGGGACTGTTTGTGTGGGTATCTGGATGAGAAGTTTTGGCATTTTGCGTTCTCCTTTGTCGCAAACAAGTCTATCTGAGGTGTTCCCCAGAGTTTGAAATAAGTGTTCAGAATTTGGGGGTGAATTTCCCATTCGTGGACCTGTTGGTGATCTCGAGAGAGATTGTCTGCGAGTTGATTTTGGATCCCTGGTATAAATTGTGCTATTAGGCGAATTTGGTTGTGAATTGCCCAACGCCAAATCTTTTGTGCTAGCAGGCTTAACTGCGTGGAGTGCGTCCCCCCTTGCTTGTTTAGATAATACATTGTTGTCATGTTGTCTGTTTTGACGAGAATGTATTTGTGAACTATTATTGGTTGGAAAGCTTTTAGTGCTTGAAAAACTGCTAGAAGTTCTAGGTGATTTATATGCAGTTTTGTTTGATGTACGTTCCATTGTCCTTGTATGCTGTGTTGATCGAGGTGTGCTCCCCACCCTGTCATGGAAGCATCTGTTATTACGTATTGTGGCACTGGGTCTTGGAAAGGCCGCCCTTTGTTTAAATTTATGTTGTTCCACCACAGAAGCGAGAGGTAAGTTTGGCGGTCTATTAACACCAGATCTAGAAGGTGACCCTGTGCTTGTGACCATTGTGATGCTAGGCACTGTTGTAAGGGCCTCATGTGCAGTCTTGCGTTTGGGACAATGGCTATGCATGAAGACATCATGCCTAGGAGTTGTAGTACCATCTTTGCTTGTATCCTTTGTGTTGGATACATGCGTTGTATGATGGTGTTGAAATTTTGAATTCTTTGTGGACTTGGAGTGGCTACTCCTTTTGATGTGTCTATTATGGCTCCCAGGTATTGTTGTACCTTGCGCGGCAGAATTTTGGATTTTGTGAAATTGACGGTGAACCCTAGTTTGAAGAGGGTTTGTATGATATGATTTGTGTGATTTGAGCACTCTATTAACGAATGGGCCTTGATTAGCCAGTCGTCTAGATATGGGAACACATGTATTTGCTGCCTTCTTATGTGTGCAGCGACTACCGCTAGACATTTGGTAAAGACTCTTGGTGCGGTTGTTAATCCGAAAGGCAGTACCTTGAATTGGTAATGTATTCCCTTGAATACAAACCTTAGGTATTTCCTGTGCGATGGGTGTATTGGTATATGGAAATAAGCATCCTTGAGGTCTAAAATTGCCATGTAGTCGTGTAGTTTTAGCAATGGCAATACTTCTTGTAGTGTGACCATGTGAAAGTGGTCTGATTTGATGAAAGTGTTCACTACT